>NW_025721612.1:618360-927540 GCF_922984935.1 Meles meles
CTTCGCACAGCAAAGGAAACAGTCAACAAAACAAAGAGACAGCCCATGGAATGGGCTAAGATATTTACAAATGAGAGTACAGACAAAAGGTTGATATCCAAGTTTTATAAAGAACTCCTCAAACTCAACACACACAAAACAGATAATCATATCAAAAATTGGCAGAAGTTATGAACAGACACTTCTCCAATGAAGACATACAAATGGCTATCAGACACATGAAAAAATGTTCATCATCACTAGCCATCAGGGAGTTTCAAATTAAAACCACATTGAGATACCACCTGACACCACTTAGAATGGCCAAAATAGCAATACAGGAAACAACATGGGTTGGAGAGGTTGTGGAGAAATGGGATCCCTCTTTTACTGTTGGTTGGAATGCAATTTTGTGCAGCCACTTTGGAGAACAGTGTGGATATTCCTCAAGAAATTACAAATAGAGCTTCCCTATGACCCTGCAATTGCTCTGCTGGGTATTTACTCCAAAGATACAGGTGTAGTGAAAAGAAGAGCCATCAGTACCCCAAAGTTTATTGCAGCCATGACCACGGTCAAGGTCGTGGAAAGAACCAAGATGTCCTTCAATGGACGAATGGATAAGGAAGATGTGGTATATATGCACGATGGAGTATTATGCCTCTATCAGAAAGGATGAATACCAAACTTTTGTAGCAACATGGACGGGACTGGAAGACATTATGCTGAGTGAAATATGTCAAGCAGAGAGAGTCAAGTATCATATGGTTCACTTATTTTTTGGAGCATAACATAAAACATGGAGGACATGGGAGATGGACAGGAGAAAAGAGTTGAGAGAAATTGGAAGGGGAGATGAACCGTGAGAGACTATGGACTCTGAAAAACAACCTGAGGGCTTTAAAGGGGTGGGGGGTGGAAGGTTGGGGAAGAGGGTGGTGGGTAATAGATAGGGCACATATTGCATGGAGCACTGGGTGTGGTGCAAAAACAATGAATACTGTTACGCTGAAAATAAGCAAATTAAAATAAAAAAGAAAAATGCATGCAAACTGCTTGCCACAAGTAATTCTTAAGTGTATCGAAAAACAAATAAAAAGAGCGAGCTTCAGAAAAGAAAACAAAACAAAAAAAAAACAAAAAAAAATTAACAAGAAACAACAAAGGTTGGAGAAGATGTGGAGAAAGCGGAACCCTCCTGAACTATTGGTTAGAATGCAAGCTGGTACAACTACCCTGTAAAACTGTATGGAGGTTCCTCAAGATGTTAACAACAGAGGTAAGCTGCAACTCAGCAATTGCACTACTTGGTATTTGCTCCAAAGATACAGATGTAGTGAAAAGAAGGGCCATATGCACTCCAATGTTCATAGCAGCAATATCCACAATAGCCAAACAGTGGAAGGAGCTGAGATGCCCTCCAACAAATGAATGGATAAAGAAGATATACACAGTGGAATATTACTCAGCCATCATGAAGGATGGATACTCCACTTTTACTCAACATGGATGGGGATTGAGGGAATTATGCTAAGTGAAATGAGTCAAGCCGAGAGTCATTTATCATATGGTTTCATTCATATGTGGAACATAAAGGATAGTGTGGAGGATTACGGGGGCAGGGGAGGAAAATTGAATGGGAAAAAAGCAGAGAGGGAGACATACCAAACCAAAGTCTGGAATTTGGAATGCACATTTTCTACACTGAGTAGCCTGAAATATTCCTAAAGAGTGACATTAGGAGGCACCTGGGTGGCTCAGGGGGTTAAGCCTCTGCCTTTGGCTCAGGTCATGATATCAGGGTCCTGGGATCAAGGCCCTCATCTGGCTCTCTGCTTAGCAGGGAGCCTGTTTCCCCATCTCTCTCTCTCTCTGCCTGACTCTCTGCCTACTTGTGATCTCTTTATCTGTCAAATAAATTAATAAAATCTTTTAAAAAATGTGACATTAGCAAGATTTATGGTTAGGAAACCCTATTCCCTCAGGAAACATCAATTCAATAACAATATTTTGTTCAAATTATTTTCATTAAAAGCTCAGGATACAGTTAAGGAATTGTAGTACCTCGAATGAGCACAAAATTGAGAAAAGTGCATGGAACCAGGTACTAAGGGCAATTTTATGTTACCTGCATTAACCCCATCCTTAAGTCAGCACAGATGAAGTCTGAAAATGATACTATCAGCCCATGATTTCTCCTTTTCAGAAAGGAAGAAAAACTGGGCCAACCATCTAGCATCCCTATAATTTTGAATGTATTGAATAGTGGAGATTTTTCTGTTTCATCCCACATAAAGTACTGATGAGTCAACATATTTTACACTACTAAGATATTAAAGAATAACGGAGATGGGACCAAAAAAAAAATTCAAGCAGCCCAGAAAAGCCCCTTGAGATTCAGAGAAGTTACATAGCCTGAAGCTTATCCCCAGGGATGAAGGAAAAAGAGTTATCTGGGCCTCTTAAATCCCATCCTTCCTCTTTGTGCCCCAAGAAACCAGATTTTATCTTATGTCACCAGGATAACTGTTTGACCAGGCATAATTTTGTGGGTGCAGCTAAGAACAAAGGAAAAGTAGAGAAGTTTTCTGTTTAAGGGTTGCCAGAATCTCTTAGTCTGATTGTTGAAGTTCTTTTGGATTTAGAATCACTTAGTAAAGACTGTAAGAGATAACTATTTCTTTAAATGTATAGGCATCAAATGCTGAAAGAAACATGAGGAATCAGGGAAAAAAAAAAAACCCAAGACAATAAATTAAAAAAAAAACACAGTATTTAAGCTAAAAGAATGGGAGATCAGTAAAATGCTTAGTAATAAATTCAAAAATGGTTGTCTTGAAGAAGCGTCAGTGAATTATAAAGGATACAGATAATTAAACAAATCAGAAAAAAATGCCTGACCAAAATGGGATAATCAACAAAGAGAGGGAAACTGTAAAAAATAACTAAACAAATTTGGAAGCTAAACAACAAACAAAACAGAAATAACAAAGCTGAAACAAAACAAAACAGAACTAACAACAACAACAACAAAAACTTTTCAACAGCACACTTGAAAACAGAAGAACGAGTATGTGAACTAAAAAAAACAGGTCATTTGAAATTATCCGGTCAGAAGTACAAAAGGAAAAACAGAATGAAAAAGAGTGAAGAAGGCATTATAGGAGGAGGAATAGGTGGAGAAGAATAGGAGGAAGAGGTAGGAGAAGAAAGAGGGAGACACAAAACTTTCTTAAATAATTACATGATGGGGAACCTGGGTGGCTCAATGGTTAAATGTCTGCCTTTGGCTCAGTCATGATAACCAGGTTCTGGGATTAAGCCCCTTATCTGGCTACTGGCTCAGCAGGGATTCTGTTTCTCCCTCTGTCTCTCCCTCCTGGTTGTGCTTCCTCTCTCTCTCTATTTCTAAAATGAATAAATAAAATCTTTAAAAATAATTTTAAAAATTAAAATAAATAATTTAACATATTTCATATGTCTAAAATATGGGAAGGAAATTCATGAAAACCATAGGATCCCAAATATGATACACTCAAAAAGGACTACACTAAAACATGTATCAAAATCATGAAAACCATAGGATCCCAAATATGATACACTCAAAAAGGACTACACTAAAACATGTATCAAAATCAAATTGTCAAAATTCATAGAGATAATTTTGAAAGGAGAATTAGGAAAGCAATTTATCACATACATGGGAATCTCTATATCACTATTGGTGGGTTTCTCATCAAAAATCATTCAGGCTAGAAGTGAAAGGGATGCTATTACTAAAAGTGCTGAAAGAAAAACAAACAAACACTGCAGAAAGAAAAACAAACAAACACCTAGCAACCAAGAATATAGTGCTTGGCAAAATTATCCTTAAGAAAGTGAAGAAGAGGAGCACCTGGGTGGTTCAGTCTATTGTGTATCCAACTCTTGATTTTGTGTCAGGTTGTGATCTCAGGGTTCTCTCAGGCTCCACATCCAGCAGGAATCCTGCTTGAGCTTCTCCCTCCCCCTTTCCCTCTGTCACTCTCCCTTGCTCCTGCTCTCTCTCTCACTTTCAATCTTGAATAAATAAATATTTTTTTAAAAAAATGAAGTGAGGAAGAGACAAAGACTTTCCCAGAAAAACAAAACTTAAGGAAGTTCATTGTATGTAGACCTGGTTCATTATAATAAAGGCTAATAGACATTCTGGTTTTTTTTTCCTCACTTAAATGATTTTTTATAGATTAGTATTCTATTTATTTATATTTAGTATTTAAATGCTGTTTACTTTTTTAATTGAAATAAAATTGACATACAATATTATTTTAGCTGAAGATATACCATATTAATTTGACAATTATATAAATTACAAAATCTTCAACACGGTAAGTGTGCCTGTAGTCTGTAACCTTACAAAGTTATTATAATGTTACTAACTATACTCCAGTTGCTGGACTCTTAATTCCTATGACATATTTAATTCCTAGCTGAAATTGGGTGCCTTTGAATCACATTAACCTACTTGACTTATCTCCCCATCCTCCATCACTTGATAACCTTCAATTTGTTTTCTGTATCAATGAGTTTATTTTGCTTGTTTTATTTTTTTTATTTTTTTAAAGATTTTATTTATTTATTTGACAGAGAGAGAGATCACAAGTGGGCAGAGAGGCAGGCAGAGAGAGAAGGGGAAGCGGGCTCCCCACTGAGCAGAGAGCCCCATGCGGGGCTTGACGCCAGGACCCTGAGATCATGACCTGAGCTGAAGGCAGAGGCTTAACCTATTGAGCCACCCAGGCGCCCCCTTTTTTTTAAGATTTTATTTATTTATTGCTTGTTTTATTTATTTGTTCATTTGTTTTGTTTTCTAGATTCCACAAAGAAGTAAAATTATATGGTATTTTTCTTTGTTTGGTTTAGGGTAATACCCTGTAGGTCCATCTAAATTGTCACAAGATTGTGGTTTTTGTTGTTGTTATTGTTGTTTGTTTTTGTTTAGAGCTGAGTAATGTTTCACCGTGTATATGTGACATATCCTTATTATTTCTCAAAATTTAAATTAAATTAAATTAAATTAAATTCCAATTAGTTAACCAACAGTGCAATATTAATTCCCGGTGTAGAATTTAATGATTAATCACTTACATATATCTCCTAGTGCTCATCACAATAAAGGTCCACCTTAGTACCCATCAATTATTAAACCCATCACATCCCATCCACCTCTGCTAGAGTAACCATCAGTTTTTTCTCTATAGTTAAGAGTTATTTCTTGGCTTACTCTCTTCGCCCCATATTTGTTTGTTTTATTTCTTAAATTCCACCTATGAATGAAATTAATGATATTTGTATTTTCCTCAACTGACTTATTTCACTTAGCATAATTGTCTCTAGCTCCATCCACATCTTGTAAGTGGCAAAATTTCATTATTTTTAATGGATGAGTAGTAGTCCATTGTGTGTGTGTATGTGCATGTGTGTGTGTGTGTGTGTGTGTGTGTGTGTGTGTGACCTTTTCTTTATTCATTCATCAGTTGATGGACATTTTGTTTTTTTCCATAATTTGCCTGTTGTTGATAATGCTGCTATAAACATCAGGGTGAATGTTTCCCTTGAATCACTATTTTTTTTAATCCTTTGGGTAAATACCTGGTAGTGTAATTGCTGAATCATAGAGCAGTAATATATTTTAGTGTTTTGGGGGACCTCCATACTGTTGTCCAGAGTAGTTGCATCAGTCTGGATTCCCACCAACATTAGAAAAATGTTCCCCTTACTCCTCGTCCTTGCCAAACCCATTGGTTACCTGTGTTGTTAATATTAGCCATTCTGACAGGGATGAGGTGAGATCTCATGGCAGTTTTGACCTGTTTTCTCCCTGATGTTGACTGATGTTGAGCATCTTTTCCTGTGTCTGTTGGCCATCTCCATGATTTCTTTGGAAAAATATTTTTCATGTCTTCGGCCTATTTTAGCTTAATTATTTAGTTTTTGGGTATGAGTTATTCTTAACATTTCTTTTTATTAATATTAAGTGCCACATTGTTTGATTTGCAAGTGTGAACCACCCTAGGATCCAGAGAATACTTCCCACTTGATTGCAGTGAATGATTCTTTTAATGTACTATTGGCTTTGATTTGATAACATTTTATTTTTAAAACTTTTTGCATTCATTTTCTTTTTTTTAAAAGATTTTATTTATTTATTTGTCAGAGAGAGAGAACACAAGCAGGCAGAGCGGCAGGCAGAGGCAGAGAGAGGAGCAGGCTCCCCGCTGAGCAAGGAGTCCAATGCGGGACTGGATCCCAGGACACTGGGATCATGACCTGAGCCAAAGGGAGCAGCCAAACCAACTGAGCCACCCAGGCGTCTCAAAATTTTTGCATTCATTTTCACCAGGTATATTGGCCTACAGTTTCCTTTTTGTTAATGTAGTCCTTTTCTGGATATTGTTAATAAGGATAATGTTATAAACAATAAGAATAATGTTAGCCTCAAATTATATTGTAAGTTTTCCTTCCTTTTCTATTTTTTGGAATAGTTTTAGAAGAAGAGATGTTAACTCTTCTTTAAATGTTTGGCACAATTTACTTGCAAAGTCATGTGGTCCTGGACGTTGCTGGGACTTTTTTGGTTACTGAATTAATTACAATGGTTATTGGTGTGTTCTAGTTTTCTGTTTCTTCTTATTACAGTTTTGATATAATTTATGTTTCTAGAACTTTATCCATTTCTTGGAGGTGGACCATTTTCTTGGAATATAATTTTTCATAAAATGATCTTATAATTATATTTCTGTGGTGTTTTTTACTATATCTCCTCTCTTGCTTGTTACATTATCTATTTTTGGCCTTTCTCTTTTCTTTTTAATAAGTCTGGATAGCGATTTATAAACTTTATTAACATTTCAAAGAACCAGCTTCTGGTTTCATTGATTTGTGGTTGTTATTGTTGTTTTGGTTTTTTTTTTGTTTGTTTTTGTTTTTGTTTTGTTTTGTTTTCCACTGCATTTTATTTTATTAATTTCTTTTCAGCATAACCGAATTCATTGTTTATTCACCACACCCAGTGCTCCATGCTACACGTGCCGCCATAATACCCACCACCTGGCTCCCCCAACCTCCCACCCCCAGCCCTTTCAAAACCCTCAGATTGTTTTTCAGAGTCTATAGTCTCTCATGGTTCATCTCCCCTTCCAATTTCCCACAACTCCCTTCTCCTCTCCATCTCCCCATGTCCTCCATGTTCTTTGTTATGCTCCACAAATAAGTGAAACCATATGATACATGACTCTCTCTGCTTGACTTATTTCACTCAGCATAATCTCTTCCAGTCCCATCCATGTTGCTACAAAGGTTGGGAATTCATCCTTTCTGATGGAGGCATAATACTCCATAGTGTATATGGACTATATCTTCCTTATCCATTCGTCTGTTGAAGTGCATCTTGGTATTATCCACAGTTTGGTGACCGTGGCCATTGCTGCTATAAACATTGGGGTACAGATGCCCCTTCTTTTCACTACATCTGTATCTTTGGGGTAAATACCCAGCAGTGCAATTGCAGGGTCATAGGGAAGCTCTATTTTTAATTTCTTGAGGAATCTCCACACTGTTCTCTAAAGTGGCTGCACCAACTTGCATTCCCACCAACAGTGTAAGAGGGTTCCCCTTTCTCCACATCCTCTCCAACACATGTTGTTTCCTGTCTTGCTAATTTTGGCCATTCTAACTGGTGTAAGTTGGTATCTCAGTGTGGTTTTAATTTGAATATCTCTGATGGCTAGTGATAATGAACATTTTTTTTCATGTGTCTGATAGCCATTTGTATGTCTTCATTGGAGAACTGTCTGTTCATGTCTTCCGTCCATTTTTTTTTTGACATGATTATCTGATTTGTGTGTGTTGAGTGTGAGAAGTTCTTTATAGATCCTGGATATCAATCCTTTGTCTGTATTGTCATTTGCAAATATCTTCTCCCATTTCATGGGTTGTCTATTCTTGGAAAACTATAAACTTCCAAAATTGAACAAGGAAGCAACTGACAACATGAATAGACAAATGTCTAGTAACAATATTAAAACAGTGATCAAAAGCCTCCCAAAACACAAGAGCCAGGACTTGACGGATTCCCTGGGGAATTCTACCAAACATTCAAAGAAGAAATAACACCTATTCTCCTGAAGTTGTTTCAAAAATTGAAACAGATGGAAAACTTCCAGACTCTTTTTATGAAGCCAGCATTACCCTGATCCCCAAACCAGGCAAAGAGCACAACCAAAAAAGAGACTTTCAGACAAATATCATTGATGTATATGGATGCTAAGATTCTCAACAAGAACCTAGCAAATAGGATGCAACAGCACATTAAAAAGATTATCCACCATGACCAGGTGGGGTTCATCCCTGGGTTACAAGAATAGTTCAATGTTCACAGATCAATCAATGTGATAGAACAAATCAATAAAAGAAGTGAGATGAACCACAAGGTCCCCTCAATGAATACAGAAAAAGCATTTGACAAAATCCAGTATCTGTTCCTGATTAAAATGCTTCAAAGTATAGGGATGGGGAAACATTCCTGAACTTCATAAATTCTATCTATGAAAGACCCACAGCGAATATCATCCTCAATGGGAAAAAGCTCACAGCCTTCCCATTGAAATCAGGCACACGACAAGGATGCCAACTCTCACCACTCTTGTTCAACATAGTATTAGAAGTCCAAGCAATAGCAATCAGACAACAAAGAGAAATAAAAGGTATCCACATTGGCAATGAAGACTCTCTTCACTGATGACATGATACTTTATACGGAAAACCCAAAAAACTCCACCCCCGAACCACTAGAACTCATACAGCAATTCAGTAACGAGACAGGATACAAAGTTAAAGTACAGAAATCAGTGGATTTCTTATACACTAACAATGAAAATACAGAAAGGGAAATTAGAGAATTGATTCCATTTACTATAGCATCAATAACCGTAAGATACCTGTTAATAAACCTAACCAAAGAGGTAAAGGATCTGTACTCAAGGAACTATAGAACACTCATGATGGGTGCCTGGGTGGTTCAGTGGCTTAAAGCCTCTGCCTTTGGCTCAGGTCATGATCCCAGGTTCCTTAGATCAAGCCCCGCATCGGGCTCTCTGCTCAGCAGGGAGCCTGCTTCCCTTCCTCTCTCTCTGCCTGCCTCTCTGCCTACTTGTGATCTCTGTCTATCAAATAAATAAAATAAAAAAATCTTTAAAAAATAGGTAAGGCCTGAAGTCTCTTTAAAAAAAAAAAGAACACTCATGAAAGAAAATGAAGACACAAAAAGATGGAAGACCATTCTATGCTCTTGGATCGGTAGAATAAACATTGTTAAAATGTCTATACTGCCTAGAGCAATCTATACTTTTAATGCCATTCTGATCAAAATTCCACGAGTATTTTTCAAAGAGCTTGGGCAAATAATCCTAAAATTTGTATGGAATCAGAAGAGACCCCGAATTGCTAAGGAAATGTTGAAAAACAAAAACAAAACTGGTGGCATCATGTTACCTGATTTCAAGTTTTACTACAAAGCTGTGATCACCAAGACAGTGTGGTACTGGCATAAAAACAGACACATAGACCAGTGTAACAGAGTAGAGAGCCCAGATATGGACCCTCAACTCTATGGTCAAATAATCTTCGACAAAACAGGAGAAAATATACAGTGGAAAAAAGACAGTCCTTTAATAAATGGTGCTGGGAAAACTGGACAGCTATAGGTAGAAGAATGAAACTCAACTATTCTCTTACACCGTACACAAAGATAAACTCGAAATGGATAAAAGACCTCAACGTGAGACAGGAATAGAGGAGAACATAGACAGTGACCTCTTCAATATCAGCCACAGCAACTTCTTTCAAGATATGTCTCCAAAGAGGGGGAGAGTCAAGATGGCGGAGAAGTAGCAGCCTGAGACTACATCAGGTAGCAGGAGATCAGCTCGATAGCTTATCTAAACATTGCAAACACCTACAAATCCAACAGGAGAGCAAAGAGAAGAAGAACAGCAACTCTAGAAACAGAAAATCAACCACTTTCTGAAAGGTAGGACTGGCGGAGAAGTGAATCTAAAACAACGGGAAGATAGACCGCGGGGGGAGGGGCCGGCTCCCGACAAGCGGCGGAGCAATGGAACACAAAATCAGGACTTTTAAAAGTCTGTTCCACTGAGGGACATTGCTCCAGAGGCTAAACCAGGGTGAAGCCCACGCAGGGTCAGCGTGGCCCCAGGCCCCGCAGGGTCACAAAAGGATCGGGGGTGTCAGAGTGTCGGAGAGCTTGCAGGTATTAGAACGGAGAAGCCGGCTGCAGAGACAGAGCCGAGGACTGAACTCTCAGCTCGGGGTTACCTTGAACTGGTCGCGGGCTGGGTGAGCTCGGAGCGCGGCTAGAGGCTGGGGATACGGGAGTGATTGGGTGCTGTCCTCTGGGGGCGCACTGAGGAGTGGGTCCCCAGGCTCTCGGCTCCTCCGGGCCAGAGACTGGGAGGCCGCCATTTTCATTCCCGTCCTCCAGAACTCTATGGAAAGCGTTCAGAGAACAGAAGCTCCCAAAAGCGAACCCGAGCGGATTACTTAGTCCGGCCGCCGGTAAGGGCGGTGAAATCCCGCCTCGGGCAAAGACACTTGAGAGTCACTACAACAGGCCCCTTCCCCAGAAGATCAACAAAATATCCAGCCAGGACGAAGTTCATCTATCAAGGAGAAAGCAGGTTCAATTCCTAAGACAGCAGAGCAATTCCAGAGGAGGAGAAAGCAAAGCACGGAACTCATGGCTTTCTCCCCATGATTCTTTAGTCTTGCGGCTACTTCAATTTTTTTTTCTTTTTTCAATTTTTTTTCCTTTTTTCTTTTTTCTTCTTCTGCTAAATTTTTTAAAACTTTTACCCTTTTCTTTTTTAACGTTTTTTGACTAGTTCCTCCAAATATATATATTTTTTCTTTCTTTTTTATATTTTTTTATTTGTTTTATTTTTTAAATTTTTTTCTTTTTTTTCTTTTTTTTTCAGAACCTGTTTTTATCCCCTTTCTCCCCCCCACAATTTGGGGTCTCTTCTCATTTGGTTACAGCGCATTTTTCTGGGGTCTTTGCCACCCTTTTAGTAGTTTATTTGCTCCTTCATATCCTCTTATCTGGACAAAATGACAAGGCGGAAAAAATCACCACAAACAAAAGAACAAGAGACAATACCGAAGGCTAGGGACCTAATCAACACAGACATTGGTAATATGTCAGATCAAGAGTTCAGAATGACGATTCTGAACATTCTAGCTGGGCTCGAAAAAGGCATGGAAGATATTAGAGAAACCCTCTCTGGAGATATTAAAGCCCTTTCTGGAGAAATTAAAGAACTAAAATCTAACCAAGTTGAAATCAAAAAAGCTATTAATGAGGTGCAATCAAAAATGGAGGCTCTCACTGCTAGGATAAATGAGGCAGAAGAAAGAATTAGTGATATAGAAGACCAAATGACAGAGAATAAGGAAGCCAAGCAAAAGAGGGACAAACAGCTACTGGACCATGAGGGGAGAATTCGAGAGATAAGTGACACCATAAGATGAAACAACATTAGAATAATTGGGATTCCAGAAGAAGAAGAAACAGAGAGGGGAGCAGAAGGTCTATTGGAGAGAATCATTGGAGAGAATTTCCCTAATATGGCAAAGGGAACAAGCATTAAAATCCAGGAGATGCAGAGAACCCCCCTCAAAGTCAACAAGAATAGGTCCACACCCCATCACCTAATAGTAAAATTTACAAGTCTTAGTGACAAAGAGAAAATCCTGAAAGCAGCCCGAGAAAAAAAGTCTGTAACATACAATGGTAAAAATATTAGATTGGTGGCCGACTTATCCACAGAGACCTGGCAGGCCAGAAAGAGCTGGCATGATATATTCAGAGCACTCAACGAGAAAAACATGCAGCCAAGAATACTCTATCCAGCTAGACTATCATTGAAAATAGAAGGAGAGATAAAAAGCTTCCAGGACAAACAAAAACTGAAAGAATTTGCAAACACCAAACCAGCTCTACAGGAAATATTGAAAGGGGTCCTCTAAGCAAAGAGAGAGCCTAAAAGTAGTAGATCAGAAAGGTACAGAGACAATGTACAGTAACAGTCACCTTACAAGCTAATAATGGCACTAAATTCATATCTCTCAATAGTTACCCTGAATGTTAATGGGCTAAATGCCCCAATCAAAAGACACAGGGTATCAGAATGGATAAAAAAACAAAACCCATCAGTATGTTGCCTACAAGAAACTCATTTTAGACGCGAAGACACCTCCAGATTTAAAGTGAGGGGGGTGGAAAACAATTTACCATGCTAATGGGCATCAGAAGAAAGCTGGGGTGGCAATCTTTATATCAGATCAATTAGATTTTAAGCCAAAGACTATAATAAGAGATGAGGAAGGACATTATATCCTACTCAAAGGGTCTGTCCAACAAGAAGATCTAACAATTTTAAATATCTATGCCCCTAACGTGGGAGCAGCCAACTATATCAACCAATTAATAACAAAATCAAAGAAACACATCAATAATAATACAATAATAGTAGGGGACTTGAACACTCCCCTCACTGAAATGGACAGATCATCCAAGCAAAAGATCAACAAGGAAATAAAGGCCTTAAATGACACACTGGACCAGATGGACATCACAGATATATTCAGAACATTTCATCCCAAAGCAACAGAATACACATTCTTCTCTAGTGCACATGGAACCTTCTCCAGAATAGATCACATCCTGGGTCACAAATCAAGTCTCAACTGGTATCAAAAGATTAGGATCCTTCCCTGCATATTTTCAGACCACAATGCTCTGAAGCTAGAACTCAATCACAAGAGGAAAGCTGGAAAGAACCCAAATACATGGAGACTAAACAGCATCCTTCTAAAGAATGAATGGGTTAACCAGGAAATTAAAGAAGAATTGAAAAAATTCATGGAAACAAATGATAATGAAAACACAACAGTTCAAAATCTGTGGGACACAGCAAAGGCAGTCCTGAGAGGAAAATATATAGTGGTACAAGCCTTTCTCAAGAAACAAGAAAGGTCTCAAGTACACAACCTAACCCTACACGTAAAGGAGCTGGAGAAAGAACAAGAAAGAAACCCTAAACCCAGCAGGAGAAGAGAAATCATAAAGATCAGAGCAGAAATCAATGAAATAGAAACCAAATAAACAATAGAAAAAATCAATGAAACTAGGAGCTGGTTCTTTGAAAGAATCAATAAGATTGATAAACCCCTGGCCAGACTCATCAAAAAGAAAAGAGAAAGGACCCAAATAAATAAAATCATGAATGAAAGAGGAGAGATCACAACTAACACCAAAGAAATACAGACAATTATAAGAACATACTATGAGCAACTCTACGCCAACAAATTGGACAATCTGGAAGAAATGGATGCATTCCTAGAGACATAGAAACTACCACAACTGAACCAGGAAGAAATAGGAAACCTGAACAGGCCCATAACCAGTAAGGAGATTGAAACAGTCATCAAAAATCTCCAAACAAACAAAAGCCCAGGGCCAGAAGGCTTCCCAGGGGAATTCTACCAAACATTTAAAGAAGAACTCATTCCTATTCTCCTGAAACTGTTCCAAAAAATAGAAATGGAAGGAAAACTTCCAAACTCATTTCATGAGGCCAGCATAACCTTGATCCCAAAACCAGACAAGGATCCCACCAAAAAAGAGAACTACAGACCAATATCCTTGATGAACACAGACGCAAAAATTCTCGCCAAAATACTAGCCACTAGGATTCAACAGTACATTAAAAGGATTATTCACCACGATCAAGTGGGATTTATTCCAGGGCTGCAGGGTTGGTTCAACATCCGCAAATCAATCAATGTGATAGAACACATTAATAAAAGAAAGAACAAGAACCATATGATACTCTCAATAGATGCTGAAATAGTATTTGACAAAGTACAGCATCCTTTCCTGATCAAAACTCTTCAAAGTGTAGGGATAGAGGGCACATACCTCTATATTATCAAAGCCATCTATGAAAAACCCACCACAAATATCATTCTCAATGGAGAAAACCTGAAAGCTTTTCCTCTAAGGTCAGGAACATGGCAGGGATGTCCATTATCACCACTGCTATTCAACATAGTACTAGAAGTCCTAGCCTCAGCAATCAGACATCAAAAACAAATTAAAGGCATCCAGATTGGTAAAGAAGAAGTCAAACTATCACTCTTCGCAGATGATATGATACTATATGTGGAAAACCCAAAAGACTCCACTCCAAAACTGCTAGAACTTGTACAGGAATTCAATAAAGTGTCAGGATATAAAATCAATGCACAGAAATCAGTTGCATTTCTGTACACCAACAACAAGGCAGAAGAGAGAAATTAAGGAGTCAATCCCATTTACAATTGTACCCAAAACTATAAGATACCTAGGAATAAACCTAACCAAAGAGACTAAGAATCTATACACAGAAAATTATAAAGTACTCATGATAGAAATTGAGGAAGACACAAAGAAATGGAAAAATGTTCCATGCTCCTGGATTGGAAGAATAAATATTGTGAAAATGTCCATGCTACCTAAAGCAATCTACACATTTAATGCAATCCCTATCAAAATACCATCCATTTTTCTCAAATAAATGGAACAAATAATCCTCAAATTTATATGGAACCAGAAAAGACCTCGAATAGCCAAAGGAATATTGAAAAACAAAGCCAAAGTTGCTGGCATCACAATTCCGGACTTCAAGCTCTATTACAAAGCTGTCATCATCAAGACAGCATGGTACTGGCACAAAAACAGACACATAGATCAGTGGAACAGAATAGAGAGCCCAGAAATTCACCCTCAACTCTATGGTCAACTAACCTTCGACAAAGCAGGAAAGAATGTTCAATGGAAAAAAGACAACCTCTTCAATAAATGGTGCTGGGAAAATTGGACAGCCACATGCAGAAAAATGAAATTGGACCACTTCCTTACACCACACACGAAAATAGACTCCAAATGGATGAAGGACCTCAATGTGAGAAAGGAATCCATCAAAATCCTTGAGGAGAATGCAGGCAGCAACCTCTTCGACCTCAGCCGTAGCAACATCTTCCTAGGAACAACGGCAAATGCAAGGGAAGCGAGGGCAAAAATGAACTATTGGGATTTCATCAAGATCAAAAGCTTTTGCACAGCAAAGGAAACAGTTCACAAAACCAAAAGACAACTGACAGAATGGGAGAAGATATTTGCAAACGACATGTCAGATAAAAAGGGCTAGTATCCAAAATCTATAAGGAACTTAGCAAACTCAACACCCAAAGAACAAACAATCCAATCAAGAAATGGGCAGAGGACATGAACAGACATTTCTGCAAAGAAGACATCCAGATGGCCAACAGACACATGAAAAAGTGCTCCACCTCACTTGGCATCAGGGAAATACAAATCAAAACCACAATGAGATATCACCTCACACCAGTCAGAATGGCTAAAATGAACAAGTCAGGAAATGACAGATGCTGGCGAGGATGTGGAGAAAGGGGAACCCTCCTCCACTATTGGTGAGAATGCAAGCTGGTGCAACCACTCTGGAAAACAGCATGGAGGTTCCTCAAAATGTTGAAAATAGAACTACCCTATGACCCAGCAATTGCACTACTGGGTATTTACCCTAAAGATACAAACATAGTGATCCGAAGGGGCACGTGTACCCGAATGTTTATAGCAGCAATGTCTACAATAGCCAAACTATGGAAAGAACCTAGATGTCCATCAACAGATGAATGGATACAGAAGATGTGGTATATATACACAATGGAATACTATGCAGCCATCAAAAGAAATGAAATCTTGCCATTTGCGACGACGTGGATGGAACTAGAGCGTATCATGCTTAGTGAAATAAGTCAATCGGAGTAAGACAACTATCATATGATCTCCCTGATATGAGGACATGGAGAAGCAACATGGGGGGGTAGGGGGATAGGAG
Organism: Meles meles; assembly: GCF_922984935.1. Lineage (NCBI taxonomy): Eukaryota > Metazoa > Chordata > Mammalia > Carnivora > Mustelidae > Meles > Meles meles. The sequence continues at coordinate 634,359 of NW_025721612.1, forward strand.
AAGAATACATGAAACAAGATGGGATTGGGAGGGAGACAAACCATAAATGACTCTTAATCTCACAAAACAAACTGGGGGTTGCTGGGGGGAGGTGGGATTATGAGAGGGGGAGGGGGCTATGGACATTGGGGAGGGGAGGCGAACCATAAGAGACTATGGACTCTGAAAAACAACCTGAGGGTTTTGAAGGGTCAGGGGTGGGAGGTTGGGGGAACAGGTGGTGGGTAATGGGGAGGGCACGTTTTGCATGGAGCACTGGGTGTTGTGCAAAAAGAATGAATACTGTTACGCTGAAAAAATAAATAAAATGGAAAAAAAAGATATGTCTCCAAAGACAAAGGAAACAAATGCTAAAATGAACTTTTGTGACTTCATTAATATTTGTTTGTTTTATTATTTGATTATTTGTTTCTGTGTCATTTATTTCTGTTCAGATATTTATTATTTCCTTACTTCTGCTGGCTTTAGATTTTATTTGTTTGTCTTTTTTCTTGCTTTTTAGGTGTAAGGTTACATTGTTCATTTCAGATTTTTCTTGCTTTTTGCTAAGCCTGTATTTTTATATACTTATATCTTGGATTGCTTTGTTGCATCCCAAAGGTTTTGGACCGTTGCATATTTTCATTTTCATTTGTTTCTATGCATTTTTTAAATTTCCACTTTGATTTCTTATTTGAAACTTTCATTGTTTAGTAGCATGTTGTTCAACCTCCATATATTTGCAGTCTTTCCAATTTTTTTCTTGTAGTTCACTTCAAGTCTAATAGCATTGTGGTCAGAGAAAACACATATTTTGACCTCAATCTTTGTGTATATTTTGAGACTGGATTTGTGACCTAGTATGTGAGATTTTCTGGAGAATGCCCCTTGTGAACTTGAAAAAGAATATCTATTCTGCTGCTTTGGGATAAATTTTCTGAATATATCTTTTATGTCCATCTGATCCAATGTATCTTTCATTAATTCCTTGTTGATTTTCTGCTTAGATGATCTGTGCATTGATGTAATTGGAGTGTTATTGTCACCTATTGTTATTGTATTATCATTCATTAGTTTCTGTATGTTTATTATTAATTGTTTTATATATCTGGGTTATCCCATGTTGGTTGCAAATATTTACAGTTGTTACATCTTCTTGTTAGATAGTCCCCTTTATTATGACATAGTATCCTTCTACATTTCCTGTTACAGTCCTTGGTTTAAAATCTTTTTTGTGTATGTGTTGCTACTAACTTTCATTTGATGGCCATTTGTATGACAAATGTCTCTCCATTTTACTTTCAATCTTCAGATGACTTTTGCTCTAAAATTAGTCTCTTGTAGATCACATTTAGATAGATCCCTCCCCTCTCTTTCTCAATATATCTATATGTTTGGATTGGAACGTTAATCCCATTTACAATCAGAGTAACTATTGAATTATAATTCAGTAATTAACTGAATTATACCCTTTTTGGATAGATTATTCTAGTCTGCACATTATCGTCATTCAGCAGATTGATATATTATGCCACTCTCTTCTGGGCTGCCAAATTTATGTTAAGAAATATCCAACTAGTCTTATTGTAATGTATTTTCTTGTAAATTAAGGACTTCTTTTAAGACTTCTTTATTGGGATATTTTGCAAGTTTAATTACAATATATCTTGATGTCAGTTTGATTTTGTTGATTTTGATGTGAATTCTCTGTGCTTCCTGGATTTGGATGTCTGATTCCTTCTCTAGATTAGAGAATTTTTTGGCTATCATTTCCTCAAATAAATTTCCTACCCCCTGTTCTCTTTACTTCTTCCAGGACTCCTATGATATTAATGTTATTGTGTTTGATAGTCACTCTGTTCTCTAAGTCAATTCTCATGTTGAATTATTCTTCTTTCTCTGTTTTGTTCAGCTTAGTTATGTTACATTATTTTATCTTCTAAATCACTCACTTGTTCCTCTGCCTCTTCCATCCAAGTGAAACTTGTGTTCACTGCATCCTGTCAGTTTCAAATCTCAGTTATTAAATTTTTCTTTTTTGACTGATTTATTTATATATCTTTAAATTATGTTCAGTTACCCACCATATAGTACATCATTAGTTTTTGGTGTAGTGTTCACTGATACATTAGTTGCATATAACACCCAGTGCTCATCACAACATGTACACTCCTTAGCTCTTTAGCTCTACACTAAAGGTCTTCTTGATGTCTCCATTCTTTTCCCAAGTCAAATAGCATCTTTATGATTGTTGTTTTAAATTATCCATGAGGCATATTATGTATATCTTTCTTTAGATCCCTGGCTGTGACCATTTGTTTTTCTTTCTTTTAGGATGAAGTCCTCTGTCTTGGCATTTTGTTATGTCTCTGTCTTAGGAATGCCTGTTATGTTTCTTGCTCCTGAAAGTAATGGCTTTATGAAAAAGAAGCTATATAGTATCATGGGACTGGTGTCCTGGGAAGGGTCTCTGATATGTTCCAAGTACATTCTGCTGTGTTTTGACTGCTATTTCCTTCAGGGAAGTTTTCTATAGAAGTTCTCCTTGGCTGTAGTGGGCAGTGTCCCTTCCTTGAGTAAAGAGTTGTGAGTTTTAACAAGGTGCACTCTTGTTGGCTTGTGAAATGAGACCTGATGCTACTTCCACTAGATCTGATTACTTGAAAGACTCTATTTAAGAGACTAGGTGTGGGAGAGGTTTCTGCTGGTCTTCTGGGGAAGTGGTCTGCCTCCCTGGGACTGAGGCAAACTTCACTGTTAAGGGCAGTACTGGCAGAGTGCAAGGGTATGGGACCTGGTATAAGCACATTAGGCAGTCAGTGCTGACATTGTTGCACCAAGGTGGTTTTGCATTTATACTGTGGTACAGGGGAAGGAGTTATTCTCAGCTATATGTTTTGTTCCTAGAGCAGAGTCTCTGTACTTGCTGTTTTGAAGCAATGACCCCACATAGAGCAAACCATCCCCTCATGTATCTCAGGCAACTGCTCCAGATTATTACCGACACGATGTCTACTTCTGGGGCTGGTTACCTGCCTTCTTTCCAGGAATAACACATAACTTTTCATGCTCTATCCCAGCCAACTGTACTGTCTTTCAAATCTCTAGGCACTAGGGATGTGTTGTGGGCAGGAGTCTGTGCAGATTCCTTGGGGAGGCTCTCATTGTGATGTGACTCAGGGAGGCTTGACCAGTAAGCATAGTATTGCCAGAGTGCAGAGGCATGGGTCTTCGAGTAAGTAGGCTATGCAGCCAATGTGAAGACCAAGTTGCCCTTTGCCCTTTGTAGGTAGCTCTGCATTTATGTTGTGGGATGGGAGACAATGGCACCTGGTGTCTCCTTTGTCCCTTGAGAGGATTCCCCAGGAATGTTACTTCTCAGGGGTGTGCTCCAAGAAAAGTGAATAATCTCTCCACTGTGTGCCCTGGGTGTTCCTCAGATCATGAAACCTGTTCCTGGGTGGTTGCTTGTCTTCTCTTCAGGGGTAGGGCAGCACCCTTAGGGCTCCAATCCAGCCAAGTTTGCTGACACTTACAATTATAGAGTTCAAATACTGCTGGTTGTAAAAACATGAAAATCAGCGTCTCTCATTTTCCAGCCAATGACTTTGGGGGAACTCTTCGTCTTATGTATTTCCCTGTATTCTCCTCTCTCTCTTTCACCTTTCTCCATTAAAAGGGCTCCCTCTCTTCTGTAGTACCCATGATCCATTTCTCCCACAGACTTTTTCTCTGTATTTCCTACCTTCCTAAACGTGGCCTCTACTCTCCCTATAGTTGTGGACTTTATTCTATCAGTCCTCAGGTTTATTTCTTGGGTATCCTTAATTATTTGATAATTATCTAGTTGTGTGCAAAGGATGAGACAAACCTAGTGCCCTCCTACTGTACCACCATCTTTGCTTCCTTAAGCCCACTGATTTTTTGAACTCCTGGAGTCAGGACCCACTAAATTTTAAAGTTCCTGGGGTTAAGCCTTGTTGAGTTTTAAAACCAGAAATTGTGGGAAGTCATATTCTCTGCATAAGTCTCCATTCCCAGAGGTTTTTTGGTGTAGGGTCTTATTCTCTCAATCTCTGTGCTTGTGATGTCTCTTCTGTCTGTGGTTAGTTGGGCTTGGGTTTAGTTCACAACCATATCTCTTCCTCTTTTAATCTTTTATATCTGGACTTCCCTTTATGATTAACTTCAAATTATCTATTCTTCCAGTCTTTAGAGTGTATTCAGAATTAGTTGCATATGTTCACATGTTATCTCATTGTGCCCATGGGTACTCTGCTAATCTGTCATCTTCCACCCAAACTTTCTCTAGGAATTGTTAAACTTGAAATAGAAACAAGCTTAAAAACACACACACATTAATGTATGGAAGTGTTAGACTCATTCGTTAAGGTAAATCTGTAGAAAAATACATACTACTGCATTACTACAATGGTGGTGTGTAATTCATTTTTAAATTAATACAAAGTCAGTAACAAATGCGTTAACAACAACAACTAAATCTATGTTATTGGATACACAATAAAATATGTAATTGGTGATATCATTAACACAAATTGTGGAAGGGAGGATTGTAGAGTTTTTATTTGTAATTAAAGTAAATTGCTATTAACTTAAAACAGATTGTTACAACTGTTTGCAGTGGCACTTAATTTTCATTGTAACCATGAAGAAAATATCCTTAGAGAATACACAAAAGAATGAGAAAAAAATTTATCATTACACAAATCAAGAAGTAGGGTTTTTGAAAAAGAACCTGAGGGTTTTGAAGGGGAGAAGGGTGAGAGGTTGGGGGAACCAGGTGGTGGGTAATAGGGAGGGTACATATTGCATGGAGCACTGGGTGTTGTGCAAAAACAATAAATACTGTTATGCTGAAAAAATAAATAAATAAAAATTAAAAAAAGAAGTAGGGTTTTTTTATATTCTTTTTTTATTAATTATTTTTATTAACATATAATGTATTATTTTCCCCAGGGCTATGAGTTTTAAAAGAAGACAGTGAGAAAGGAAAAGAGAAACAATCTAAAAGACAGGTGGCTGTCACTTAACAAAATAATAATAGCAATTTCATAATTATTAATAATTTTATTTAAATGATTTTCAAACAAATCGATTAAGCTCTCCAATTAAAATAATGGCTAAATGTATGAAAGGGAAAAAATGATACAACTTTATGCTATCTGCAAGGCACACATAGGCTGAAAATAAAGGGATGCCAAAAGATTTTTTTTTTTTTGCAAATGATAACCAAATTAGACAAGGATATCTATACTTATTAGACAAGATAGGCTTTTTGAAAAACTGTCGCATGATATAAATAAGGTCATTATTTAATGATGATTAGTTCATGAGGGCAGATATAAAATTATGAATATGTTTTCATTTAAAATAGGTGCATCTAATGGTATATAGTAAATATTGAAAGACATAATGGTAAAATAAATAACAAAACAAATAGTAGGAAAATTAAGTGTCTCATTTTTTAAAATTATTTTCATTAACATATAATGTATTATTTGCCCCATGAGTACAAGTCTGTGAACCATCAGGTTTGCACACTTACAGCACTCACCATATCACATACCCTCTCCACTCACCATATCACATACCTTCACCAATGTCCATAATCCAAGCACCCTCTCCATACCTCTCTCCCCCCAGCAACCCTCAGTTTATTTTGTGAGATTAAGAGTCTCTTATGGTTTGAATAACCAACAGAAAAATCAATGAGGAAACAGCAGATTTTAACACATTATAGAAAAAATAAACCTAACAGATATACACAAGGCATTCTCCCAACAGCAAAGGAATACATATTTTTTACAAGTGCTCTTGGAACATTTTCAAGGATAGAAAACACATTTTAAGGCAAAAAGCAGCTTTAAAAATATGAAAGGATTGAAATCTACTAAGTATATTTTCCAATCACATGTAATTGAACTAGATAGTAATAAACAAGAAAATGTAAGAATTAAATAACACATTTCTAAACAAGAACGAATCACAAAAGAAATCAAAATTGAAGTTAGTAAATATGTCACATGTAATGTAACTAGATATTAATGAACAAGAAAATGTAAGAATTAAATAACACATTTCTAAACAAGAATGAGTCAAAAAAGAAATCAAAATTGATGTTAGTAAATATCTTGAGACAAAAAAAAAATTAAAACAACGTACCAAAGTTACATGATGCAACAATAGCAGTACAGAAATGGAGATTTACAAGTCAAGTATAAATCCTTACATTAAAAATATATTTAAATAACCTAACCTTATACCTCAAAGGTTTAGAAAAGTAAGACAAAATTTACTCCAAGGTTCTAGCAGCAAGGGAATAATAAAGATTAAAGCAGAAATGAACAAAAATGGAAATGGAAATACAATAGAAAAGATTAATGAAATTTTAAAGTTGGGTTCTTGAAAAGATAAACAAAATTCGTTAGCCCTTAGTCAAACTAGCTATAAAGATAAGACTCAAGTTATAAAAAGCAGAAGTAAAAGAGGAGAGACTACAATTGATACCACAGTGATACAAAGAACTTTAAGAGACTACCATGAACAATTTCATACCAAGCTATCAGATCATCTAAAATAAATGGATGAATTTTTTTCCCTTTTTATTAATTTTTTCAGCGTAACAGTATTCATTCTTTTTGCACAACACCCAGTGCTCCATGCAAAACGTGCCCCCCCCATGACCCACCACCTGTTCCCCCAACCTCCCACCCCTGACCCTTCAAAACCCTCAGGTTGTTTTTCAGAGTCCATAGTCTCTTATGGTTCGCCTCCCCTCCCCGATGTCCATAGCCCGCTCCCCCTCTCCCAATCCCACCTCCCCCCAGCAACCCCCAGTTTGTTTTGTGAGATTAAGAGTCATTTATGGTTTGTCTCCCTCCCAATCCCATCTTGTTTCATTTAATGGATGAATTTTTGAAACAAGAGTGAATCATGAAGAAATGGAAAATCTGCACAGACCAAAAATGACTAAAAACATTGACTTGATACCTTAAAATCTCCAAATAAAATAAAGCACAGAACCAGATGGCTTCACTGGGCAATTTTACCAAATACTTAAAGCAGAATTAAGACCATTCCTTCTCAAACATTTTCAAGAAATTTTAAAACAAGGAGTACCCCAAATTTCATTAAAAGCCCAACATTACTCATGTAACATAACCAAATAAAGACACCACAACAAAAGAAAACTACAGACAAATATCCTTGATTAATATAGATACAAAAATCAAGGAGGTTGGCAAGATGGTGAAGTAGGAGACCCTATTTCAACAGGTCCCCTGAATGGAGCTAAATATCTACCAGTATACTCTGAACACCCATGAAATCAGCCTGAGATGTAAGATTATACACTTCTGGATCTCTACATGGGCAGGAGATCCTCAGTGGAAATTTACACTGGAGTGAGAGCACTTCGACTGATACTGGAGAGGATATCAGAAGGGGAAGGGAGGGGCACCTGGGTGGCTCAGTGGGTTAAAGCCTCGGCCTTTGGCTCAGGTCATGATCCCAGGGTCCTGGGATCAAGTTCCACATTGGGCTCTCTGCTCAGCGGGGAATCTGCTCCCCTCCCACCTACTTGTGATCTCTGTCAAATAGATAAACAAAATCTTAAAAAAAGGGGGCAAAGGGAGCCACCAAAAGTGACCCATTGGAAAGTAATACCCCAATACAAAAGTGTCCTGTGCTTGAGGACTAGCATTAACCTGGATTCTAGTTAACAGCACTCAAAAAGAAGATGGGTGTTAAGGGGCAGCTTGAGGAATCAGGCAACTGCAGACACGGATATAAGCCCACAATCCAGGGCAGTCACAGCTGGTGCCCACACATGTCTGAGAGAGCCTGACAGGGTCTCCGGTTGGTGGTCCCTGTACCCACGGCTTTCTGCTGCTTGTACCACCACTGAGACTGTGTGCACACCTGCCCCTGCCCAAGATAGCCTGGCTCAGACTCCTGCTGGAGGACCCTGGACCTGCAGCCTTCCCAGAACTCCACCGCTGCCAGGTCATGGTGTGGACCTCAGAGAACAGTCCCCACAAAAGCATCACCAGGATAGGGATCCCCTGGACCAGTATCACTTGCAGTTTAAAGGCAAGTGGGTGCAGTGACAATTGAGGACTCAGGCGACCACAGAGAGAGTGGCTGGGAGTGTAACACCACTGGTGGGAGGCTGTAGTGTTCAGCAGATTTGGTGGCAGGGGGTGGTGCCTGTGTTCTGGACCATTCAGAAGGGAGCAGAGTGAGGCTTCTCTCTGAGGCTAACAACTGGGTGAGAACAATTTATACTGACACTCTGAAAAGCCACAAAAACAAACAAATAAACAAACAAACAAAACGCAAAGAACCAACAAAGAACAAAAACCTCCACAGAACAAAAGCCCAAAAAGCCAGTTTCCACAGAGCTCAGTCCCCTGATAGAGGGCAGGACAGCTCAGCCCAAGCAATATTGACTGAAAAACAATAGGGTAGGCCTGTTCCCCTGATGACAAGGCAAAAGAGTAAGAGGACAATAGCAGGGTCCCCATAAAACTCTAATACCCCATCATCAGGGAAAAACAATATGTTAAGCTCCCAGTATTGCCCCCAAAACTGTAGATTTCATAGATACAAATTTTGTTTAATTTGTTCTCACAATTGTTCTTTCATTTTTTTTAATTTTTTTTCACTTTTAAAAAAATTTCTTTTAGCGTAACAGTATTGTTTTTTTTTTTGATTTATTTATTTGACAGATAGAGATTACAAGTAGGCAGAGAGGCAGGCAGAAAGAGAGAGAGGAGGAAGCAGGCTCCCAGCCAAGCAGAGAGCCCGATGCGGGGCTCGATCCCAGGACCCTGGGATCATGACCTGAGCTGAAGGCAGAGGCTTTAACCCGCTGAGCCACCCAGGCGCCCCCAGTATTAATTGTTTTTGTAACACACCCAGTACTCCATGCAATGCGTGCCCTCCCAATTACCCACCACCTGATTCTCCAACTTCCCACCCCCCGCCCCTTCAAAATCGTCAGGTTGTTTTTCAGAGTCCATAGTCTCTCATGGTTCATCTCCCCTTCCAATTTCCCTCAACTCCTTTCTCCTCTCCATCTCCCCATGTCCTCCATGTTCTTTGTTATGCTCCACAAATAAGTGAAACCATATGAAACTTGACACTCTCTGCTTGACTTATTTCACTCAGCATAATCTTTTCCAGTCCCATCCATGTGTCTTTAGCTTCCAGGTGTTTGAGTTCCTTCTGAACTTTTCCTTGTGATTGAGCTCCAGGTTCAAAGCATTGACAATCCATCTATTACTGAGCGAGGTCTATTAAGATCTCCTACTATCAATGTATTCATATAAATATGACTCTTTATCTTGATTAATAGTTTTCTTATGTAATTGGGTGCTCCCATATTTGGGGCGTAGATAGTTATAATTGTTAGATCATCTGGGTGGATAGTCCCTTTAAGAATGATGTAGTGTCCTTCTGTATCTCTGTCTACAGTCTTTAGATTAAAATATAATTTATCTGATATGAGAATCGTTACCCTGGCCTTCTTTTGAGGCCCATTGCCATGAAAGATGCTTCTCCATCCCTTCACTTTCAGTCTGTGTGTATCCTTAGGTTCAAAATGGGTCTCTTGTATACATCGTATGGATGGATCCTGTCGTTTCATCCAATCTCCAACTCTGTGTCATTTTATGGGGCATTTAGGCCATTCACATTGAGAGTGATTATTGATAGATACGTTTTGATTGACATCGTGTTACCTTTGAAGTCTTTCTGTTCATCAGTTGTCTCTATATTTCTGTTCAATGATATTCTTTGGATTTTTTCTCATTTATAGAACCCCCCTTAATATTTCCTGCAGTGTTGGCTTGGTGGTTGCATAGTCTTTTAAGCATTGCTGGTCTTGGAAACTCTTTATCTCTCCATCCATTTTGAATGTCAGTCTTGCTGGATAAAGTATTCTTGGCTGCATGTTCTTCTCATTTAGTACTCTGAATATATTTTGCCAGCCCTTCCTGGCTTGCCCAGTCTCTGTGGACAGGTCTGACTCTATTCTAATGGGCTTTCCTCTGTATGTAAGGAGCTTCTTTGTCCTAGCTGCTTTTAAGAGGGTCTGTCTAGAAGCATAATTCTTCATTCTAACTCTCAGGTGTCTTGATGACTTTCGAGAATCTAAAATCTTGGGGGGAAACTACTCTGCCTCTAGTACATGAATGTTGTTTCCATTCCAATCTGTTACCTCTGGTGCCTTCCTCCCCCTTTTGTTTATCTTCCATTATCAGTCCGATGTTCCCACTCTGCTTTACCTGCCATTGGTGTCTTTTGCTCCTGTAGAGATCCAGATATATATATTTCTGATCTCAGGCTGATTTCATGGGTGATCAGAGTTCTTTGGTAGGTAATCAGCTCACTTTAGGGTACAGGTTGAAAAGGCGCCTCCTCCTACTTCCCTGCCTTCTTGACTCCCCCTGTTCTTTCATTTTTTAACCTTCTTATCATTATAGCTAGATGTATGTTACAACATATTACATAATCACTTATTAACTTAATTTTTTTTCATACATATACCTGTTTCTTTTTCTTTTTCTTTCTGTTTTTTAATATACATATAGATATAAGCTTCAAGGTAATCCTTTCCCCTATTCAATACTACTGCTATATATAAACCAATTTTATTTTCCCTTTATCTCTAGAGATTTGATATCAAGTTACACCAAGGAGGAACTGAAATAACCTTCTGTGTCCACATCGAGGATATATAACCACCTTCCCATCTTAATTTGTGTCAGTGTTTCTATGTATTTGTTTCTGCTTTTGTACTATGTAAATCTTATTCTTGAAGTTCATCTTGGCTGGGTTTATCTTTTTGACTTTTTTTCCCTTCTCTTTTAGTTTTTTTTTTTAAGATTTTATTTATTTATCTGACACAGAGAGAGAGAGATCACAAGCAGGCAGAGAGGCAGGCAGAGAGAGAGGAGGAAGTAGGGTCTCTGCTAAGCAGAGAGCCCAATGCGGGGCTCAATCCCAGAACCCCGGGATCATGACCTGAGCCGAAGGCAGAGGCTTTAACCCACTGAGCCACCCAGGCGCCCCTCCCTTCTCTTTTAGTTTTGTCAGTCTTTTTGTTCATTTTTGTATATGTACTTTATACATCTTACTGTTTTTTTTAAGCTTTTATTTATTTATTTTACAGGGATCTCAAGTTTGCAGAGAGACAGGCAGAGAGAGAGGAGGAAGCAAGATCCCTGCTGAGCAGAGAACCTAATGTGTGGCTTTATCCCAGGACCCTGGGGTCATGATCTGAGCCGAAGGCAGAGGCTTTAACACACTGAGCGAGTCAGGTGCCCTATAAATCTTACTGTTGGGCTCATTTTGGCTGTTTTCTTCCCCCCCCTTTCTCTCTCTCTTTCTCTCTCTTTTGGTGTTGGCTTCCAATTGCTCTGAAACTTTCCAGGGGGCACCTTGACTCTATCGTGCTTGGTATATGCAGATATACATCCCCTCAATAACCTCTCATCAAAATGACTAGGAGAAAGAACACCCAATGAGGAAAAATTCAGACTGTGTCCTCTCTCACAGAACTACTGGATATGGACATAAACAGTATGTCAGAGAGGGAATTCAGGGTAACAAATATCCAAGCAATGGCTAGGTTGGAGAAAACCATTAGTGACAACATAGAATCTTGAAAGGCAGAAGTGACAGCCAAACTGGTAGATGTTAAAAATGCTATCAATGAGATGAAATCTAATATAATTACTATAATAGCTAGGATAACAAAGGCAGAAGATATAATTAGTGATCTTGGGGACAAAATGATAGAAGAAAAGAATCAGGAGGAGGAATGGAACAAACAGTTTAGAAGCCATGAAAAGAGAATTAGGGAAATAGTTGTTGCCATGAAATATTCCAGTATCAAAATTACTGAGATCCCTAAGGGGATGGAGAAATAAAGAAGACTGGAAGATATAGTTGACCAAATACTGGATGGAAATTTCCTCAGTATGGAGAATGTAACAAGTATTCATGGCAGAGAGGACACCCCCCCCCCCAGATCAAGGAGTGTAGAAAGACATCCAGAAACTAGATTGTGAAATTCACAAATCATAATTTCTGGCAAGAGGTCTTTTTTTTTAAGATTTTATTTATTTATTTGACAGACAGAGGCCACAAGTAGGCAGAGAGCAGGTTGAGAGAGAGGAGGAAGCAGGCTCCCTGCTGAGCAGAGGCCTGATATGGGGCTCAATCCCAGTACCCTGAGATCATGACCTGAGCTGAAGGCAGAGGCTTTAACCCACTGAGCCACCCAGGCGCTCCTTCTGGCAAGAGGGCTTAAGGGCAGCCAAGGGGAAGATATTCCTTACTTACAGAGGAAGGGCCATCAGAATAACATCAATTCTGTGTACAGAAACCTGCAAGACAGAAAGGGCTGGCAAGACATATTCAGGGCACTAAAAGAGAAGAACATTCATACAAGAATGCTTTATCCAGCAAGGCTGACATTCAAAATGGATCGAGAGATAAAGAGCTTATAAGATCAGCAAGGTTTAAAACAGTATGTGACCTCCAAGCTGGCACTATAAGAAATATTAAGGGGGATTATATAAAAGAAGAACCCAAGAGTGACATAGCACAGAAATTTATAGAAACAGTCTGTAAAAACATGGACTTCACAGGCAACATGATGTCAATAAAAACTTCTCTTTCAATAATAACTCTCAATATGAATGGCCTAAATATTCCCATAAAATGGCACAGGGTTGCAGACTGGATAAAATGACAGCACCCATTCCAATGCTGTCTACAAAAGGTGCATTTGGAACCTAAAGATACATCCAGATGAAAGTTAAGGGATGGAGAAGCATCTTTCATGCCAATGGCCCTCAAAAGAAGGCTGAGATGGTGATTCTCATATCAGATAAATTAGATTTTTAAGCTAAAGGCTGAGATCAGAGACACATAATACTGCATCATTCTTAAATGGTCTATCCACCAAAAAGATCTAACAATTATAAATATTTATGCCTCCGATATGGGAGCAGCCAAATACATAAGCCAACTGTAAATCAAACTAAAGATTCATATCAATATGAATACATTGAGAGTAGGTGATCATAACATGACACTCTCATCAATAGAGAGATCATCCAAGCAGAAAATCAACAAAGAAACAATAGCTTTGAATGAAAAACTGGACTCAATGGACCTCACATATACAGAACATTCTACCCTAAAACAAGAGAATACTGATTCTTCTTGAGCACACAAGGAACTTTCTGCAGAATAGACCACATAGCAGGTCAAAAATCAGGGCTCAACTGATACCAATAGATTGAGATTATTTCCTGCATATTATCAGACCACAATACTTTTTTTTTATTTCTTTTCAGGGTAACAGTATTCATTGTTTTTGCACCACACCCAGTGCTCCACCCAGTCCCTAATGCCCACCACCTGGTTCCCCCAACCTCCCACCCTCCACCCCTTCAAAACCCTCAGGTTGCTTTTCAGAGTCCATAGTCTCTCATGGTTCACCTCCCTTTCCAATTTCCCTCCCTCCCTTCTCTCCATCTCCACATGTCCTCCGTGTTATTTGTTATGCTCCACAAATAAGTGAAACCATATGATAATTGACTTTCTCTCTGCTTGACTTGTTTTACTCAGCATAATCTCTTCCAGTCCCATCCATGTTTCTACCAAAGTTGGGTATTCATCCCAGACCACAATACTTTGAAATTGAAACTTAGTCACAACAAAAGAATATTTAGATAAACCAGGAAATCCAAGAAAAAATAAACAACTAATGGAAACCAAAGAAAATGAAGACACATCATTCCAAAACCTATGGGATACGACAAAGGCAGTCCTAAGGGGGAGATACATAGTCATCCAGACCTCACTCAAAAATTTTAAAATATCCCAAATACATTGCCTCTCTAAATAACTTAAAGAACTGCAAAATCAAGAATAAATTAAGCCAACCCCATGCACTAGAAGGGAAATAATTAAGATTAGAGTTGAGATCAAGGAGTTAGAACTAGAGATAAAGTAGAATCTAGAGATACAGTAGAAAACTAGCAGATGGTTCCTTGAGAGACTTAATAAGATCAATAAACCACTGGCCAAACAAATCCAAAAGAAAAGAGAGAGGTCCCAAATTAAAAAAAAAAAATCATGAATTAAATGAGAGAGATCATGACTAACACCAATGAAATACAAAGAATTTTCTGAAAGTATTGTCAACAGTTATATGCTAATAAGTTAAGCAACCTAAAAGATATAGATGCATTGCTGGAAACCTAGAAACTTCCAAGACTGAAACAGGAAGAAATTGACAATCTAAATAGACAAATGTCTAGTAACAAGACTGAAGCAGTGATCAAAAGCCTCCCAAAAAACAAGAGCCCACAACCTGACAGATTTCCTGGGGAATTCTACCAAAGATTCAAAGAAGAAATACTACCTATTCTTCTCAAGCTGTTTCAAAAAACAGAAACAGAAGAAAAACTTCCAGACACATTCTATTAAGCCGGCATTACCTTGATCCCCAAACCAGGAAAAGACCCCATCAGAAAGGAGAATTTCAGACCAATATCCCTGAGGAATATAGATGCCAAGATTGTAAACAAAATTCTAGCAAATAGGATCCAACAGCACATTAAAAGGATTATCAACCATGACCAGGTAGGATTTATCCCTGGGATGGGATAGTTCAATATTTGGAAATCAATGTGATAAAACAAATCAAAAAGAGAAGAGAGAAGAACCACATGGCCCTCTCAGTTGATGAATAAAAATCTTTGGACAAAATACAGCATATGTTCTTGCTTAAAACTCTTCAAAGTATAGGGATAAAGGGAACATTCCTCAACTTAATAAAATCCATCTATGAAAAACCCAAAGTGAATATCCTCAGTGGGGAGAAGCTGACAGCCTTCCCTTTGAGATAAAGATCACAAGGATGCTCACTTTTGTCAATGTTGTTCAACATAGTACTAGAAGTCCTAGCAACAGCAATCAGACATCAAAAAGAAATAAAAATATTCAAATTGGCAAAGAAGGAGTCAAACTCTCTCTCTATGCTGATGACATGATATTTTATGTGGAAAACATAAAGTTTCCACCCCAAACTACTAGAACTCATACAGCAATTCAGTAATATGGCAGGATTGCATTATTATACACTAACAATGAAAATATAGAAAAGGAAATTACAGAATCAATTCCATTTACTATAGCAAGAAGAACAATAAGATACCTTGGAATAAACCTAACCAAAGAGGCCAAAGATCTGTACTCAAGGGTCTACAGAATGCTCATGAAAAAAATTTGAAAAAAGCACAAAGAAGGAAGACCATTCCATGTTCATGGATTGGAAGAATAAACATGGTTAAAATGTCTAAGTTCCCAGAGAAATCTATACTTTCAATGCCATTCAGATCAAAATTACACCAGCATTTTTCAAAGAGGTGGAACAAACAATCCTAAATTTGTTTGTAATTAGAACAGACCCTGAATTGCTAAGGAAATGTTAAAAAATAAAAAATAAAAAACTGGGGCATAACTTTGCCTGATTTCAAGGTTTACTACAAGGCTGTGATCACCAAGACTGCATGGTACTGTCACAAAAATAGTCACATAGACCAGTGGAACTGAGTAGAAAGCCCAGATATGGACCCTCAACTCTATGGTCAAATAATATTTGAACAAGCAGGAAAAAATATACAGTGGAAAAAAGTCTCTTCAATAAATGGTGCTGGTAAAATTGGACAGATATTTATAGAAGAATGAAACTTGACAATTCTCTTACACAATATATAAAGATAAACTAGAAATTGATAAAAGACCATACATGAGACAGGAATCCATCAGAATCCTAGAGGAGAACATAGGCAGTAACCTCTTTGACATTGGCCTCAGCAACTTCTTTCAAAATATGTCTCCAAAGACAAAAGAAACAAAAGCAAGAATGATCTTTTGGGACTTCATCAAGATCAAAAGCTTCTGCACAGCAAAGGAAACAGTCAACAAAACAAAGAGGTAATTCAAGGAATGGGAGAAAATATTCACAAATGACAATACAGACAAAAGGCTGATGTCAAAGATCTATAAAGAACTCCTTAAACGCAACACACAAAAAACCATAATCACTTCAAAAATGGGCAGAAGATATGAACAGACACTTCTCCAAAGGAGACACACAACTGGCTAACAGACACATGAAAAAATGTTCATCATCATTTGCCATCAGGGAGATTCAAATCAAAACCACGTTGAGATACTGCCTTACACTACTTAAAATGGCCAAAATTAACAAGACAGGAAATAACATGTGTTGGAAAGGATATGAAGAACAGGGAACCCTCTTACACTGTTGGTGGGAATGCAATTTGGTGCAACCATTTTGGAGAACAGTGTGGAGATTCCTTAAGAAATTAAAAATAGAGCTTCCCTAGGACCCTGCAATTGCACTACTGGGTATTTACCCCAAAGATACAGATGTAGTGAAAGAAAGGGCCATCTTTACCCCAACGTTCATTGCATCAATGGCCACAGTTTTCAAACTGTGGAAAGAGCAAAGATTCCCTTCAATGGATGAACAGATAAAGACATTATGGTCCATATACACTATGGAGTATTTTGCCTCCATCAGAAAGGATGAATACTCAACTTTTATATCAACTTGGGAAGTACTGGAAGAGTTTATGCTAAGTGAAATAAGTCAAGCAGAGAGAGTCAATTATCATATGTTTTTGCTTAGTTGTGGAGCATAAGGAATAACACAGAAGACCTTAGGAGAAGGAGAGAAGTGAGTTGGGAGAAATAGGAGGGGAAATCAAACCATTAGACACTGTGGATTCTGAGAAACAAACTGAAGGTTTTGGAGGGGAGGTGGTGGGAGGTTGGGTAAGCCTGGTGGTGGGTATTATGGAGGGCATGTATTGCATGGAGCACTAGGTGTGGTGCATAAACAATGAATTCTGGAACACTTAAGAAAAATAGATGGAACTTAAAAAAAATCAAATATAAAATACAAATAGAAATAAGTGTAACCAAGGAGATGAAAACTATATATATATATATATATATATATATATATATATATATATATATAAAACCAAGTACTGAAAACTATACATCAATGATAGAATTTAGGAGAAGAAACAAATAAATGAGAAATTGTTCATGTTTATGAATTTGAAGAATGATATTATAAAAATGTCCATGTTACCCAAAGCAATACATATAGTGAATGTAATTTCTCTCAGAATCTTAATGAATTATTTTTTACAAAAGTAGAAAAAATGCTAAAATTTGTATGGAGTCACAAAAGACACTGAATAAACAAAGCAATCTTAAGAAGAAGAATAAAACTAAATTTATATTTTCTGATTTCGCAATATATTACAAAACTAGAGTAAATTAAAATTACAGTATGGTGCTGGCAAAAACATAAATAAACAAAGCAACCCAAAATGAACAAACAATCAAGAAGAAAAACAGACATATAGATCAATGAAACAAAATATAGCTCTTAAATATACACAAACACATACAGTCATCTGATCTTTGACTAGAATGTCTACAGTACAAAATGTAGAAATAAAGTATTTTCAATAAATGATATTGAAAAACTAGGAAAGAGTGAAATTAGATCCTTATCTCACATCATCCACAAAAACCAACTCTAAATGTATTAAAATTTTTATTTTATGACCCAAATTTATGAACTCCCTAGAAGAAAACATAACGAAAATGTTCATAACACTTTTCTTGGAAATTATTTCTTGTGTATGACTAAGCAAAATACATACATAAATACAGAAATCAATATGTAAATAATTGCATAAATAATTACATAAATAATAATAGACAAGTAAGATCACTTCAAGTAATGGCTTCTGCACCAAAAAGAAAAAAAAAATCAACAGATTAAAGGGCAAGCTACAGACTGGGAGAAAATATGTTCAGATGATATATCTGATGAGACATTAGTATCCAAATATATAAAATGTTCTTACATTCCATATAAAATTCTCCACGAATAACCCAATTAAAAATAGCCATGGGATGGAATAAACATTTCTCCAAGAAGACATAGTATCAATTATATAAGAGATGCTCAACATCCCTAATCACCAGGGAAATGCAAATCAAACCCACAAGATATCACCTCATCCCCATTAAGGTGGCCAGTATCCAAAATAACAACAGAAAATAATATCTTGGTGAGGAACTGAATAAGTTGAAACCCTTGTACACTGTTAGTTAAGTGTAATGCAAAATGTTGTAGTTTTCACATAAAACATTATGGAAGTTCCTCAAAACAATTTAAAAAAAAAAAGAACTCCCATATGATTACCCATCCCACTTCTGGGTATTTATCCAAAAAACTTGACAGAGAGTCTTGTAGAAAGATATGAACTCTCATAATCATGGGAAGTGGCATTATTCAAGGCAGCTAAGAAATGGAAAGAACCTAAATGTCCCTCAGTCAATGAACAGAAAAATAGAATATGGCATATAAATACATTAGAATTTACTCAGTTTTAAATACTCGGGAAATTCTTTGGTATGACAATGCACATGAAACTGGAGGACATACACTATGTGAAATAAGCCACTAACATAAGAACAAATACTTTTTAATTCCAATTATATTCAGTATCTAAAATTGTCAAACTCATGGAAACAAGTAGCAGAATTTTGGTTGTCAGTGGCTGACAACTATGGGGAAAACAGATGCTCTTCAATAGACACAAAGTTTCAGTTACATAAGGTGAATTAGGTATCTGTTATGCAACAGTGTGTCTAAAGTTCACAATACTGTATTTTGCAGTTAGAAATTTGTTGAGGATGCCTGGGTGGCTCAGTGGGTTAAAGCTTCTGCCTTTGGCTCGGGTCATGTTCTAAGGGTCCTGGGATCCAGCCAGCATCTACCTCTCTGCTCAGCGGGGAGCCTGCTTCCCTTCCTCTTTCTCTGCCTACTTGGTATCTTTGTCAGATAAATAAATAAAATCTTTAAAAAAAGAAATTTCTTGAAAGCATAGATCTTAGTTATATATTCTTACTATAATAAAAGAGACTTTCTTAAGAGGGTGAAAAGACAGTTACAGACTGGGAGACAATATGTGTAAACTACCTATCTGACCATGGACTATATGAAAGCATATAACAGACATTTAATTCAATAGTAATAATGTAATTAGAAAATAAACAAAAAACATAAGCAGGCATTTTAATGAAAAAGAACTCATTGCATGGAGCCCTGGGTGTTATGTATAAATCATGAATCTTGGAGCACTCCATCAAAAACTAATGATGGACTGTATGGTGACTAACAGAACAACAACAACAAAATATACATATATGACAAGCAAACACAGGAAAACATGTTTAACATCCTTAGCCAGTACAGAAATGCAAATTAAAATCACAAGGTATTGTGTACACTGTACACCTATCAGAAGGACTAATAGAAACAATAGTTACAACAAAAGCTGGAGAGGTTGCAGAGAATTCACGTATCTCATACATTGGTTTAGGGAATGTAAGATGATAACAGCCATTCTGGAAATATTCTCTCACAATTTCACTATTCTGGATATATCATTTCATAATTGCACTCCTGAGCACATATCCTAGAGAATAAGTACTTATGTACACACACACACTCACACACACACAAGAAAAACAAACAAACAATCAAAACCCAAAAAACAAAATCTATATATACTTACAGTGAATTTAGTCATAATGGCCAAAACTAGAGATAAACTAAGTATCCTTCAATAGTTGAATAGTTAAAAAAAAAAAGTGTAATACAACCCCAGCATGAAATATTACTTAGCAATAAAAATAATGAGTGATATATTGCACAACTTTCATATATCTCATATATGTTCAGAAATTATACTGAAAGAAGCAAGATAAATATCAAAGGGTCAACATAATGTATTAACCAAGGTATATAACATTATCAAAATAAAACTATAGAAATGGAGAGCACATTGGTGGGTCAGGGGATAAGAAAGATTATAAGAAGTAAGATCATTGTTACTATAAATAAATAGTACAAGGGATCACTGTGATGGAATCATTCTGCATCTTGCCGGTTTTAGTGGTGACACAGATTCACACATGTGAGAAAATTGCATATTAAAAAATGGGTGAAATTTGAATAAGGTCAGCAGTTCACACCAATTCCTGACTGTAATTGGAAGAAATTGTGTAAAGCATAGAAGGGATCATTCTATGCTATTTCTCATAACTGCATGTAAATC
Source organism: Meles meles (assembly GCF_922984935.1). Taxonomy (NCBI): domain Eukaryota; kingdom Metazoa; phylum Chordata; class Mammalia; order Carnivora; family Mustelidae; genus Meles; species Meles meles. Next base: position 654,626 of record NW_025721612.1, read on the forward strand.
TACATGTTAAAATTTAAAGTTAAAAAAGGTAATTGAGAGCTACATGTATTACTTGTGATGTTTTCAGGAGAGGGAGAGTCAAAATTTGATAGATTTTTTTCCAAAAAAAAAAAATGTGGCTGATATTGACATAAATTAATGAAAATATAAGAAGGAAAGAAGAAAAACAAAAAAAAAAGGAGAAAGGGAGAGAGGGAGGAAGGGAAAACAAAACAAAACAAATTCCTGTTTAGGATAATTCCAAATAATTTATGTAGATACTCCACGCATCATGAAGGTTAAGATTAACCTTCCTCCTACCTTGAGTGTAAGCTGCACTCATTGTCTTGCTTCCAAAAAGCAGGGCATATAAAAAGGGAGGGAGGAATAACTTTACCCTAGAGAAATCTGGCAAACACTACCTCAGCCAAGTGGTCAGGATTAACATCATCAGAGATAAGTCATGTAGCTATTATGTACCTCTACAAGACTTGAAAATAAAGGCACTTCACCTCTGAAATCTTCTTCCCCCAAACCTATAACCTTAGTCTAATGAGGGGAAAAAATCAGACAAAAACAGTTTGGAGGATATTCTACAATATACCTATTAGTGCTCCTCAAAATTGCCAAGGTCATTGAAAACAAAGCCTGAATGTCTTTCACAGCCCGGAAGGGTCTAAGGAGATGTGCCGGCCAATGTGATCTTTCAAAAAGCAGTCTGAAAGAAGAGAAGGACATTAGGCAAAATGAGTGAAATCTGAATAAAAGATAGAATTTAGTTAATGTACAGATATTGGTTTCTTAGTTTTATGAAAGAACCAATGTTCATTCCATAATAATGTATGATGTTAGCAATAGAGAAAAATGAATGAAGGATTTATGGAAATTTTGTAAATTTGTCAACTGCTCCATGAATCTGGAACTGTTCAAAAACTACATTTGTTTTAAAATATTACTAACATTTAAAAAAATATCTAGTCTGATGAACCAGTTTGTTATTCTTTTGAATTAGGTATCTATTTGGATGCACACATAAGGGGAAAACTTAATAAAATTGAGGCTTACAGGATCTGATGGCCAAAAGTACATGATTGTAGCTCAAATGTGACCATTATTAGCAACAGCAAAAGAGACTGTAGAGTGAAGAAAGAGAGAATGATGTTGTGAAATAGAAATAAATTATCTCCAAATGCAAAATATCTTCACTTTTCTTTTAATTCTTCAAGGCCCTTGCTGAGTCTGGGTTCAGTTATGTGGCCAGTTAAACTGGTATCTCATTCTAATACCAGTAGTTTGTTTCACACTGTCTGTGTTAATTTCAGCAGCCTCTTCCCTGGGAGTGCAGTGGTTTACTGCCTATATCATATTCCCTGCCCCTATACTTCTTGTACATCTAGACATTCCTCTAAGTTACAACACCATTTCCAGAACAAATACAGATGACTATTTTCCCCATAAAAGCCATGTCAGTCCATTTGCCTTGACATTATATACAGCTATTTATGCTACGATTTCCATCATTCCTTATTTTCATTTATTCCTACTTGTCTTTTAAGATCCAATTCAGATGTTACTAGTCCCATGTTACCATTTGGCCTCCCACCAATCTTTCATCTAGAAAAATGAATCCCTTTGTCTGTTAGTTACTGTAGTAATATCTACCTACTATTATCTCAGTACCTATCTTCCACACCATAATCTCTTTCTTCATAAATCAGTTCCCTTACTTTAAAAAGCTTCAGCGAATTTATTTTTTTTCCATTTTGAATTCCCAGCATATAATATAGTGTTTGTTGGTTTTAGTGAAATTTAATTTAATTGGTAGTGTTAAGTCAGTGCCTATGAAGAATAAGTTAATCTACCAGGAATAAGAAACAAAAGGAACACTATGGCAAAACCCCAGGAGTTAGAAAGTGTGAAAAAATCAGTAACAGGACGATGTAGATAATAAGCCAAAAGAGATATGTCAAAATTACCTAGGAAAAACATGTTGATATATACTGTAGACATAAAAGAGCATTTTATTGGGGAGATTAAACTTACATTTGTCCTTAAAGAAGAGGGAAAATTTAGCTAAAAAGATAAAGTAAAAGGGATAAGTGTGGACATGGGATATTGGCATAGAGTATGAATTCTGGGAATACAAAGGAAGGGCAAATAGAGACTTTAGAATAACTTGCTTAGTGATTCAATGAGGTTAATGACTGAAAGGCAAAGAAAACCTTAAATTGGACCTCTGGGAAAATGATAGTGGTGCTGACCAAAAAAAAAAAAAAAATCAGAGCATGCACTAGTAGATAGTTTTGAAAAACCCTGATTATATTTGATGGGCCTCCAATGAAGCAATCTAGTCTGACCAGGCATTCCATACTAAACCCCATGACATTGGGGAATTAGGAAGATCTCAGCCCTGCTCACAACTGGACAGGCTGAGGAAAAACAGCCTATCAAGACCTACTCAGTCACCTGTTTCGGTTTTTTCTTACTGAAATTATTTATGTTTTCATTAACAGTATATTCAGCACTAATTGGCAGCAGGAATTTTGAGTATTTTATACTTTCTAAGAGATTTCATTGACAGAAAAGAAATTACAAGGTAAGCATCTTGGTAAAGGAAGTAACCCAGTTTTCCCAGATTGTGAAATTCTGTTTATGCTAACTATATAATTATTTTTCAATAGTACTTGTAATGTTCAATCTTGGTAAATATATAATTTACCCAGGAGTAGGACAGTGTTGTTTGACTGTGACCTAGTTCTTCCCGTATATCATTTATCAAGTAGACATAATTATGTTAAAACTCTTCTCTATATTCCAACAAAATCAAATGCTGGGAAATGCTTTGAAGCCCATAAGTGATCATAAGTCAAAATAAACATACCTTTTGGTAGAAAAATGATTGTTAAAAGAATCTAGTTTGGTACAGGCACAAAATCCAGTGTTCAAAGTCTGGATTCCAGCCCTAAGCTGATAACGTATTTTGCTCATATTTTCACTGAAAGCAACATGCTAGATCTTTTTTTTTTAATTGCAAAAAATATATTTTGGAAGAACTCACTACGTAAGGTGACAGGATTCCAAAATCAAATTTCATGAAAATGTACATCACCACTTCTTTGTACAATAAGTGAGAAAAATCTGCAATATAGAAGAATAGAGGAAAAGAAATATGGAGGGCCATGGAGAAAGGGGTGGGGGGCCAACCACATCTGTAAGAGCAAACCTGGAAGTCAAGCAGATGCTAGATCTAAAGAGAAATTGTGGAGCTCAACAAAGACACTCCCTTCCATCATAAATCTTATGGTTTAAGGAGTGAGACATATGAAACCATATAGTCACACAAATGATGAAATCTAGGTTTCAATCCAGGCTGTGATGAATAGAATTTGGAAGAAAAGTTTATAATAGAACCTAGCCAGCCTAGGTATACCCCAAACCCTCAGAAAACTGCACTTGATCTGGAAAACGGACATCATGTAACATAGAACTTAAATAACAGGACCCTGCTTTGCTTTTATGGAAAGTTAGAAAATTTTCAAGGATCTGGGCATTCTGAAATCTGTTTCTCAACTTCTTATGACTCTACTTCAGACATACACAACCCACTGACTACACCAAGACTCACATGAAGGCAGGAGAGAGTAAGATGCAATCTGGCTAATTTTGCCATTATTAATATTATCATTATTATTAATAATAATAATCTTAAACTACCTCCACATCTAAAAGAAGCCTAACTCATCAAGTCAATTAAACACGCAATGACAGAAGGCCCTTTACTCAAGCCTTTTGTCTCTGGACATTCTAGTATGTGATCACATTGGTATATGATCTCTTGGTTTGAAGATGATCCACATAAAATGCTCTAGTAAAGGATGGATATGTTAAGATAGATGGCTATCTATCTTTCTAAGCATTTCTAAGCATTTTATAACTATCAGAGTAGAAGATTAAATATAAATAGGATAGTCTAAAAAGGAAAAAAAAATACATAGTAAATTTGAGGGAAAGGAATCCTAAGGACTTTCCCTGTATCCATCAATGGCATAATAGCTGTAGCTAATAGTTAAGAATAGTAAGAACTCTAACAACAAGAACCCTACAAGATCACATAGAAAGGAAACTCACTCCTTCATTGATAATCTGAATTTACTATAGATCACGTAAATACACTAAGTGTTTTCCCTGGATAGAAAACAAGGTTAATTAGATTAAAAGCTGAAATGATCATAAATGTGTATAACAACAAATTACAGCCATAATAGTTAATTTTCCCCTTAAATTATAATGTTCAGAGCCAAAAGAATTAAGTAGAGTGTTTTGAAATTATAAAAATAAATTTTCTGTAAATTAAATTAGCATTTTTTCATAGCCAAATAAAGTCTCTAATATCTGACTTGGAAATAATTGTAATATTTATATTACTAATGAAATCACTAAAAGGATGAGAATGGAATAACATGATTTTTCAAAATAGTGAAAAAATTGGATAATGTGCAGTTTGAAATTGTGACTTACCAACTCTGTCATATTTTAAAATTGTAAAAACAACAAAAACTACAACTGTCCAGTTTATTTTAACATATGAAAATACCTCTAGTACATGAAATTAATGATATTCATTTTAATATGTATACTCTCGGACACCTGGGTGGCTCAATGGGTTAAGCTTCTGCATTCGGCTCAAGGTCCTGGGATCGAGCCCCGCATCAGGCTCTCTGCTCAGCGGGGAGCCTGCTTCCCCCTCTGTCTCTGCCTGTCTCTCTGCCTACTTGTGATCTGTCTCTCTGTCAAATAAATAAAAAAAATCTTAAAATACACACACACACACACACACACACACACACACACAAACACGTTTCTAAAAGTACATTAAATCATGGATAAGAAATATAGAAAAAATAGTAAAAACTGATTCAAGTGACCATGGAGGAGTATTTTTGTATTTGCCATTGTTCTTAAACTTTAATAAGAAACTGCTTCATTTCTACGATTTTTTAATAAATCTCTTATATGTCTGTTATCATTACAGAGAGTCATGAAGAGTGGGAATGAGACAGAAACCACAGATTTCATTCTCCTGGGTTTCTTCCCTGAATTTAAATACATCACAGCTATGGTCTCCATCATTCTCCTGATATACACGGCTGCCTTCACTGGCAACACTCTTCTGATCCTCCTCATTTGGTTTATTTCCATCTCCACACCCCCATGTACTTCCTTCTCAGTCAGCTCTCCTTAATGGATTTGACTTTGACCTCTAGCATTGTCCCCAAAATGGCATTCAACTTCTTCTCTGGATGGCAGAGCATATCATTCCTGGCTTGTGGGACTCAAATATTCTTCTCCCTGATGGTGGCCATTGCAGAATGCATCCTTATAACTCTCATGTGCTTTGATCGTTATGTGGCTATATGCGATCCTCTTCGATACCCAGTCATCATCAACCCTAAGGTTTGCTTGCAGATGATTGCCATGTCTTGGGCTGGAGGGGCACTTACTTCCCTGGGACACACTGCTTTTACCTTGCATTTTAACATCTGCAGCCCCAGAGAGATTCCCCACTTCTTCTGAGAAGTCATGGCGGTGCTTAGGATCGTCTGTGAGGATATCTCAGCCTATGAAAAGGCAGTGGTGATAACAAGCATCCTTGTTCTGCTGCTGCCCTTGTCTCTCATCTTGTCTTCCTATGTTCTCATCTTCCTTGCAGTACTCCGAATGAACTCCCCAGAAGGCAGGAACAAAGCTCTGGCCACCTGCTCCTCTCATCTCTGTGTGGTGGGTCTCTATTCTGGTCCAGGCATGTGCATCTACATGAGACCCGGTTCTGCCAAGACTCCAAGGTTGAGTCAGGGTCTCTTTCTGTTTGGAACTGTCCTCACTCTACTCCTAAACTCACTTGCCTACAGTCTTAGGAACAAGGAAGTTCTAAGTGCTCTGAAAAAGTTACTAGGGAGGTGTCAGTCCTTCAGGTAAATGGCAGAAATCTCACTGTCACCCATAGGCAAAATAGAGATACACCAGCAAAGGGACATTTTGTCAGTTGATTCATCATCATCATCATCATTATCCCTTCAAGATCCTGAAAAATTCAACTCACTTTACTGAGTTTATCTGCAGGGGAAAAAAATGTTTATCCTTTCCTTTCTCCATCTTAAAATTTCTTTCTGATTGTCCTACATTATGTGTTGATGCAGGACAAGGAACTGTGTACATCAATTCTCTTTATGATTCATGCTTGATGGTAATGTACACTTTAGTATTTCCAAGTTTCATGTTGATACCATAAAAAAAGATCAGTGTCTGTATCCCTAAAATGAAAAATAAAAAAATTGACAAGCACATAGATACCTCAGAATAATTCCCTGATAAAATTAATTAATGGGCATGATGATAAATCATCAGGAATCAGATAAATTTACAGTATTGCTTTGCTCCATATATCTAACAGGACTATTAATTCCTCTTACTCTTGTAAAAATAGTCTTCACTCTATGTCAGTGCTTCCAAAGAGTGGATTTCTGATCACTGGTGTTAAAATAATTTGCTGACTTCACAAAATATAGCGCTTTTGTTCTCATCTCAGATTAGCAGAATTAGAATCTGTTAAATTGGGCTCAGGGATCTGACCAGGAGACTGATTAGTGATTGTCATGCTTACCAAGGGTTGTAAGTCACAGAAGTAATTACTGACCTAATTTTCTAGACATGCTTGCTAGATAATTTCCCAGTCTTAAAGTTTCCAGATCTCTTTATAATGTATATAATATAATGGGTTAAGGTGGCTAGGAAAAACCAGTATTATTTTTAAGATAGTAAAAATAATAAACTTTATGTTTTGAATAATTCATAACTTAAAAATTTTGAAGACACAGTAATGAGAAAGTAAAAATAAATTTAAAAAGACTCAGATTTGTGATATAAAACAATGAATAATTGAAAATATTTATAACGATAAAATTTAAAGCATGAGGCATTATAGATGTTTCCAAAATGTTGATATTCTTCAAAAAACTGAAAATACACTATATAATAGAGAGACTGTGGACTCTGAGAAACAAACTGAGAGTTTGGAAGAGAGGAGGTTGGGAGGTTGGGTGAGCCCTGTGTTGTGTATTTAGGAGGGCACGTATTGCATGGAGCACTGGGTGTGGTGCATAAACAATGAATCTTGGAAAACTGAAAAGATAAAAGAAAAAAAAATGAACATTAGGAACTTATTACACATGCTTCTTTTTTTCTAAAAATGACTGAAATAGGGGTGCCTGGGTGGCTCAGGTGGATAAGTGTCTACCATTGGCTCAGGTCATGATTCCAGTGTCCTGGGAGCCTGCTAATCCTGCTGCTTGCTCTCTCTCTCTCTCTCTCTCTCTCTCTCTATATATATATATATATATATATATCTGTTAAATAAATAAATAAATAAAATCATTTAAAATGACTGAAATAACATAAAACCAGTTTTCTAGTGAATAGAAACATTCAGAAGGAGCACTAACATTCTAACAACTTCTCCTTTAAATATCTCAGAAGCCATTAATTCATAGTGTATTACAGAGATACAAAGCTAAGTTCTGGAAAACTTAAAATCTTTATGTCAAATTCCAACTGTTTCAATAATATTAAACATGGCACCTTCAGAATTCCTAGAGGAATGGCTGACGGAATCCTTGAAACTGAGTCAAAATGTCACTTCACTGAAGAATAAAAATTATCTCTAAGCTATCTGAAATAAGAGCAGTGTGCCATTTAATGCATACTATCATGCAATGTTACCACTCAGTTGGTGGTGTCATAACACTATGGTACTCCAAAAGGAATCCACAGATAAGACTGTGTTTAGAAGATCACACTAGGAAAGAAAGGAGAAATACTCAGTGAGGGAAGATAGTCTGACTTGAAGAGTTTCTGTTGAACAATATGTGTTCATAAAGCATGTTATTTATGTTTGACTGTTTTAACTCCATATGTATGTGTTAAGTGTATGTTATGTATGTTACATGTGTGTTTTAGCTTCATATGTATTAACTTCATATATAACTCATGGAAGTGAACATTTTAACCCTGTGAAATTCATGGTGAATAGATTTCCAGATGGACTGGGAAGGCACTCACCTTGGAATTTACACTGTGTGTTTGTGACCCACTATTATTAGAGGGGCACCATTAAATACTGACTTAATCTTTTTTTATATATATATATTTCCTTTCAGCATAACAGTATTCTTTGTTTTTGCAACACACCCAGTGCTCCATGCAATACATGCCCTCCCTAATACCCATCACTTTGTTCCCCCAACCTCCCACCCCCAACCCCTTCAAGACCCTCAGGTTGTTTTTCAGAGTCCATAGTCTCTCATGGTTCACCTCCCCTTCCAATTTCCCTCAACTCCCTTCTCCTCTCCATCTCCCCATGTCCTCCATGTTATTTGTTATGCTCCACAAATAAGTGAAACCATATGATAATTGACTCTCTCTGCTTGACTTATTTCACTCAGCATAATCTCTTCCAGTTATATTTTAAAGGAAATAATTAAGTACATGATCATTCAGAAGAACAATGATCAATCCTAATTAAACCATGATTCTTTCATTTATTTCCATTTTCATAGTCATGATTTTAAATTGCGTTCTTCTAGTTTAACAGCTCTCCAGCATGCATATATTTTGTTGTAGAATGACCAAAAATGTCTTCTATATATAAATAAAATATGTATTTATTTATTTAAATTCAAATAGCTAAGTAATAGTAGGTACATCATTAGTATTTTTTTAATTTTTATTTATTTTTAAATTTATTTTTATTGTTCCAGAATTCATTGTTTATGTACCACACCCAGTGCTCCATGCAATACATGCCCTCCATAATACCCACAACCAGGCTTACCCAACCTACAAACCCCCAACCCTCCAAAACCCTCAAATTGTTTTTCAGAGTCCACAATCTCTCATGGTTTTCCTTCCCCTCCAATTTCCCAAAACTCCTTTCTACTCTCCATCTCCCCATTTCCTCCATGTTATTTCTTATGCTCCACAAATAAGTGAAACCCAATGATAATTGACTCTCTCTGCTTGACTTATTTCACTCAGCATAATCTCTTCCAGTCCCATCCATGCTGATACAAAAGCTGGGTATTCATCCTTTCTGATGTAGTCATAATACTCCATAGTATATATCAACCAAATCTTCCTTATCCATTCATCTGTTGAAGGGCATCTTTGCTCTTTCCATAGTTTGGCAACTGTGGATATTGCTGCTATGAACATAGGAGAACAGATGACCCTTCTTTTCATTACATCAGTATTTTGGGGGGTAAATACCCAGTGGTGCAATTGCAGGCTCATAGAGAAACTCTACTTTTAATTTAAGAAATCTCTACACTGTGTTCCAAAGTGGCTGCACCAACTTGCATTCCCACCAACAGTGTAAGAGGGTTCTTCTTTCTCCACATCCTCTCCAATACATGTATTATACTGTCTTGTTAATTTTAGCCATCCTAACTTGTATAAGGTGGTATCTCATTGTGGTTTTGATTTGAAACTCCCTGATGGCTAGTGATGATGAACGTTTTTTCACGTGTCTATTAGCCACTTGTATATCTCGTTTGGAGAAGTGTCTGTTCATGTGTACTGTCCATTTATTGACATAATTATCTGTTTTGTGTGTGTTGAGTTTGAGAAGTTCTTTGTAGATCCTGGGTATCAGCACTTTGTCTGTATTGTCATTTGTAAATATCTTCTCCCATTTTGTGAGTTGCCTGTTTGTTTTGTTGACTGTTTGCTGTGCAGAAGATTCTGATCTTGATTAAGTAAAAAAATTCATTTTCACTTTTGTTTCCTTTTGCCTTTGGAGACATATCTTGAAAGAAGTTGCTGTGGCCAGTGTCAAAGAGGTTACTGCTTATGTTCTCCTCTAGGATTCTGATGGATTCCTGCTTCACGTTGCTGATAATAATTTCTGATGAGTGTTTCTATTTCCTTGGTGTTAGTTGTGATCTCTCCCTTTTCATTCATAATTTTATTAATTCGAGCCTTCTCTCTTTTCTTTTGGATTAGTTTGGCCAATGGCTTATCACTCTTATCGATACTTTCAAAAAAGGAGCTTCTAATTTCATTGAGGCTTTCTAGTGTATCTCTAGTTTCTATCTCATTGATCTCTGCTCTAATCTTGATTATTTCCCTTTTTGTGTGTGGAGTTGGCTTAATTTGTTATTGATTCTCCAGTTCATTAAGGTGTAAATACAGCTGTTGTATTCTGGATTTTTCAATTTTTTTTTTTTTTGAGGGAGGCTTGAAGGCTATATATTTCCCCCTTAGGACCAAATTATTGTATCCCATAGGTTCTGGACCAAAGGCTCCTAATTCTCATTGGTTTCCATGAATTGTGTAAGTTCTTCAATTGATCCAAGCATTCTTAATCAAGGTGGTTTTTAGCTTCAGGTGTTTGAATTCGTTCCAAACTTTTTCTTGTGGTTGAGCTCCTGTTTCAAAGCATTGTGATCTGAAAATATGCAGGGAATATTTTCAATCTTTTGGTATCTTGAGCCCTGATTTGTGACCCAATATGTGGTCTATTCTGGATAAGGTTCCATGTGCATTCAAAAAGAATGAGTATTCTGTTGTTTTAGGTAGAATGTTCTGTATATATTTATGAGGTCCATCTGGTGCAATGTGTCATTCAATGCTCTTGTTTCTTTGATTTTCTGCTTGGATGATCTGTCTATTACTGAGAGAGGTGTGTTAAGATCCCCTACTATTAATGTATTCATATCAAAATGACTTTTTATCTTGATTAACAGTTGTCTTATGAAGCTGGCTGCTCCCATAGTGTGGCATAAATATTTACAACTGTTAGATATTTTTGGTGGATAAACCCTTTAAGAATGATGCAGTGTTCTTCTGTGTCTCTGACTATGGTCTTTAGTTTAAAGTCTAATTTATCCAATATTAGAATTGTTACCCCAGCCTTCTGTTGAGGCCCAATGGCATGAAAGATGCTTCTTCATCCCTTCACTTTCAGTCTGGATATATCCTTAGGATGTACCCTTATGAATGTGTCCTGTCATTTTATCCGATCTGCAACCCTGTGTCATTTTATGGGTGTACTTAGGCCATTTACATTGAGTGTGATTATTGAGAGATACATTTTTATTGACATCGTGTTACCTTTGAAGTCTTTTTTTCTATAGATTGTCTCCATATATTACTTTTCAGTGATATTCTTGTGTTTTTTCCTCTTTTATAGAACCCTCATTAATATTTCCTGCAGTGTCAGCTTGGTGGTCACATACTCTTTTAAACCTTACTGGTCTTGGAGGCCCTTTATCTCTCTATCCATTTTGAATGTCATATTGCTGGATAAGGTATTATTGGCTGCATTTTCTTCACATTTAGTGCCCTGAATATGTCTTGCTTGCCCTTTCTGGTTTGCCAGCTTTGTGTGCACAGGTCTGACTTTATTCTTATGGGCCTTTCTCTGTATGTAAGGAATTTCTTCTCCCTAGTCACTTTCAAGAGCTCCTCTCCAAATTTATGATTCATCATTTTCACAATCAGTAGTCTCAAGGTCTTTCTAGATTATCTGAACTTGGGGGTAGACCTTTCAGTCTTTAAGACATGAATGCTGGTTCCATTCTACAGATTGTGAAATTTTCATGGAGAATTTTTTCAAATATATCCTGTAGTTTCCTTTTTTCTCCGCCCCCCCCCAAGGGATTCCAATAATTCTGACATTAGAATATTTGAACAGGGAGGCACTTGTCAAGAAAATAAACCACAGGAGTAATTTGGGCTCTTTTTATCCAGTAACACTGTCTGTGGGAGGGAGAGTGCAGCAACTCTCTGTTGTGACTTCAAAATAATTTGTTGTTTTCGAGATCCTTAATCTGTTCTTTGTCAGTTTCTAACAAGGATTTGACAGCACAAGTTCTCCGTTTAATCCAGCATCTCATTATTTAATCTATTTTTTCAGTTCATTTTTTTAATTTATTTTCAGCATAACAGTGTTCATTGTTTTTGTACCACACCCAGTTCTCCATGCAGTACGTGCCCTCCCTATTACCTAACACCTGGTTACTCAACCCCACACCCCCACACCCCTTCAAAACCCTCTGGTAGCTTTTCAAAGTCCATAGTCTCTCATGGTTCATCTCCTCTTCCAGTTTCCCTCAACTCACGCTCCTCTACATCTCCCCATGTCCTCCGTGTTCTTTGTTATGCTCCACAAATCAGTGAGACCACATGATACTTGACTCTCTCTGCTTGACTTATTTCGCTCAGCATAATCTCTTCCAGTCCCGTCCATGAGGCTACAAAAGTTGGGTATTCATCCTTTCTGATGGAGGCATAATACTCCATAGTGTAAATGTACCACACCGTGGCCATTGCTGCAATAAACATTGGGGTACAGATGGCTCTTCTTTTCACTACATCTGTATCTTTGGGGTAAAAACCCAGCAGTGCAATTGCAGGGTCATAGGGAAGCTCTATTTTTAATTTCTTCAGGAATCTCCACATTGTTTTCCAGAGTGGCTACACCAACTTGCATTCCCTCTAACAGTGTAAGAGGGTTCCCCTTTCTCCACAACCTCTCCAACACACGTTGTTTCCTGTCTTGCTAATTTTGGCCATTTTAACTGGTGTAAGGAGATATATCAATGAGGTTTTAATTAGAATCTCCCTGATGGCTAGTGATGATGAATATTTTTTCATGTGTCTGATAGCCATTTGTATGTCTTCATTGGAGAAGTGTCTGTTCATATCTTCTGCCCATTTTTTGATATGATTATCTGTTTTGTGTGTGTTGAGTTTGAGAAGTTCTTTATAGATCCTGGATATCAACCTTTGTCTGTACTGTCATTTGCAAATACCTTCTCCCATTCCGTGGGTTGCCTTTTTGTTTTGTTGACTGTTTCTCTTGCTATGCAGAAGCTTTTGATCTTGATGAAATCCCAAAAGTTCATTTTCGCTTTTGTTTCCTTTGTCTTTGGAGACATATCTTGAGAGAAGTTGCTGTGGCTGATATCGAAGAGGTTACTGCCTATGTTCTGCTCTAGTATTCTGATGGATTCCCGCCTCACATTGATGTCTTTTATCCATTTTGAGTTTATCTTTGTGTACGGTGTAAGAGAATGTTCGAGTTTCATTCTTCTACATATCGCTGTCCAGTTTTCCCAGAACCATTTATTGAAGAGACTGTCTTTTTTCCACTGTATATTTTTTCCTGTTTTGTCGAAGATTATTTGACCATAGAGCTGAGGGTCCATATCTGGGCTCTCCACTCTGTTCCACTGGTCAATGTGTCTGTTTTTATGCCAGTACCACGCTGTCTTGGTGATCACAGCTTTGTAGTAAAGCTTGAAATTGGGTAACATGATGCTGCCAGTTTTGTTTTTGTTTTTCAACATTTCCTTAGCAATTTGGGGTCTCTTCTGATTCCATACAAATTTTAAGATTATTTGCTCCAGCTCTTTGAAAAATACCGGTGGAATTTTGATCGAAATGGCATTAAAAGTATAGATTTCTCTAGGCAGTACAGACATTTTAACAATCTTTAATTTTCCAATCCAAGAGCATGGAATGGTCTTCCATCTTTTTGTGTCTTCTTCAATTTCTTTCATGAGTGTTCTGTAGTTCCACACGTATGGGTCCTTTACCTCTTTGGTTAGGTTTATTCCCAGGTATCTTATGTTTCTTGGTGCTATAGTAAATGGAATCGATTCTCTAATTTAACTTTCTGTATTTTCATTGCTCGTGTATAAGAAAGCCACTGATTTCTGTATATTGACTTTGTATCCTGCCACATTACTGAATTGCTGTATGACTTCTAAAAATTTGGGGGTGGAGTCTTTGGGCTTTTCCAGATAAAGAATTATGTCATGTGCAAAGAGAGAGAGTTTGACTTCCTCCTTGCCAATTTAGAAACCCTTTATTTCTCTTTGTTGTCTGATAGTCGTTGCTAGGACTTCTAATACTAAGTTGAACAGGAGTGGTGAGAGTGGGCATTCTTGTCGTGTTCCTGATCTCAACGGGAAGGCTGAAAGCTTTTTCCCATTGAGGATGATATTTGCTGTGGGTCTTTCATACATAGATTTTATGAAGTTCAGGAATGTTCCCTCTATCCCTATACTTTGAAGCATTTTAAACAGGAACGGATGCTGGATTTTGTCAAATGCTTTTTCTGCATGAATTGAGAGGACCATGTGGTTCTTCTCTCTTCTCTTATTGATTTGTTCTATCACATTGATTGATTTGCAAATGTTGAACCAACCTTGCAACCCAGGGATGAATCCCACCTAGTCATGGTGGATAATCTTTTTAATGTGCTGCTGGATCCTGTTTGCTAGGATCTTGTTGAGAATCTTAACATCTATATTCAACAGTGATATTGGTATGAAATACTTCTTTTTGGTAAGGTCTTTGCCTGGTTTGGGGATCAGGGTAATGCTGGCTTCCTAAAAAGAATCTGGAAGTTTTCCTTCTGCTTCAATTTTTTGGAACAGCTTCAGGATAATTGGTGTTATTTATTTTTGAAAGTTTGGTAGAATTCCCCAGGGAATCCATCAGGTCCTGGGCTCTTGTTTTTGGGGAGGATTTTGATCACTGCTTCAATCTCGTTACTAGATATCGGTCTATTCAGGTTGTCAATTTCTTCCTGGTTCAATTTTGGGAGTTTGCAGTTTTCCAGGAATGCATCCATTTCATCTAGGTTGCTTAGCTTATTAGCATATAACTGTTGGTAATAATTTCTGATGATTGTTTCTATTTCCTTGGTGTTCGTTGTGATCTCTCCCTTTTCATCCATCATTTTATTAATTTGGGCTTTCTCTCTTTTCTTTTGGATTAGTGTGGCCAATGGTTTATCAATCTTATTGATTCTTTCAAGAAACCAGCTTCTAGTTTCATTGATACATTCTACTGTATCTCTGATTTCTACCTCATTGATCTCTGCTCTAATCTTGATTATTTCCCTTCTTGTGTGTGGAGTTGTTTTGATTTGTTGTTGATTCTCCAGTTCTTGAAGGTGTAGAGACAGCTGGTGTATTCTGGATTTTTCAATGTTTTTGAGGGAGGCTTGGATGGCTATGTATTCCCCCCTCAGAACCGCCTTTGCTGTATCCCACTTGTTTTGGACCGAAGTGTCTTCATTCTTATTGTTTTCCATGAGTTATTTAAGTTCTGCTTTGATCTCCTGGTTAATCCAAGCATTCTTCAGCATGGTGGTCTTTAGCTTCCAGGTGTTTGAGTTCCTTCTGAACTTTTCCTTGTGATTGAGTTCCAGTTTCAAAGCATTGTGATCTGAGAATATGCAGGGAATAATGTCAGTCTTTGGTATTGGTTGAGTCCTGCTTTTTTACCCAGTATGTGGTCTATTCTGGAGAAGGTTCCATGTGCACTTGAGAAGAATGAGTATTCTGTTGCTTTAGAGTGGAATGTTCTGTATATGTCTATGAGGTCCATCTGGTCCAATATTTCATTCAATGCTCTTATTTCTTTATTAATTTTCTGCTACGATGATCTGTCTATTTCTGAGAGAGGCATATTAAGATCTCCTCCTATTATTGTATTCTTATCAATATGACTCTTTATCTTGATTAATAGTTTTCTTATGTAATTGGCTGCTCCCATATGTGGGGCATAGATAGTTACAACTGTTAGATCATCTTGGTGGACAGTCCCTTTAAGAATGATGTAGCGTCCTTCTGTATCTCTGACTACAGTCTTTAGTTTAAAATCTAATTTATCTGATATGAGAATTGCTACCCCGGCCTTCTTTTGAGGCCATTGGCATGAAAAATGCTTCTCCATCCCTTCACTTTCAGTCTGGGTGTATCCTTAGGTTCAAAATGGGTCTCTTGTAGACAACATATGGATGGTTCCTGTCTTTTTATACAATCTGCAACCCTGTGTCATTTTATGGGTGCATTTAGGCCCTTCACATTGAGAGTGATTATTGAGAGATACGTTTTGATTGACATCATGTTACCTTTGAAGTCTTTCTGTCTGTAGATTGTTTCTATATTTCTATTCAATGATATTCTTATTTTTTTTCTCTTTTATAGGACCCCCCCCTTAATATGTCCTGCAGTGTCAGCTTGGTGGTTGTATAGTCTTTTAAGCCTTGCCAGTCTTGGAAACTCTTTATCTCTCCATCTATTTTGAATGTCAGTCTTGCTGGATAAAGTATTCTTGGCTACATGTTCTTCTCATTTAGCACTCTGAATATATTTTTCCAGCCCTTCCTGGCTTGCCAGGTGTCTGTGGAGAGGTCTGACTCTATTCTAATGGGCTTTCCTCTGTATGTAAGGAGCTTCTTTGTCCTAGCTGCTTTTAAGAGGGTCTGTCTTGAAACATAATTCCCCGTTTTAACTATAAGGTGTCGCAAGGACTTTTGAGAATCTAAAATCTTGGGGGGAAATCTCTCTGCCTCTAATACACGAATGTTGTTTCCATTTGTGAGTTTGGGAAAATTTTCATAGACAACTTGTTCCACTATATCTTCTAGACTTCTTTCTTTTTCCTCCCCTTTGGGGATTCTAATAATTCTGACATTGGAACGTTTCATGGCATCATTTATTTCCCTGATTCTGTGTTTGTGGCTTCTGAGCTGTTTGTTCCAGACTTCCTCCTGATCCTTTCTCTCTATCTGTTAGTCCTCCAGATCACTAATTCTATCTTCTGTCTAAGTTACCCTAGCTTTTAGAGAATTTAGATGAGATTGGAACTCATTGAGAGCATTTTGAATATCATCCCTGGTGGCTTTCATTTCTGCCCTAACATTGTGTACATCATCCCTGGTGGCTTTCAGCTCTGCCCTAATCAATTCCATTTGGTCATCCATGGCTTGCTCCAACTCAGCTATTGCCTGGATAATTAATAGCCTGAATTCATTTTCTGACATATTGTCTATTTCGATAGCCATTATCTCTGTTGCAGAAGGTCCATCCTCTGTATTTTTCTTCTGTTGGGTATTCCTCCTCCTAGTCATTTTGGAAAGAGATGACTGAACAGATGCAGCTGGATTTATCGATTGTGGTGCAGTCAAGGTGTACCCTGGAATGATTTGGTGCAATCAGGTTTCCCCACCCAAATGAGAGAAAAAAGAAAAGAAAAAGAAATAGAGAAGAAGAAAGAAAAAAAAAAAGGAAAAGAATAAAGAAAAAAAAAAAGAGAGAGAGAGGGAGATAGGAAAAAAAAAGGAAGATAAAAGAGAAGGCTCAGCCCAAATGGGCCACAAGGTAAGATTTATGAAGTATACAAACAAAAACAGACAAACAAAAAGACTGATAAAAGTATATGACAAGAGATAAAAATGTGTGTGTATATATATATATATATATATATAATATATATGCAAAAAAAGGGAAGAACCTCATCAGAAAGAACCCCAAGTGTAAGATTTATATACTATCAGGACAAACACAAATTCACAGAAACACTGGTGGAAGGAAAAATTGGGAGAGTGGTTATAAATTCTCAGTGTGGGTGAGGAAGTTTATTTTGATTTTTCCTGTATGTATATTGATGTTTTTGTTAAGGGACTCAACTTTCCTTAGTTACAGGGGGATTAGAATCTGGTTTGTCTATAAGGGTAGCATTGTTTGGGGAAAGGGGATTACCTTGAAGTTTAACTCTGTATGTATATTTGAAAATACAATTTAAAAAAGAATAAACTAGACTAAACTAAGTTAAAATTTAAAAAAATTAAAAAAATAGAAAAGAAAAAGAAAAACACGGGTGTATGTATCAGAAAGTTCAGGTTAGAAGGTTATTAAGGAATTTGATGTACTGGACATCTCAGTGTGATGGTAAATATGTTTAAAAATTATCTGTATGTATTAAAAAAAAAAGAACCAGAATATTGGTAAAGAGTTAAAAATAAAAGTTGTACTTATGAAGTAGTAGTGGTTATTCACTTGTAGTCTTCTTTTTTTTTAATTTTTTCTTCTCTCCTGGTTGGTTTTCTGGGGGAGGGGTCTTCCACGTGGGTTTTCAGACAATGATGTTCCCTGAGTTAGGTCCTCAGGCTCCCCTCAAGAGGGTGGGCTCTGAGGAAACTGTTTTTTTCTGGCTTTTGTTCTCTGGGGTTTTTATGTTCTTTCATCTGCTTTTTTTCTTGCCTTGACAGCTTTTGATGGTTTGGGTGGTTTAGAGGAGAACAAACTGCACCCCGACCTCCCTCTCAGAGAGAAGCCTCAGAATGCTCTGCAGAGCTGTGGCAGAGTTGGTTCTGAGTCACGGTCCCTGGGGATGCAGGAGCTCCTCGTTGTACCCAATACCAGGGCAGCGGTGGCTCTCTGGGCAGCTCCAGACCTCCAGAGAGGTTCCAAGCAGAGATCGCACACTGAGATTTTCCCGCTGTCCCAGACTGGGAATGTCTGGTTTTTCCAGATGCCAGAGCTCCAAGCTAGCACCTATGATCACCTCTCCCAGGGGAGGGTGTGGGACATGTGTGTTTCAGGATTGCTGTCTGGCCAGGCTCCCAGCCCAGCACGGGAGCCTGACCCCACTCATTCTTGGGCGCCCTGGTGGCTCCGGCGTGCTGGCGGCTCAGGCACCTAGACCTGATTTCTCTGCACCACTCTCTCTGGCTCAGCGCCAGGTAACGCTGTCCTGGGTCCGGGGACTTAGGTCCCTGTCCCTAACCTCCCCAACTCCCACTATTTCCTCCCAAGATCCTTTGCTCTTTTTTTTTTTTTTTTGAGTGTTTTCAACCAGACTCCAAGTTACTGCTGGTCCCCAGACGCAGGGTATACTCTAGTATTGTGGTATTACTTTCCAATCGGTCACCTCTGGTGCCTCCCTCCCCTTTTTGTTTATCTTCTGTTATCAGTCCAATGTTCCCACTCTGCTTTACCTGCCACTGGCGTCTTCTGCTCCTGTAGAGATCCAGACATGTGTAATTCTGATCTCAGGCTGATTTCATGGGTGATCGGAGTTCTTTGGTAGGTAATCAGCTCACTTTAGGGTACAGGTTGAAATGGCACCTCCTCCTACTTCTCTACCATCTTGACTCCCTTCTCATTATTTAATCTTGGTGGGTAACAATGCAAAGATTAGCCTCAATGAGAAGTCAAACTTGTGATTTTCACAGCGGCCAAGCCAGGCATCCAAATTCTACCAAGGTTAGAGCTGCAATGAACACCACAAAAGAACCCTAAGTATTTCAGGCAGACTGAGCACAAATTACAGTGTTGGTAGTGATACTCATTGAAAATTAATACTAATGTGAGAACTTTTTGATTTTCTATTTTGATCTCATTGAGTCTGATACTACATTTATAATCCATGGAGAACAGAAATTGTCTCCCCCTATACTTTTTCCCTGTATATATTTTCCATAAAGAATTTTTACATTCTAATATAATTCTCCGCTGCCCTTACAATAGTTATTCCTTTGATCTGACTTTCATAGAATTAGAATGCTCCCATTTCTTTGCAGAGAGTAAAAATTCCTGAAATGCAAGAAATAGAAAACTCTCTGTCTAGTGGGAATCAAATCTGTGCTTCCCCAGGTTTAAAAACATTTAAAGGAATCAGTATACTTTTGTAAAGACAGAATCCCATACATGTAAATGTTATGCATAAAAGTGTTTTTATTTTTTATTTATTTTTAACGTCTTAATTTAATTTTTTTTCAGTGTTCCAAGATTCGTTGTTTGTGCACCACAGCCATTGCTCCATGCAATAAATGCCTTCCTTAATACCCACCACCAGGTTAACATATCCCCACACACCTCCCCCTGCAAAATCCTCAGTTTGTTTCTCAGAGTCCAACATCTTATTAAAAAGAAAAACTGCTTATTGTTTTACAATAATAAATGAAAACTTTTAAGCTTCTCCAGTCAAACATGGTAAACAAATTTTTGTTGATCTTTTTTTGTTAGACAGTGAGTGCAAAACAACCTACGTGAGTATAAAATCTTGGAAGACCATCTAAATAATGTACAAGTAAATAAATTAATCTCACATATAAGTATCTTTTTACACACACACACACATACACACACACACACACACACAGAGTTCCATACACGGATTCCAAATAATTTCAATTAAAAAACCAATGCCTTTGGGATCCTGGGTGGCTCAGTGGGTTAAAGCCTCTGCCTTCGGGTCAGGTCATGATGCCAGGGTCCTGGGATCGATCATTGGCCTCTGCGCCCTGGGGAGCCTGGGCTCTCCGCATTGGTCTCTCTGCTCTGCAGGCAGCCTGCTTCCTCTCTCTTTCTGCCTGCCTCTCTGCCTAGTTGTGATTTCTCTCTGTCAAATAAATAAAATATAAAATAAATATATAATTATATAATATTATATCAGATAATATATAAAAAATATAAAATGTAAAAAATTATTTTAAATGCCTTAAACACATTTATACATACCTTTCTGTCCTCTAAAGAAAATAATCCATTCACTTATATGAAACATTCCCACAAACCAAACACATTCAATGAGATTGATCCTGATTTCTTCTGATTTCTGTCATTCTATCCCATATCCTTCTTTGCTCTCCTTAGTAATTGCTTTCCAGCATATCTTCTCCATTTCTTTCATCAACATTTCCATTGCTCTGGAAGAGTTTTTGATTCTTATTTTTTTAATATTTTATTTAATTGACAGAGAGATCACAAGAAGGCAGAGAGGTGGGCAGAGAGAGAGGAAGGAAAGCAGGCTCCCTGCTGAGCAGAGAGCCCGATGTGGGACTCGATCCCAGGACCCTGGGATCATGACCTGAGCTGAAGGCACAGGCTTTAATCCACTGAGCCACCGAGGTGCCCGATCTTATTTTTTTAAATGAGAATATGATCTATAGTTACTGTCTTTGTGAGATGAAGGATGACCATACCTTCTGTTCTCTAGATTTAGTTAATTACTCACAGATATATTCTGCTGTGATACCTTTGGACAAGAGCCATCCTTGCCTCCTTTTCACACAGTACCCTTGACCTGGAATTTCACTTACATTCACCAACATTCTACACAAATGATTATTTAATGCCAAACCCATGTTTAGAAATTTTATTCCCAATTCTCAATAAGGTTTTCTTCTTGGTATTCTCTTTATTTGCCTAAATAAGCAAAGATCTTTAATCTCTTTTTGTGGATTGGAAGTTATTTTTGGTATTAATTATACAGGTATTTAATTTCAGCAAAAGGTAAAAATAACTAGTTACATCATCTTGCCTGTGCAAGAGATTGTAGTTTGAGAGTAAGATACACTTGACCAATATTCAATAGGTTCCAACTATCTGTTTTTGACCCTAAGCTCACTTAATTTCTTGAATATACACTTCTGCATCTATAGTGTAAAGCAAAAACTATCTGTTACTTCTATTTTAGGAGTTGTCATTGATGCTCCAACTAGATAATGTTTGTAAACTGTCAGGTTATATATACTTTTAAATACACACACACACACACACACACACACACACACACACAAATTCAAATATATATATATATACACACACATATATAATATTATATTATATATATTATATGTATTATATAAATACTATACATAGAGAGATATATCTCTATCTATCATCTATCTATATATATCTATATCGACTAAACCTCATTGGATAATTGCTTATTTCTCCCAAGTACATCTCTATCAATCACTCCTTGAACTATGCATGTCCTTCTTGTCATGCCAACTATACTGTACAATTAAAATGAGTGTTTACACTATCACTCAGTGAGTGAGTTTGACTATACTTTAATAGACCAACAAAATAAATCACAAACAAAAAACTTTACCTGGGCACATATCTGAATCCATACTACTTTACTGCCTCTTGGAGGAGAGTCATGATACAATATGTCTTTGCTTGTTCCTGGAAGTATCATATCTGATCTAGCAATCCAGAATTCCAATGATATTCATGTCCCATCCATGTGGCTCACTGAGCAATAACATTGGAATTTTTGTTCTTCATCTGGTCACTCCATCCAGTTTGGAATCTAAAAAAGAAGAGAGAGTTTCTGCCAAAAAATCTGCACTTCAAGGATCAGAATTAAGGTACAGCATGTTAGATTTCATTTACAATATCAACCAACTCATATGACAGTTAAAAAACACAACATTGACATGTGATGTCAGAATAGTGTAAGACGGTATCTCATACACCTGTCTGACATCACATTTCAATTATTATTATTATTATTATATGGTTTCATATGTGGAATATAAAAACACTGGATAGGATCATAGGGTAAGGCAGAGAAAATTAAATAAGAAGTCATCAAAGAGGGAGAAAAACCGTGAGAGACCCTTAACTATAGTCAACAAACTGAGGGTTGCTAGAGGGGATGATGATGGGGGATGGACATTAAGGAGGGTGCATGATGTGATCATCCTTAGTTGTTAAATACAACTGCTAAATTATTGAACACTACATCTGAAACTAAGGATGCACTATATGTTGACTATTTGAATTTAAGTTAAAATATTCTGTTTTTAATGTTGCTTATTCTTTTTTTTAATATTTTATTTACTTGACAGAGAGAAATCACAACTAGGCAGAGAGGCAGGCAGAGAGAGAGGAGGAAGCAGGATCCCTGCAGAGCACAGAGCCCGATGCGGGGCTCAATCCCAGGACCCTGGGATCATGACCTGAGATGAAGGCAGAGGCTTTAACCCACTGAGCCACCCAGGCGCCCAAGTTAAAATATTCTTTAAAAAGAAATGTGGTATCAGAATACCAAAATAGTGGTAAACTTAGAACAAAATTGAAAAAAAAAAAAAACAAGGTTACCAGCTGAAATGTGAAAGTATTTAATTAATTAGGTTTGGCACTGAATTATTTTAATATTGTAGAATATTTCACAAGAGGAGATCTTAGGTTCTAGACCAGTTGTTCTTAAATGTTTTAGCTAAGGAACAATGGATAGTCACTATTTAAAGAATGACAAAATAACAAAATCAGATTTTATTTTATTGATGAAAATGTTGTCTTGTCGTTTAATATGGTGAATAGTAGAAATTGAATCCTACAAGTAAATTTCAGTATAATCAAAATACATGTATTAGCTTAAAAATAATTTGAAGTTTGCATTCTCCACTCAGTCAGGAGGCAGGATGGTATGCATCCTTTGCCTTTAGATATGAAATTCTAAACAAAACTGCCCAGCCAGGCCATATACAGCCTTAAGCTTTGGATTCTGTTTGCCCAATGCTGGCTTTCTGGATGACAGAGCATGCCTCTCATGTCTGATTTTTTTTTTCCCTAAAGTAAGTCTTTTGTTTAAGATGTAGTGAGAGCTTCTAGGAGGACAATGACTTAATTGAGCTCAAGATCAGGTTCCATAAAATTTTTTGTGAGCCTGTCTGTTCATACATATTTGGTTAATGAATGTTGATATGATTGGCAGATTTATTCCTAAACTTGCTAACTTGTTTCTTTTAATTGTTTTCAATTGGTATGGGGAAAAGGGCTAACAATTTCTCTCCTCAATACATCATTGGCTACTTCTGTGGTCTTCAAGTCACACACACATACACACACACTGTGGTAGATTTATAAGGAGTAGTAAAATTCATAGCATGAGCCAGTGTTGCTACTGATTGGAAAGTTTGCAATTGTGAAAAAAAAAAACTAATGGATTATATAAAGTAACTGGTATGACTTAGTGTACTAAGATGGCTCCCTGAAGAAATAAATTGTTTTGGAGTTGATCATTTCTTAAGTTTTCATGCAAAGGAATCAAACTGGTATTCATTTTGATGGCTAAATTTAACTCTGAGAATCAAACACTATCAAAAATAATAAATGTTTAATTTTAAAAAGAAAATGCAGAGCATTTTAATCACCTGACATCTATTAAAGTGTCTACATCAGGGTGTATAAAGTATTTTATCAGATTTATAGACTCAGTTAATCAATTTGACATGACACAAAATGATGGCAATCATTCCACTACTGTCTGGGGTCACATGTTGAAAGCTTTATGGTTATCCAAAGTTATCCAAAGGTGTCAGTAAGTTTGGTTAGTTATGACTAAGACAGGTATGGAAGACAATGCATGTCTCTGTGTTGCTAAGAAAAGAATGTAACATAGTGTCCAGATGTTTTCCTGACTAAGCGCCCCATAACTTGGCCAGGACTAGCCTTCTCATAGTGTGTTCCATTTCACCAACATCAGAATAATTTGTGCTCATCTTGGAAATGCAGATTTCAGTAACTCACCCTAAGACTAACCATTGAATTTTCTGGGTATAGGGTCTGGAATCTGTATTTTAGCAAGCAACCCAAGTGGTTCTACTGAACAGTAATAACCGAGAGTCATGAATTAATGCTTAAGGTGGTTCAAAGATCCAAGTACAAAGAGTAGAGAAATGAAGTAGAAAGCCCCCTACTGGCTGAGGGACTCTTCCAACTACAGGACAAAAGTCATTGATTTTCACCAGAGCTTGTTAAAATTTTTGTCTGCATAAAATACTCCAAAAACTGATGGAAGATACTTCTTTCAGATTCCCATATCCCTTTTTCTGGAGGATCAAGCTGGCATAGATGCAAAGGTTAATTGGGTAGAAGCCATAAAATCCTTGAGGCAATTTCTTTATATTTCTCTCTATGTAAGTGAAATAAAATTTAATCTAACCTTACTTTAAAATACAGTAAGGATGTAAATCAAATTTTCAAGGTGTTCTTTTGATGGCTGAGTAACCAAATCTTTATCCTTGTATCTACTGATGGACACTTAGATTGCTTCCATATCTCGGTTATTTTAAGTAAATATACTGCAATAAAAATAAGGGTGCACACATATTTTCAATTCAGTGTTTTCATTTTCTGGTAATGTTCCATAGTGAGACTAGTGGGTTGTATGGTATTTCTAATTTCACTTTTTGAGGTACCTTTATATTGTCTTCCACAGTGGGTGCACCAACAAGTTACATGCTTGTCAAAACTGTGTGAGGATTTCTTTTCATTCACAACCTTGCCCACAAGTTGTTATTGCTTGACTTTTTTATGCTAGACATTCTGAAGGTGTAAGATGATAAGTCACTTTGGTTTTGATTTACCTTTCCCTGATGATACGGGATGATAAACATCTTTTCATATATCTGTTGGCCATATGTATATTTTCTTTGGAAAATATCTATTCAAGTTTTCTACCCAGGCAAATTCTACCAAACATTTGTTTGTTTTTATTTAAATTTAATTAATTTCAATTAAATTCAATTTTAATTAAATCCAATTAAATTCAATTTATAGTAAATTCAAATTCAATTAAAATTTTAATTAAATTCAATTAAATTTAAATTCAATTCAATTTTATTTAAATTCAATTCAAAATTTAAATTCAAATTTAAATTCAATTATTTAAATTCAATTAAATTCAATTTTATTTAAATTAAATTCGATTTATTTAAATTTAATTAAATTCAATTGATTCAAAAAATCAAAAATTAAATTCAACTATTTAAATTCAATTAACATAAAATGTGTAATTAGTTTCTGAGGTAGATTCAGTGATTCATCAGTCTTACATAATGCCCAATGTCACTATATCTCATGCCCTCCTTAATGTCCATCATCCAGTTACCCCACCACCAACTGTTCCCCTCCATCAACCCTCAGTTTTTTTTCCTGTGATTAGGAGTCTCTTATGGTTTATCTCCCTCTCTGATTTCATTTTGTTTTATTTTTCCCTCCCTTCCCATATGATCCTTCATTTTGCTTCTTAAATTCCACATATGAGTGAGATCATATAATGATTACTTTTCTCTGACTGGCTTATTTTGCTTAGAATAATATCCTCTAGTTTCATCCATGTTGTTCTAAATGGCAAGATTTCATTTTTTTATGGCTGAGTAGTATTCCATTATATATATCCCATTCCGTCATATATACACCACATCTTCTTTATTCATTCATCTGTTGATGGGCATCTGGTCTCTTTCCATAGTTGGCTGTTGTATATATTGTTGCTATAAACATTGGGGTGCAGGTGCCCCTTCAGTTCACTGCATTTGTATCTTTGGGGTAAATAGTAGTGAAATTGCTAGGTTATAGTGTAGTTCTATTTTCAACCTTTTGAGGGACCTCCATACTATTTTCTGGAGTGGCCAAACCAATTTGCATTCACACCAGCAGTGTAAGAGGGTTCCCCCTTCTCCACATACTCTCCAATATCTGTTGTTTCCTGAACTGGTTATTATTTTCCTATTATGACCTGTGTGAGGTGGTATCTCATTGTGGTTTTGATTTGTATTTATCTGATGCACAGTGATTTTGAGCATTTTTTCATGTGCCTGTTATTTCTATGTTATTTGTAGAAATGTCTGTTTGTGTCTTCTGCCCATTTCTTAATTGGATTATTTGTTCTTTGAGTGTGGAGTTTGATAAGGCCCCTGTAGATTTTGGATCCTAGCCCTTTATCTGATGAGATATTTGCATATATCTTCAGTCATTCCTTTAGTTGTCTTTGGTTTCTTTTGCTGTGCAAAAGGTTTTCATCTTGATGAAGTCCCAATAGTTCATTTTTGCCTTTGTTTCCTTGCCTTTGGATAGGTATTTAGCAAGAAATTACACAGCCAAGGTCACAGAGGTTGTTGCCTGTGTTCTCCTTTAGGATTTTGATGGATTACTGTCTCACACTGAGGTCTTTCACCCATTTTGAGTTTATTTTTGTGTGTGGTGTAAGAAAATTTCCCAGTTTCATTTTTCTGCATGTGGCTGTCCAATTCTTCCACCAACATTTCTTGAAGATATTTTATTTTTTCAATTGGATATTCCTTACTGATTTCTCAAACATTAGTTGACCATAGAGTTGAGGGTCCATTTCTGGGGACTCTATTTTGTTCCATTGATCTATATGTCTGTTTTTGTGCCAGTACCATGCTGTCTTGATGATCACAGCTTTGTAGTAAAGTTTGAAGTCAGACATTGTGATGCCCCAAGGTTTGGTTTTCTTTTTCACCATTTGTCTGGAGATTCAGGGTCTTTTATGGTTCCATAGAAATTTTAGATTATTTATTTCAGCTCTGTGAATAAAGTTGATGATATTTTGATAGGGATTCTATTGAATATTTCGATTCCTAAAGGTAGCAGAGACATTTCAACAATGTTTGTTCTTGTAATCCATGAATGAGGAACTCCCCTCCCCATTTCTTTGTGTCTGCCTCAGTTTACTTCAGGAGTGTTCTATAGTTTTCTGAGTACAGATCCTTTACCTCTTTGGTTAGGTGTATTCCTAGGTATCTTATGGATTTTTGAGCAATTGAAAATGGGATCAACTCCTGAATTTCTCATCTGTATCATTGTGAGTGTATAGAAATGCAACTGATTTCTGTGCATTGATTTTATGTCCTGTCACGTTGCTGGATTCCTGTAGCGTTCTAGCAATATTGGGGTGAAGTCTTTGGGGTTTTCCACAAAGAGTATCAGGACTTCTGCAAAGAGAGAGAATTTTACATTTATTTATTTATTTTTTTAAAATTTGTTTATTTACAGCATAACAGTGTTCATTGTTTTGGCATCACACTCAGTGCTCCATGCAGTACGTGCCCTCCCCATTACCCACCACCTGGCTCCTCAACCTGCCACCCCCCCCGCCCCTTCAAAACTCTCTCGTTGTTTTTCAGAGTCCATAGTCTCTCATGGTTCATCTCCCCTTCCAGGTTCCCTCAACTCCCTCTCCTCTCCATCTCCCCATGTCCTCCATGTTATTTGTTATGCTCCACAAATAAGTGAGACCATATGATCCTTGACTCTCTCTGCTTGACTTATTTCACTCAGCATAATCTCTTCCAGTCCCATCCATGTTGCTACAAAAGTTGGGTATTCATCCTTTCTGATGGAGGCATAATACTCCATTGTGTATATGTACCACATCTTCCTTATCCATTCATTTGTTGAAGGGCATCTTGGTTCTTTCCACAGTTTGGTGACCGTAGCCATTGCTGCAATAAACATTGGGGTACAGATGGTCTAAAATTCTCCTTTTTGGTAGGGTCTTTGCCTGGTTTGGGGATCAGGGTAATGCTGGCTTCCTAAAAAGAGTCTGGAAGTTTTCCTTCTGCATCAATTTTTTGGAACAGCTTCAGGATAATTGGTGTTATTTCTTCTTTGAAAGTTTGGTAGAATTCCCCAGGAAATCCATCAGGTCCTGGGCTCTTGTTTTTTGGGAGGTTTTTGATCACTGCTTCAATCTCGTTACTAGCTATCGGTCAATTCAGGTTGTCCATTTCTTCCTGGTTCAATTTTGGGAGTTTGTAGTTTTCCAGGAACGCATCCATTTCATCTAGGTTGCTTAGCTTATTGGCATATAACTGTTGGTAATAATTTCTGATGATTGTTTCTATTTCCTTGGTGTTAGTTGTGATCTCTCCCTTTTCATTCATAATTTTATTAATTTGGGCTTTCTCTTTTTTCATTTGGATTAGTGTGGGAAATGGTTTATTGATCTTATTGATTCTTTCAAAAAACCAGCTTTTAGTTTCATTGATACATTCTACTGTATCTCTGGTTTCTACCTCATTGATCTCTGCTCTAATCTTGATTATTTCCCTTCTTGCATGTGGAGTTTGTTTGATTTGTTGTTGATTCTCCAGTTCTTCAAGGTGTAGAGACAGCTGGTGTATTCTGGATTTTTCAATGTTTTTGAGTAGGCTTGGATGGCTATGTATTTCCCCCTTAGAATTGCCTTTGCTGTATCCCACTTGTTTTGGACCGAAGTGTCTTCATTCTCATTGGTTTCCATGAATTGTTTAAGTTCATCTTTGATCTTTGATCTTTGATAGAGTATTCTTGGCTGCATGTTCTTCTCATTTAGTACTCAGAATATATTTTGCCAGCCCTTTCTGGCTTGCCAGTTCTCTGTGGAAAGGTCTGACGTTATTCTAATGGGCTTTCCTCTGTACATAAGGAGCTTTTTTGTCCTAGCTGCTTTTAAGAGGGTCTCTCTTGAAACATAATTCCTCATTCTAACTATAAGGTGTCGTGAGGACTTTCGAGAATTTAAAATCTTGGGAGGAAATCTCTCTGCCTCTAGTACATGAATGTTGTTTCCATTCGTGAGATTGGGAAAATTTTCATAGACAACTTCTTCCACTATATCTTCTAGACTTCTTTCTTTTTCCTCCCCTTCAGGGATTCCAATAATTCTGACGTTGGAACGTTTCATGGCATTGTTTATTTCCCTGATTCTGTTTTCGTGGCTTCTGAGCTGTTTGTTCCAGACTTCCTCCTGATCCTTTCTCTCTATCTGTTTGTCCTCCAGATCACTAATTCTATCTTCTGTCTCAGTTACCCTAGCTTTTAGAGAATTTAGATTAGATTGGAACTCATTGAGAGCATTTTGAACATCATCCCTGGTGGCTTTCAGTTCTGCCCTAACATTATGAACATCATCCCTGGTGGCTTTCAGTTCTGCCCTAATCAAGTCTGTTTGGTCATCCATAGCTTTCTCCAACCTAGCTATTGCCTGGATAATTGTTAGTCTGAATTCCTTTTCTGACATATTGTCTATGTCAATAGCCATTAGCTCTGTTGCAGAAGGGCCATCCTCTGTATTTTTCTTCTGTTTGGTATTCCTCCTCCTAGTCATTTTGGAAAGAGATGACTGAACAGATGCAGCTGGACTTATCGATTGTGGTGCAGTCAATGTGCACCCTGGAACGCTTCTGTGCAATCAGGATTCCCCACCCAAATGAGAGTAAAAAGAAAAGAAAAAGAAATAAAGAAGAAGAAAGAAAAAAAAAAGGGAAAGAAAAAAAGGAAAAAAGAGAGAGAGAGAGAGAGATAGGAAAAAAAGGAAGATAAAAGAGAAGGCTCAGCCCAAATGGGCCATAAGGTAAGATTTATGAAGTATACAGACAAACAAAAAGAATGATAAAAGAACATGACAAGAGAAATATATATATATGCAAAAAAAAGGGAAGAACCTCATCAGAAAGAACCCCAAGTATAAGATTTATATATTATCAGGACAAACACAAATTCACAGAAACACTGGAGGAAGGAAAAATTGGGAGAGTGGTTATAAATTCTCAGTGTGGGTGAGGAAGTTTATTTTGATTCTTCCTGAAGGTATCTTGATGTTTTTGTTAAGGGACTCAACTTTCCTAAGTTACAGGGGGATTAGAAACTGGTTTTCCTATAGGGGTAGCATTGATTGGGAAAAGGGGATTACCTTGAAGTTTAACTCTATATGAATAGTAGAAAATAAAAATTAAAAAAGAATAAACTGGACTAAACTAAGTTAAAATTAAAAAAGAATTAAACAAATAGAAAAGCAAAAGTAAAACACGGGTGTATGTATCAAAAAGTTCAGGTTAGAAGGTTATTAAATAATTTGATGTACTGGTCATCTCAGTGTGGTGGTAAATAGGTTAAAAAATTATCTGTATGTATAAAAAAAAAGAACCAGAATATTGGTAAAGAGTTAAAAATAAAAGTTGTATTTATGAAGTAGTGGTGGTTGTTCTCTTGTAGTC
Source organism: Meles meles (assembly GCF_922984935.1). Taxonomy (NCBI): domain Eukaryota; kingdom Metazoa; phylum Chordata; class Mammalia; order Carnivora; family Mustelidae; genus Meles; species Meles meles. The sequence continues at coordinate 685,053 of NW_025721612.1, forward strand.
TTTTTTTTTTTTTTTCTTCCTTCCTGATTGGTTTTCTGGGGGAGGGGCCTGCCACGTGGGTTTTCAGACAGTGATGTTCCCTGAGTTATGTCCTCCCGCTCCCCTCAAGGGGGTGAGCTCTGAGGAAACTGTTTTTTTTCAGGCTTTTGTTCTCTGGGGGTTTTTATGTTCTTTCATCTGCTTTTTCTTGCCTTGACAGCTTTTGATGGTTTTTGGAGGTTTAGAGGAGAGCAAACTGCACCCCGACCTCCCTCTCAGAGAGAAGCCCCAGAATGTTTTGGAAAAGCTGCTGGCTGAGTCGGTTATGAGTCACTGTCCCTGGGGATGCAGGAGCTCCTCGTTGTACCCAAAACCAGGGCAGCGGTGGCTGTCTAGGCAGCTCCAGACCGCCAGAGAGGTTCCAAGCAGAGATCGCACACTGAGATTTTCCCGCTGTCCCGGGCTGGGAATGTCTGGTTTTTCCGGATGCAAGAGCTCCAGGCTAGTGCCTATGAGCATGTATCCCAAGGGAGGGTGTGGGACACGAGCGTTTCAGGATTGCCGTCTGGCCAGGCTCCCAGCCCCTCACGGGAGCCAGACCGCACTCGTTCTCGGGCGTGCTGGCATTCAGGCGCACTGGCGCCTCAGGGACAGAGACCTGATTTCTCCGCTGCACTTTCACTGGCTCAGCACCAGGGGAGGCTGTCCTAGGTCGGGGGGACTTAGGTCCCTGACCCTAACCGCCCAGGTTCCCACTATTACCCCCCCCGGGATCCTTTGCTTTTTGTTTTTTGAGTGCTTTCAACCAGACTCCAAGTTAATGCTGGTTCCCAGACGCATAGCACTCTCGTGTTGGGGTATTACTTTCCAATCGGTGACCTCTGGTGGCTCCCTCCCCCTTTTGTTTATCTTCCCATATCAGTCCGATGCTCCCAGTCTGCTTTACCTGCCACTGGCGTCTTCTGCTCCTGTAGAGATCCAGACGTGTATAATTCTGATCTCAGGCTGATTTCATGGGTGGTCGGAGTTCTTTGGTAGGTAATCAGCTCACTTTAGGGTACAGGTTGAAATGGTGCCTCCTCCTACTTCCCCGCCATCTTGACCGCCCCCCTTGCCTTTGCAATTTGATCAAAGATCAGTTTTCTGTATTCATGAGGGTCTTTTTCTGGGATCTGTATTCTGTTCCATCAATCTATTTTTTATTTATCAATATTACCCTCTCTTGATTACTGAATCTTTACAGTAAGTCTTGAAATCAGGTAACATCAGTCCTCCAAATTTATTCTTCACCTTCGGTATTGTGTTGGGTCTTCTGGTTCTTTTGCCTCTCTGTGCAACTTTAGAATAAGTTTATCAATATTCATAAAATAACTTGCTGGGATTTTGATTGGGATTGTACTGAATCCATAGATCAATTTGGGGATAATTGACACCTTGACAATATTAAGTCTTCCTATAAACTAATAAGGAATATCACTTCATTTGGTTAGCTCCACTTTAATATCACTTATCAAAATTTTACAGTTTTCCTCATATGGATCTTGTATATATTTTGATATACCTAAGTATTTCATTTTTCTTTGGATGGTAATGGAAATGTTACTGTGTTTCTAGTTTCAAATTTCACATGTTCATTGTTGGGACATAAGAAATCAATTGACTTTGGATATTAACTGTGTATTTTACACCCTTGCTTTAATAACTTACTGGGTCCAGGAGTTAGCTGACTGGTTTTTTTCCAATGTTCTGCATAGACGATTGTGCCACTTGAAAAGAAAGAGAGAGAGAAAGAAAGAAAAATTATGTCTTCCTTCCAATTTGTAGACCTTTTTTCTTTTCTGCCTGAACGCATTAGCAAAACTTCCAGTATAATGTTGAAAACATGTGGTGAGATGGAACATCCTGTTATCCTTGTCTTTTACGTGATCTTCATGGGAGGATTTAGTTTCTCACCATTAAGTATGATGTTAACTGTGTATGTGTGTGGGTATGCACATATGTGTGTGTGTGTGTGTGTGTAGCATATGCATAAGCATATATAGCTGAATACATCACTACTATTATTTTTTTAACAAACCGTTATGTCAGATTAGTTAAAAATAAGTAAAAACGTTTTATTTTATCTTCACTTCTGTTTGATTTTTTTCCTTTCTCTATGTAGCTCTGATTTTCTTATCTGCATTATATTTCTTCTGTCTAAAGAATTTCTTTTAACATTTCTTGTAAGGCAAGTCTTCTGGCAAGAAATTTCCTTGGTTTTTGTTTGTCTAAGTTTTTATTTCTCCTTCACTTTTTTTTTCCAAATTTATTCATGTGACAGACAGAGATCACAAGCAGGCAGAGAAGTAGGCAGAGAGAGAGTGAGAGGGGGAAGCAGGATCCCCACTGAGCAGAGAGCCTGATGTGGGCTCGATCCCAGGAACATGGGATCATGACCTGAGCTGAAGGCAGAGGCTTTAACACACTGAGCCACTCAGGTGCCCCTCTCCTTCACTTTTTAATAAAATATTTGCAGGGTGCAGGATTCTAAGATGGCATTTTTTTCCCTCTCAGTACCTTAAATATTTCACTCCACTATCTTCTTGGTTTCTAAGAAGTCACATGTAATTATCTTGGCTTCTCTTTAGGTAAGGTGTCTTTTTCCTCTGGCTTCATTTTCTTTCTTTCTTTCTTTCTTTTTTTCTCCTTTTATTTTCTGTGATTTGAGAAGGATACACGTAGGTGTAGTCTGTTGGTATTTATCTTCCTTGGTGTTGTTAGGCTTCTTGGATCTGTGGTTTCGTGTATGACATTATTTGGGGGCAAATCTCAGTCATTGTTTCAAACATTTCTTCTCTTCCTTTCTCTTTTTGTTCTCCCTCCCACTGGGTATTCCAATGGGTATCCTCATTTTGCATATGTTACACATTTTATTCTTTTTTTAAAGATTTTATTCATTTATTTGACACAGAGCAAGGGATCACAAGTAAGCAGAGCAGCAGGCAGTGTGAGAGGGGGAAGCAGGTTCTCCACTGAGCAGAGAGCCCGATGCAGGGCTCGATCCCAGGACCCTGAGATCATGATCTGAGCTGAAGGCAGAGGCTTACCCCACTGAGCAACACAGGCACCTCCTCCCCTTTTTTTAAAAGATTTTATTTCTTTATTTGACAGAGAGAGAGAGATCACAAGTAGGCAAAGCAGCAGGGAGAGTGAGAGGGGGATATGTATGTAATACTTTTAAAATTCCCCATAGTCCTTAAAACTACATTCTGTTTCAGCCTCTGTTCTCTTTCCTTTTTGGTTTTCAGGTATTCAGTTAATATATCCTCTAGCTCAGAGAGTTTTTCTTCAGCCATATCTAATCTACTAATGAGCCCATCAAAACATTCTTTCTGTGTGTGTGAGTGTGTGTGTGTGTGTGTATGTGTGTGTGTGTGTCTGTTTTACCTCTAACATTTCTTTTTGTTCTTTCTTAGGATTTACATCTTTCCACTTACATTGTCCATTTACTCTTGCATTGTCTACTTTATCCTATAGAGCCCTTCCTATATAACTCAAAGCTGTTTTAAATTCCCAGTCTGATAATGTAATGTCCCTGCCATGTCTGGAAGTGATGCATATGCTTTCTCTTCAAATTGTGTGTGTGTGTGAGGGGGGTTGTTTTGTTTCCTTTTTGTAATGCCTTATAACTCCATCTTGATACCTAGACATGCCATACTGGGTAAAAGGAACTGCAGTAAATAGGCCTTTAATAATGTGCTGGTGAGGTGTTGGAGAGGGAAAATATTCTATAGTGCTACTATGAGGTCTGTGTTTTAGTGTGCCTATGCTTCTGGACTTTGAACTTCACAAGGGTTTCATGGGGATTTTCTCCTCCCCCCTTAGCTGTGCTCCTGGGGGCTGGGTCTGCCTGCTCAGAGTCATACGCTGGCATGGTCAGTGGGTTGCCTGTCCCCTAGCAGATCTCTGCAAGCAGAGAAAGACACCTTCCCCACCTTGACACAGTCCAAGGATGCTCCTCTGAGCGCCTCCGCCCAAGGAGGGCTGCTGGGGGTTGGTCCGGTCATAGAGTGCCCTGTTTGGAGGGGGCAGGTCCAAGGCTGGGCAGGACATGGAGCACTCTGGTGATTTTGGCCTCAATGGCCTGCAGTCCATGGTGCCCAGCACTGTGGTGAATGTCCCCAAAGGGAGGGGGCCAGCAACACAAGGAGCCTGTCTCCCTGTCTGAGGGCGACAGCCTCCAGTGTTCCAGTGTCCTCGCCAGATCCACCAGCACCCTCAGGACATGACTGTGTAGCCTCCTCCTGGGTTGGGATTTGTGGGAAAGTCTTCTCCATGGAAACAATGTTCCTCCAGGAGAAGACTCTAGGGATGCAGTTGGGGCACTCCTCTTCTCTGACAGGCATGTCTCAGTGAGAAGCCCAGGAACCAAGAACATGAGGATGTTGAACAGTGCCCTGCCCAGACCACAGCCCCCATCTCCCCACGTATGCCCTCCATACTGCCACTACCCTGCAAGAGCTGGCTGTGTCAAGGATTTTTTTTTAAGATATTTATTTATTTATTTATTTATTTATTTATTTATTTATGTATTTGACAGATATAGATCACAAGTAGGAAGATAGGCAGGCGGAGAGAGGAGGGAGGAGTCTCCCAGCAGAGCAGAGAGCCCTACATGGGTCTCAATCCCAGGTCCCTGGCATCATGACCTGAGCAAAGGCAGAGGCTTTAATCCACTGAGGCACCCAGGCACCCATGTCAAGGATTTAATGCTGGAGTCTTGTGTGGCCTGCTGTGTGAGTTCTGTGACCTTCCTGCCTTCCCTGCCCTCACAGCGCCAAGGCCAGAAGCTATTATGTTATCCCCAGGTTTCCCATCTAGGGTCTTTGAGTCTCTCTGAGAAGCCCTGCAAGCTCCCTCCCAATCTCCAGTTGCTGTGGTTCTTGTGGCAGGGATCCTCCTTCAGTCCAGGTGCATGTTGCAGGCACTGGGGCCTCGCCTCTCTTTGCACCACGCCTCCCCTAGGGCTCGCACCCTTGGGTGCCTCCAAGTTCCCCTGGCATTCGCTATCTGAGAATAAGGTCCCCTCCAAGTAGTCAGGGACCCTGGCATCATCCAGGGAGTGGTAGCAGGCACAAAGGAAGGTAGGAGGGCAGGTGGGCTGTGGCCCGGGGCCTCACAACTGGACACTGAGGTGCTGCCACTGGGCATCTTTTTTCTAGTGGGTCGGGCTGGGGGGAAGTTACTCCATCCACACCATGCTCCCGCCATGATTCTGGGGGCTCAAAGGTGGTGATCAGACTCACAGATGACCTTGGGATGCTTATGGTCCATCCACAGGGGCACGGAGGTTTGGTTTGGCTGGAACCCAGCTGCAGCAGGGCGTGGACTGCCGTGGAGGATCATGAGGGCCATGGAGGACCAGACACAAGGACCTTAGCCCTGTGGGGTCCCCTGGTACCATGGTGGGAGTGCTGGGTCAGAGAGGGCCGGGCCTGGGGCCGGGGGCATGGGGCAGCTGAAGCTCAAGAGACAACTTGGAGCATTCCCTACAGGTGCACAGAGCAGCCCTTTGGCATGCTGGTGCTTACTGGCCAGGTGTCTGGGAAAGGGTCCCCTGAGCAAGTGCACTTGGCCAGCCAAGAGTCAGGGCATCTGCCGCCCTGCTATGTGCAGACAGCAATTGGGACTTTCTGGCCCTTTCACTTCTCCTCCACTCCTTCCCCCAAGACCTTCTCCTATTTGCCCCCCCCCCTTTATTCCCTGTGTCCTGGTGGTGCCCCTCCAGTTTCTCTGGAAGCAAACTGAAATTAGAAGGATCATGGAACTCTTGCCTAAGAAATGTCTGGAGGTACTGGGTTTCTATAATGAGAACCTGGAGGGGCTGTGTGGGCCTTTTGATGGTCCAGACGTCACAGCCTTTCCTGAGTCTGCACACCAGGATCCTGGGTTGGCAAGAAGACATTTGAGGAGAGGTGAGATGCTGCTCTGAATATGGAAAGGAAAGGGTGTTCCCCAGGATCTTGACCATGTCCCGGGGCACCTAGGGATGCCTGTGAACTTGGTGATATATGGGCCTAAGTGCTGGCCAGTCTCTGATGTATTGAGGCTGTGGTGTGACCTTGTGGCTTTTCCCCTTCTGAGATGAGAATGCACGGATAGGGGTGTGTGTTTGTGTGTGTGTGTGTGTGTGTGTGTGTGTGAGAGAGAGAGAGAGAGAGAGAGAGAGAGAATTCACCAAGCTAGGGCCACATTCAGGAAGATAAATGAATGTTCAGAGTAATTGACATGGACTTTAAAGCATTTTTTTTAATTCTTGTAAACTTAAGGAATTGGGAAAAATGAAAGATTGATACTCCTGGGCAATTTTCTTCCTTTACTAAGGGGAATTAAGCATACTGGCAGGACATTTGTGTAGCTTGATCATTTATCAAGTAGTACTTCTCCAATAAATGAAAGATTGCCTCACATCTTAAGCCGTTGTTCTTAAGATGCTGTCTTTCATTATATATCCTAATGGGCTGTCACATTATCACCACTCTGTCGCTCTTTCTATTTCTGCTTCTATTTCTATTTCTATTTTTCTTTCTTTTCAAAGGAAATTTTGCTAATCTGGGTGTTCTGTCGCTTTTTAATACCTTTGGGGCCAAGACGAGAATGAATAATTTTTTTCTTTTGCTTTTAATATTTTCTTTCCATAAAAGTGCTCCTTGGTCATTTTAAATATTAGCAGCCATGCCTTGATTCCACTCCTCCATATTAAGAATAGAAATTAATGATAATATATATATATATATTTTTACAAACTGTAATTCATGCATCATTGCCATTTATACTCTTATGGACACTAGTCTTCAGGTAACCCAAATACTCAACAGACTCATCTTTATGTTCCGTCTTGACCTTTTGGCCTTTGGTAGTTTTCGTGAGTCATGAGACTTATTTCCTAAAAAGTCTACTATGTGATTATACTATATGTTGTAGTGTTAACTACCAAGGTGTAGATCAATGTTGTTTGAATTGCCAGTTTCAATCAAAATTATAAAAATTAAATGGAAAAATAAATCCTAACAAATTAGTAATGGTGAGAACAGTTTTGTATTACTTCTTTTCTCTGTTTCAAATATGTGTCTCTATTTTGGCTAGTGATGTAAAACATGTTTTTCTTCTGAATGGGCTTAATTTTTAAAGATAATTTTATTGGCCAGATCACTATATGGAGACAGTTCATCTGGCTTTTAGTCTGATACTATCTTGATGGTCTTGAGGAATCACTTGACTTGTTTCAGTTTCTTCCTTTGTAAATGGGAATCAAAGGGATACTGTTGCAGAATGTGCTTTGAAAAGTGCATGGATGACAATTACTTCTTTTTTTAAATTTTATTAATTTTTTTTTGTTTATTTACAGCATAACAGTGTTCATTGTTTTGGCATCACACCCAGGGCTCCATGCAGTACGTGCCCAATTACTTCTTTTATTCTAAGATAACAAGGTGATGATTAATAGAAAAAGCAAAACAGCACCTTTCAAGCTCGTCATCCTGAGAGACTGTTAATCCAGTGGTACCGCCATTGCCTCTAAAGTAGTTTGTATTCCCCAAAATTACTGTTAAGGAGGCAATTGCATACAATGTTGTGAAATTTGGAGTGTGATCACCCAGTTTCAAGTCTTCACTGAGTTGGTCCTATTTTTCTGACCTTCATCTTCACCTTCAGTTTCCTATTTCTAAAATGAATATAACAGTAGTACCTATTATTCAAGATGGTTAGGAGCATTAACTGTGAAATGGAGTGAATACTGTAATAGAAAAAGCACTCAATAAGTATTAGCTCTTACTGTGTGTAGTTTCTCCATATTTGTGGTTCATACTTTTCTCCCACTTGTTCAAGCTAAAATATGGGTTTCATTTTTAACTCCTTCATTTGCTTACTCTATCACAACCATTAGAAAGGCCGGTCAACTATTACTTCACAACACAACTTTAATTTCTCCACTTCCTCTGTACTGCTGCCACTGTGGCCCAAGCGAGACCACCACCATCTCTCACTGATACCTTTCCAGAAGCTCTGTAACTTGTCTAACACCTTTCTTCCTCTTGCCTGGCCTGGTTTTCAATTGGTAGCACCAGAGTGATCTGTAAAAATGTACACTGATCAGACTTCTCCCTTCCTTAAAGTCCTATAGTGGCTTTCCATTATACTTAGATAAAAATCAGATGCCATTTCTTAGCCTTCTCTATTTCTCCCTTCTTACCTACCTTTTCCACCTTGTGTATTCTCCAGCCACATGGGCATTCCCTTGCATGTATCAGGTCTTCTGATTCATTCCTATTTTGAGGCCTTGGGTGTTGCTCCTCCCTCGGCTTCCGCCACAGGTCTTTGCAGTGTTGACTCTCTCATGTTCAGATATCTGGCCATCTCTGAGGCCTTCCTGACTACCTAAGTGGAAGTTGCTGCCCTCAGTCATGCTCCATACCTTTGTTTGATTTTCATCTTAGCATTCATCCTTGCCTCTTTTCTTATTTACTTCTCATGTGACCTGAGCCCTTTGCCAGATTTTGAAAACCACGGGAATTGGGATATTATTTTCTGTATTGTTATTAATTTCTGTATGGTTGTAGGCTGCCTCTCTAGAGCTTAGGACAGTGCACCTATGAGGTACTCCGTAAATACTGCTTGAACAGGACAGTGAATAGGACAGATGTTCAGAGTGTTTGATTTAGACCAGAATCAGCAAATCTTTTCTTAAAGATTCCAGATAATAGATAATCTAGATTTGTAGACCATAAGGTCTCTATTGCAACTACCCACTTTGCCCTGGTAGTGCTATAGCAGCCACTGATATTATGTAAATGACTGGGCATAAGTTTGTTCCAATAAAACTGGGCTTGGAAGAATAGGAAGTGTGTCCCTGGTGTATAGTTTGCTCATCCCCTGCTTTAGAGCATTGCTGTTGACTAGAACTTTCTGTGTTGATGGTACTGCTCTTTATCTACAATATCCAGTCTGATAGCCACTAGCTACATGTGGTGTTGAGCACTTGATGTGTGGCTGGTACAAGTGAGGAACAAAAACATTCTGAGCAGCTTCACTGAGGTATAATTGACATACAGGAAAGTGTATATATTTAATGTCAATAAATCTGTAAACTTTGGCACATATATATACTGATGAGACCATCACAGTCAAGAGAATGGTCATGCTTATAATGTCCCAACTTTTATGTCCCTTGCGAATCGCTTGGTTTTCTCCCCGTTCCAAGGCAACCACTGGTCTGTTTTCTGTCACTGTAGATTATTTTGCACATTGAGAATTATATATAAATAGAATCATACTATGTACTTTTTCTAACATCTTTATATCAATATAATTATTTTAGGATTCATCCATGTTTTTGCATCTATCAGTGGTTCCTTTCAATGCTGAGTAGTATTCAATTATGCAGAGAAGCCACAGCTTGTTTATCCATTCAGCTAGTAGTAAATATTTGCATTGTTTCCACATTTTGACTACTACAGATAAAGTTGCTTTGAACATTTGTATATAGGTCTTCGTTTGGACCTATGCTCTCATTTCTTTTTGGTATACACCTAGAGGTTGAATGACAGGGTCATATTTTAGCTGTATATTTAACTTTTGAAGAAGCTATCCAGTTGTTTTCCAAAGTGGTTTTACATTCATTCCAACAGTAGTGTAAGGTCCCATTTCTCCACATCTTCACTCACACTTACTATCTTTTTGATTATAGCCATCTTAGAAGGAATAATATGGTATTTCACTGTGGCTTTGATTTGCCTTTTCCTAATGACCATGATGGTGAGCATCTTTTTATGTGCTTATCGTCCATGTGTTATGTTGAGTGAAGTTCGTATTCAAAGATTTTTCCCAAAATGAGTTGGATTTTTAGTGTTTGTATTATTGAGTTTTGAGGGTTATTTGTATATTCTGATTCAAGTTCCTTATCATATATGTGATCTATGAATATTTCTCCCATTATGTGGCTGGCCATTTTGTTCCTTTTTTTCTAAGACTTCATTTATTTATTTGACAGACAGATCACAGGTAGGCCGAGAGGGAATCAGAGAGAAAGGGGGAAACAGTCTCCCCTCTGAACAAAGAGCCTGATGCAGGGCTGGAACCCAGGATCCTGAGATCATGACCTGAGCCAAAGGCAGAGGCTTAACCCACTGAGCCACCCAGGCACCCCATCCATTTTATTCTTTTAACAGTGTTTTTCAAAGAACAATGTTCTCAATTTTGTTGATATCCAATTCATCATTCTTTCTGTAATTATATTTAATTATAATTTATCTGAATTTAAATTTAAGTTGCCATAATTGTCTATTGGATACTAGTCTGGACAGCAGAGGTTGAGAGAAAGAGACAAATGCGATATTAACAAGGATTAATAAATGGTGATAACTATTATTAAAAGAGCAAACATGGATATAGATCAAGGTCACTCTGGCATTAAGGTTTCCGGGAAGACCTCTTTTAAGTGAGTCCTTCCTCTTTCATGGGTTACAAGATGCTGTAAAAAGATTTCAAGCAGTAGGAGCAATTATTCAAAACCAGTAGGAGTAATTATTCAAGGATCCTGTGGTAGGAAAGGACATGATGTGTTTGAGGAGCCAGTGTGTAGAGGCTGTATAAGAAGCTATTCTCTTTATTTTATAGCCACATTTAGTATTTTCATCTGAAGCATAATCATCTGACTGGTTCATCCAAATTCACTAGTCAGATGATTTTGATTATTTCTAGAAATCAAGGATTTTCTGCCACTTACACTCTTCAGAATAATGCACAATAGATTTATCTAGTAATGTGTAAAAATATGGATCTAAAAGATAATAGGAACGTAAAGATAATGCTTCTGGATAATGCATTCTGGATATAATCCTGGATTAATCCTTCTGGATAAGGCGTCCTTGAGGATATCCACACTTGGATAGAACAGTTTTTATAGAATGAAATGGAAAGACATATTAGAGTAATTTCGGTTAGGGATGATTTCTGTCATACTCAGTCACTGTGACCCTTTTGTTTCCCATAGTAATTGAAAACTCCTTGAATAAGATGGGTGTTGGGTTGGGAAAGAAAGACTTAAAGACACAGACAGTCAGTTGGAGCAATGGGATTTTAAAATAGCTGCAACATATTAAAATGTAGCAGCTGTTGTTGACCACTTCATTCTGTCTCATCTTTCTGCATTCTCTGGGTCCAAATCCGTTTATAGCAGCTCATGGCACAAAACCCTCGAGAGACAACTTTGACCACCTGTGTGTCATATGCTGGGATTTGAAGGAAACATCTTGGTGAGTAAGCTTTAGTTATACTCTGTAATACTGAGAAAATATTATGCCTGTGGATAAACCAATATTTTCCTGAATTCTGTTCTTGTGTTATTCACAAAGTGACTTGATAAAATCAGGCCCATTTTTTGTTTTGTCTCAGAGGAGTCTGAAATGAATAAAATCTGAATCAGATTAATCAGAAATAGCCTCTGTTCTCTCTGGTGTGATCTCCACACTTGTGAGTGTACTCTGTTTCTTTGTCTGTAAAATGGTGGTCAGAAACCATATCTCAAATAGTTCACAAGTAGTTTGTTATGGGTCAGAAGAAGAAAGTATTCTCTGCACTTTCAGGTACAGAAGCCAATTAGTTATGTTTTACCACGTGAAAGGAGGTGTAAAGCAATAAAAAGAGTTTTATTTCTTTGAATTTGATAAGGGGACATTGACATGCAAAAGAATGGATGCTATCTGTCTCACTCAGCTCTTGCTGCCATAACAAAATACCCTGAATTGGGTGGTTTAAACATCAGTCATTGATCCCTAACACTTCTGGAGGCTGTGGATGCCTAAGATCTGGGTGCAAACCAGTTCAGTTCCTGGTTGAGGGTTCCCTTGGCTTGTGGTTGGCCATCTTCTTCTGTGTCTCCATGGGAGTGGGAGAAGACCAGGGAATGGAGAAGAGAGGGAGAGAGGTGGAGATGGAACTCGATAACTCTGTTCTCTTCTTATAAAGGCACTAATCCCATCCTAGGGGACTTCACTTTCATGACCTCATCCAAACCTAAATCAACTCCCAAAGACTCCTGCCTCCTAATGCCATGCATTGGAAATTAGACCTTCAGCACATGACTTTAGGTGGGACACAGGCATCAGTCCATAGCACTATACTTTCAAGTAGTCATCTTTGAAGGAAAGAAATAACAAATAACATAGAGACTTGAACAGAAAGATAAGAATTTCATGTTTATAATTTACGGGATAATAACAGGAAATTTTAAAACCTCGTTAGGTGAATACCTAACTACATATAATACACATCAATTAGATGAGGTAAGTATTATTAACTTATTTCTAAAGAAGAAGAGATTGAGCCCTGCCAAGAACAATTGTAGCAAGCAGTAAAGCTAGAATTTGGACCAGATCTCCCAACTCTGTTTCTTTTTCTAACTAGATTATAGATGCTTTTGTTGCTATTTATGACATCAGGTATAGAAGAGAATAGGTATGTTTTCCATACCTATTGAGAAAAGCACATATGAGAGGTTTTTCTCCTGAGAGGAAATTTTCTTCTTTGGGCAGCAGAACCTCTACTTTCTCCTTCTACCATTGAATGTTATGTTCACTCCTGCCATTCATTAGGTAAATTTTAGGTAACTGCTTTAGTCAGGGTTCTCTAGAGAAAGAGACCAATGACAGTCCTGTGATCTGCCGAGTGTACATTGAAGACCCAGGAAACCTGGTAGTTCAATTCATGTCCATCATTCCCTAAGGCAAGATGAGATGAGATGTCCCAGCTCAATAGTGAGGCAGGAAAAAAAGGGGGGGGGCAAATTTCTCCTTCCTCTACTCTGTTCTGTGAAGGCCCTCAAGAGGATGGACTGATGCCCACTCACTTTGAGAAGGATCATCTGTCCTATTGAATCCAGTGATATAAATGGCAATCTCATCTAGAAATACCTCACAGACACACCTAGAAATGTTTCATCCGGGCACCTTGTGGGCAGTCAACTTGGCCAATAAAATTAATCATCACAGTAAATATTAACTAATAGTGACAATAAAATACGCAAATTCTAGGTGATTACCTTGGAAATGGTTGATTTTTATGCCTTGGTATCTGTCATTATCAGAAGTGTTATACAAGGCACTCATCATCCTTCTGGTGTTCCTTAGCCATGTCTGCTTTCTAGGCTGGTATCTCAGTCTTACTTGCTGTCGGAAAGCTTGGCATCTTCCACAAACTTAGAGAATTGTATTTCAGAGCTACATGTGGGGGCTTTGAATTCTGTGCCTCTATGGACAGTCACATGATTGGCACTTCCTGTTGAAACTCTCTGAATTCAGAAAACATTTTATGTCATGAATCTTGAGTATAGGGAAAAACTCTTGCATCCCTAGTTATATTTACTTACAATGTGAATACAACTGTGTTTTAACAGGGCAAAGAAAAATTAATTTATGACTCTAACATTCATGTGTTAGAAGAGAACGAATTTTTTCTTAAGATTTTATTTATTTGACAGATAGACAGACAGCGGGAGAGGGAACAAAAGCTGGGGGAATGGGAGAATGAGAAGCAGGCTATCTGTAGAGCCAGGAGCACAATGTGGGGCTTCATCCTAGGACCCTGAGATCATGACCAGTGCTGAAGGCAGATGCTTAACCACTGAACCAAGCAGACACAACTAAATTGTATTTTTTATTAAAAAAAGACATAAGGACAATCATATGTTTACACATTTGTATAAAAAATTAGTGATCAGTTTAAAGTAAATAGTTAAAATAGAGTAACTGTAACTCAGAGACTGAAAATTCACAAGTCATATATACTAAATAGTGCAGTTGTTGCTCTTGCTTCCAAGGGAAGATGGCTGTGGAACAATCTGTCACTCTTTGTGATTTCTCTTTGTCCCAGGTTTTGACTCTGGGAAAGGTCTGCAGAACAAAAGTTGGACAATATCCAGAAGCAATCCTCCAATTCCCCACAGTGTTCTGTAAACTGGGAGAGGTGACACAACTTGATGGCACTTATAGTAAAGGAGACTATAGTCCTGAGGTGTCTGAATCCTTTCAAAGTTCTTATCCTGCCATCCAGGACATGGTGGTTGTTCTTTTCAAAGTAAAGACATCTTTAGAACCACATAACATCTTAACAGAAATATGTGATTATAAAGCTTGCCTTCCTAGAACTTATTAGTATCTGAAAATATACTAGATTTCAGTTTAAATTGCCACTAATGCAGGTTTGTAAACTATAAAATATCACAGAAATATCTGGATATATTACTAACACCAAAATTGTGTGTGTACACACACACACACACACACACACACACATACTGGGCTCGGAAGTATATGTATATATATATATATATATATACAATCCTATGTTACATATATTTTCACATTTATTGTTTTATTTCAAAATGTTTGTCTCATAGAAAGAGGAAAGACAGTCAAAAGTCAAAGTATTTCTTTCTTAATCTCAGAAAAGTATTTATAAACTTTTACAACGGTCTGGTGTGGTGACATTTTTGTTAATGAAATGTTCACATTGATTCTGGTTAGGATGTTTATGAATAAATAGAGGATCACACACATCCCAGACCAAAATGACAGTAGTGAGAAGCTTCAGCTCACCCAGCCATCAAAATCTGGTTGTGATAATAGGATGCAGAAGCAAGGTGCAAGCTTAAAACTAATTTTCTTGTTTCCTTGCAGAGCCAGTGTCCCTGAGGTATGTCTCCACAAATTAAATATTACACAAGTTTTGGGAAGACAAGAAAGAAGCAGCTTATTGTTAACAAAATTGAATAGACAGCCACAAAATGATAAATGCTTAAATCTGAATAAGCAAATTCATAAATTTCATTACTTTTTTTCTAGCTTTGAAACTTGAACTCTACAAAAAATAAAAACATATGATGTAAAATTACACACAAATGATGCATATGAATGTACAAAGGAGCTTTATTTTTAATCTCAAAATTGTCAAAAGCCCTACCAGTAGGTAAAAGGGATAACAAAATTGTGGTATACCCACACTGTAGAATACTGCTCAGCAATAAAATGTAACATGGCATATTTATATGAAATTCTCAGAAACCCAAACTAACCTATACTGACCCCAAACAGATCACTGATCACCTGAGGACAGGTTGGTAGGGCAGCAAGAAAGAATGAATCAAAAAGGCACATGGGGAAACTTTTGGAATTATGAAAACGTTCATTATCTTGATTGTTGTGGTGGGTTCATGAACATAATGCACAAAATTCATCAAACTGCATATTTTAAATATGAGTACTTTACTGTCCACAATTATACTAGAATAAATCCTTAAAAATCCTTAAAAAAACAAACAAAGATTGATGAAATAAAAAATGAACACACAATGGTGAAAAGCAACCAAACCAACCAAACCAAAAGCTAGTTTGTTGAAAAGAACTAATAATAATAAATGAAACTGATTCATCCATAGACTGATCTAGGAAGAAAAAAGAATTCAGAAATTACTGATATCCAAAATAAAAGAATAAATGAAAGCAATAACTAAAATGATAGTTCATATATATACTAAACTCATAAAAAATATTATGAATAACTTTGTGGTGATTAAGTTGACAACTGGGATGAAGTGTGCACATTCCTTGAAATAAACTAATTACCAACACTAACTCAAGAAGGAGTGTTTTATTCCTGTTAAAGAATTAAAATCATAGTTTAAAACTGTTCCGGAAAAGAAACCCCTCAAAACTTAGATCACTTTTCTAGTGAATTCAACAAAGCATTTTAGGAGGAAATACTGGAATTCCCTATATGCCCTTCTGGAAGGAAGAGGGAACACCCCCCCAGCTCAATATATGAGTCCACCATTATCCTAGTGCCAAGACCAAACATAGACAGGACAGGAAAACTGCAACCCTATCCCTAATGTGTATGGACTGCAAATACTTAATAAACCCACACATAATGCTACTCTAACTGTAAGAAAACATCAGACAAACCCAAATGAAGGTCATTCTACTAAATGCCTCAAAATTGTCATGGTCATCAAAAATAGGAAAGGTCTGAACAGCTGTCATACTGTAGAGGAGCTTAAGGAAGATATAATGACTGAATCTAATATTGTACTTGGGATAAAATCTAGAGATAGAAAAAGGACATTAGGTAAAAATCTGGTAATTACAGTCTTCAGTCAATAACAATGTATTAATGCTGGTTCATTAGTTGTGACAATTGTGTTACAGTATTTTAAGATGTTTATAAGGTATACTGGTAGATGGTACTCAGAAACTCTACAAATGTTTTGCAACTTTCCTGTATATCTGAATCTATTCTAAAATAAACATTTAAAAATAAATGTTCATTTTTTAATAAATGTTCATTTTTTTCAAAATTTTATTTATTTGTTTGACAGAGAGAGATCACAAGTAGGTAGAGAGGCAGGCGAAGAGAGAGGGGAAGAAGACACCCTTGTGAGCAGAGAACCCGAGGTGGGGCTCAATCCCAGGACCCTGGGATCATGACCTGAGCCAAAGGGAGAGGCTTTAACCCACTGAGCCACCCAGGCACCCCTAAAAGTTTATTTAAAAAAAAATCACTCTAGTTAATTTAGTTAATACTAAAAAAAGAAAGCAGCAAGAACATATGATAATTCCAAAGTTGCAAGAGACATATTTGTCAAAATTCAACACCCATACCAGACAAAACCCTACAAAACTAAAAAGACAATTCCTCAATTTAATACTGGACATCTACAGAAAAACTCTATAGCTGGCTATAGAGATCACAAGTTGGTAGAGAGGCAGGCAAAGAGAGAGGGGAAAGAAGACACCCCTGTGAGCAGAGAACCCAAGGTGGGGCTCAATCCCAGGACCCTGGGATCATGACTTGAGCCAAAGGGAGAGGTTTTAACCCACTGAGCCACCCAGGCATCCCTAAAAGTTTATTTAAAAAACAAAATCACTCTAGTTGATTTAGTTAACACTAAAAAAAGAAAGCAGCAAGAACATATGATAATTCCAAAGTTGCAAGAGACATATTTGTCAAAATTCAACACCCATACCAGACAAAACCCTACAAAACTAAAAAGACAATTGCTCAATTTAATACTGGACATCTACAGAAAAACTCTATAGCCAGCTAACATCATACATTATGGTGGAAGATTATTTTCCTGTCTAAACTGAGGGACGAAAAAAGTTAAGTCTCTTCACACCGATTCTATTAAACAATATAGTGGAGGTTCTAGCTAGTACATTAAAGTAAGAAAAGAACTAGAGCGTATCATGCTTAGTGAAATAAGTCAATCGGAGAAAGACAACTATCATATGATCTCCCTGATATGAGGACATGGAGAAGCAACATGGGGGGGTAGGGGGATAGGAGAAGAATACATGAAACAAGATGGGATTGGGAGGGAGACAAACCATAAATGACTCTTAATCTCACAAAACAAACTGGGGGTTGCTGGGGGGAGGTGGGATTGGGAGAGGGGGAGGGGGCTATGGACATTGGGGAGGGGAGGCGAACCATAAGAGACTATGGACTCTGAAAAACAACCTGAGGGTTTTGAAGGGTCAGGGGTGGGAGGTTGGGGGAACAGGTGGTGGGTGATGGGGAGGGCACGTTTTGCATGGAGCACTGGGTGTTGTGCAAAAAGAATGAATACTGTTACGCTGAAAAAAAAATAAATAAACAGTTATGTTTCCTGTTAAAAAAAAAAAAAAAAAAAAAAAAAAAAAGAAAAGGAAAATTGAACAGGTCAGAATGGAAGAAGTAAAACTGACTTTATTCATAAAGGAAATGAATGTGTACATAGAATACTCTGAGAAATCTACATGAAACTAAAAGCGCTTTTTAAAGAAAACTAACAAGTGAATTTAGAAAGATCAAAGATTAAAGGTCAATAAAAAAGTCTCAGTTGTATTTCTACATATTAGCAATTATCAAATGGAACATGCAATAAAAAGTTTCAATATCAACAAAAAAACATGAACATCTTATTAGAAAGTTCAGTAAGGAAATATGATGTTATTGGCAAGAATAGACATATAGAGTGATGGAAGAGAATGGAATTCAGAAGTAGACCTATACAAATATGGTGAGCTGGTTTTGGACAAAGTTTCCAGAAGGAAGACAGACCCTATTTATCCAATTGGCAAAAGAAACTCTACACAGTCATTGGTATTGCAACAACTGGATATCTGTAAGGATAAACAATAAACCTCTACCTTTACTTTATGCCATACACAAAAATGAAATCCAATCTATCATAGTCTTAGTACAGAAGAAAACATAGAATACTATATGTGGACCTTTCAAATACTCAAATATTTCTTATTTAAGGCACAGACATACAAGCTATGAAAGAGAAATCTTGTCCAATTGGACTTTATCATAAATAAAAATTTTTATTCCTCAAAAACAAGTACTAAAGAAAATGAAAAGACAGATTTAGAGGAAATATTTTCACTATATACATCTGTCAAAGGACCTATATATTCAGAATATGGAAAGAACTCATATAATTCGCTAGGTTGGCATGTAAAGAAATGCACAAAAATTCACTACACAAAGGAAATGGGCAATGATTACATGAGATGATGTCCAGTATCTTAGTCTTCAGGAAATGCCAATGAAGACTGCACTGAGATACCACTATATACCCAATAGAAAGCATATATATATATATATATATATATATATATATATATATTTTAATTGTCATTCATTTACTAAGTTTTGGCCAAAATGGGGAACAACTGGAGATCTCATGCATTGTTGGTGGGTATGCAAAATAGTATGAACACCTTAGAATATTGTCTGACAGTTTATTTTAAAGGTACAGAAACACTTACTATAGGATCCAATAATTTAACTCTGTTGCATTTACCCAAAAGAGTGAAAACAGAAAAGACTTGGATACAAACATTCACTGCAGTTTCCTTCATAATAGCCCTAAAGTGAAAACAACTCAAATGTCTATTGACAGGCAAATGAAGAAGCTAACTGTGGTATATCCACAAATGGCATACTGCCTGGAAATAAAAAGGAACAAACTTCTGATGCATGTAACATGGAAGAATTTCAGACACATTCTACTGAGCCAAGGGAGACCGAGACAAAAAACAAAAATCGGACAAAAGAAAAATATTTCCACTTGATAAAAAGTAGAACTATCCTGAGCTTTATGGACCTCACAATCTAGGTTTCAAACTAATCGATTAAGAAGAAGAAATTGACATGCGCACAACTGAAGTGGAAAACAATACACAGCTCTCTTAGTGAGGGATAGAAGAGGACAAAATATTAAGAAGGGACTGATGAGGGGCGCCTGGGTGGCTCAGTGGTTTAAGCCTCTGCCTTCGGCTCAGGTCATGATCCCAGAGTCCTGGGATCGAGTCCCGCGTTGGGCTCTCTGCTTGGCGGGGAGCCTGCTTCCTCCTCTCTCTCTCTGCTTGCCTCTCTGCCTACTTGTGATCTCTCTCTGTCAAATAAATAAATAAAATCTTAAAAAAAAAAGGGACTGATGATTCACATAACTGATAACATCTTTTTCAACATACATGTCATACTTCCAAATATCTGATTTTGCAACAAGTCATAAAGAAAAGTCATAAATCATATAACATACAATTATATTCCCTGGCAGAGGCCAGAAACTTAGATGGTAACATTAAAAATTACAGTAAACATTGGGGAGGGTATGTGCTATGGTGAGTGCTGTGGAGTGTGTAAACCTGGTGATTCACATACCTGTACCCCTGGGGATAAAAATATATGTTTATAAAAAAATAAGAAATAAATTTTAAAAAAATTTAAAAATTAGAGTAAAAAGTGAAAATAAACCCAAGAACTACAAAATGCAATATACAACATTTCAACTTCCCTACTTTATACTAGAAAATACCCAGAGCTAAGTAACTAATTCCATTAAACAATGTAATTTTTAGCCTCTGTAAGTTGGAGATAAAAGTAGCTGAATCATTTCAGAGCCATTCTATAATTTCGTTTAAGTGATGATCTCTCATCTGTTGTGTGCAACTACTTCGGACAGAATCTAATGGCCACAAAAAGGTTATAATAGTAATAATGCAGTTTCATAAACCTAGCTTCTAAAAATGTTCTTTATTGTATGAGATAGGAAATCCTAAAACTTGAAATGATTTTATTGAGATAGTATATAGTACATTTGGTAAGGTCACAAAATGTAAGATCATAGAGAAATGAGAGTTTTGGAGGGGAGAGGGTGGGTGAGTGGGAGAGTGGGTGTCTTGGGTGAGCCTGGTGGTGGGTATTAAGGAGGGCACATATTGCATGGAGCTCTTGGTGTGGTGCATAAACAATGAATAAACAATGAACCTTGGAAATGGAAAAAAAATTAAATTAAGACGTTAATATATACATATACATATGTATGTGTACACACACACACAAAAATACATAACTAGGAACATGGTAAATAATAAGCACTCAATTTAATTTGTAGCTTTTATTAGTGTTGTTAATACAAACACTTTGTCCTATACCATTAGAATTCACCATGTTGAAAATTTGCTCAATTGGCCAATATGTTAATGTCACCATATTTATCCAGTCTTCAAAAGCTAGAATCTTCATGCGTACTTCCTTCTTTCTAACATCCACATCTAATTGTCACACTCTAAAGTTTTCCCCTTCAGCATGCTAGCTCTTCAATAACACTTGCCTGAATTTTTTTCAGCTGTCTCCTAAATAGCCTACCTGTCTGGACCATCTCTCTTCCCATCAATTCTTTGATAGAGCAGTCTTTCTAAAAACAAAAATTAAATCACATGATTAACTCTGATTTTCTTAGATTATAGCTCTACTATCTAGAAATCCAAAGTCCTGACCTGACAAAGGTGGTTACCAATCTGGTCTTTGTTTTGCTATCCTCATCACCTGTCATTCTTTCCTAAGAACTTTGAGCATTTGAATAGTACACTATGTCACCTGTTCCCTCTGCTAAAAGTCTCCTACTTATCCATCAAACCCCAGCATGGACAATGTCACCTCTAGGACACTTTCCCTCAAGGCCTAAGGCATTCACTTTGTTGTTTTATTTCTACCTGCATGATAGCACTTATAGTCTATTAAAGTAATTTATTTCTGACCTTATTTCCTTAGCTACTTGACTGTGAGCTCCCTGAAGGCTAGTATAGAAAAACTCTTATCTAGTAAGGGTGCTTCCCTCAGGGTGGGCAGTCATTGAGTAAATAAATGACATTTTTGCAGGAAAATGCAAGATCTCAGAAATAAAACATATACATTGTTACAACTACCAAAAGAGGAGCATATTTATTCCTCAACTCCATTCTTCATGTTATAAGTTAAAGCAAACCCATAGAATTGTATTTATTTTTAATACATTTGCATACATGATCTATAAATACAGTAAGTAGAGAGCATTTCTATCAGGCACAGCATCATACATGGTGTTTGTGATTCAATCATAAAATTACATACAGAAACTTTGAAGCCAACTGACAGAAAAAGGTATCAAGGTGGATATCCATGAATACAGACCAAAATTTCATTTTTAACCCTTGTATTTTTTTAGATTTTCTAAAATGCACATATTTAACTTTCTAACAACTATGTATTGAACAAACAAACAAGAAAATACTCTGAAAAGCCATGGTTATCCAAAAGTTTAAGATGATTAAATCTCTTAATTATAGAGAATGTATCTCAGAAATCTGCTGAAGACCATGCTTATAGAAATTAATTTTTCCCCCAAAATGGAAGGGTTAGTTTTAATGAAGGAGGAAAAGAGCAACCAAAACCAAAGATACACAATTGCAAAATGAAGTGGACAACTGAAGCTTGGTTGGTCTTTAGTTATCCAGGTGTTTCAGGCTCAGGTGCTTTGGGGGGCCTCACAAGCCTCAAATTAGTGCCACAATCCTGTTCTTTGCTTTGTGTTTATATGCACATAATACTAACAATGCTGTTTGGCAACACATAAAAAACTCTTTCATTAATAAACTCATTAATAAAAAGACAACCGAATTAAAAATGCTCTAAGTTTTAAATAGAACCTTTCCCCCAAAAGATACAACTGGCAGGTAAACACATGAAAAGATGATCAATGTCATAATGAAATGAGAAGCAAAAAGAGTCGCCTCTTCATGCTGGCTGAGGCAGATATAGTCAAAAAGCCAGAAAATCACAAGGGTGCTTAAGGGCATGGTAAAAGCGGAGCTCTTCCATGTTGCTGGCGGGAGTGTATGACAGTACAGCTGTGCTGGAAAACAGTTCGGCAGCTCCTCAATGAGCTAAACAGAGGATTATCACAGGGCCCAACAATTCCACCACAGGTCTATACCCAAGAGAAATAAAACATATGTCCACACAAAAACTTGTATGTGGATTTTCACAGCAGCATTATTCATAATAGCTACAAAGTGGAAATTATCCAAATGCCCATGAACCGATCAGCAAATAAACCAAATGTGGTGTATCTACCACCTAATGAAATCTTATTTTACAATTGAAAGTAATGAAGGACTAATGTAAGGTACAACACGGAAGAACCATGAAAACGTTACACCAACTGGAAGAAGCCAGTCAAAAAAGACCACCAGTGCATGACTGTGTTTATACAAAATGTCTAGAAGAGCTGAAGCCATAGGAACCAAAAAGAGAAGAGTGGCTGCTTAGAACTGCACATGGGGAAGAAGGGACATGCGAGACAAAGCGGAAGGACAGCTAATGGCTATGGGTTTCCTCTAGGAGGGATGATAACTCTCTAAGTCTATGGTAATAGGGGGCGCCGGGATGGCTTCAGTTAGTTAAGCGTTGGACTCTTGGTTTCGGCTCGGGTCATGATCTTGCAGTACTGGGGTAGAGCCTTATGTCCTGTCAGGCTCCCTGCGCAGCAGGAAGTCTGCTTCAGATCCCATCTTCCTCTCCCTCTGCTCCTCCCATCACTTGTGCCAAGGCTCTCAACTTAAATAAATAAATAAAATCTTAAAAGAAGATGACTGTGGGAATAGTGGCACAATTCTGTGACTATACTAAAAATAATTGAATTGTATACTTGCAATATTTTTTTGAGATTTTATTTATTTATTTGACAGAGAGTGAGAGAGTGAGATCACAAGTAGACAGAGAAGCAGACAGAGAGAGAGGGGGAAGCAGGCTCCTGTTTAGCAGAGATTCCTGATGTGGGGCTAAATCTCAGGACCCTGATACCGTGACCTGAGCCGAAGGCAGAGTTTTAACCCACTGAGCCACCCAGGTGCTCCTGAATTGTATACTTTAAGTGGATGAATTCTATGGCATAAACTGTATCTCAGTAAAACTGTTTAAAGAAAGGAAGAATGCCATCTGGCCCCCTTTCCAACAAAATACATGATCTGGGAAGTGAGCATTTTCATTTGCAAATGGAAACAGTATGTGTTCCCCTCTGTCCACCTCTAGCTGTAAGAGGACATAAAAAGTACATGGCAAAAACATTCTAGAAAGCTAGTTCAGTAAAGTGAAGATGACTGTTGGTTATCTATTGATGCCTAACAAATACCCCCAAACATAGCAGCTTAAAACAAGCACGTATTGTCTCACACAGTTTGTACTGGTCAGGAAAGAGTGAGTGGCTTAGCTGGCTAGTCCTGGCTCAGATCCCTTAGGAGGCTGCAGTCAAGTTGGGGCTGCAATCGCTGAAAACTTGGCTGGGGTTGGAATACCGGATTCCAAGCTCAGTCATATGGCTGCAGGTTGGAGGCTTCAGTTCCTCCCCTATCGGCCTCTACATAGGACTGTTCAGGACACTGTTTCCCACAGAACGAGAGATCAGAGAGACAGAGTATGACAACAATTAAGTCAGAAGCTCGGCCTTAATCTTACAAGTGATACACCATCACTTTTGCAATATTCTACTGGTTACACAGATCAGTTCTGATCAGTGTGGGAAGGCATTGGACAAGAGTGTGACTACCAGGAGGTGGGAATCACTAGGGTCATTATGGAGGCCAGCTACCAAAATAACGGAACCTAAAGATCCCACACAAGTGAATGCTTGACCTTTTCAATGAAAGGATAGATGGGATTCGGAGTCCTTAGTAGGACCACAGACACACTCCTGGGGATGCAAGCCTTGTGATAAAAAGTTTTGCAAGGAACAGTCATGCCATTTTCTGTTCTCCATGTGATGAAGCTACAATTCGTATAAAACAAAACTGAGAAGTTGACGACTGATGGGAGAAGTACATAAATGATGTGGTCAAACTCACTCTCCCCTCCTCCCTACCACTGACAGATGAGCAAACAGCCCTTGTTGCAGAAAGGCTGGGTGACTCTACCAAGGTCAAACGCTGATTGAACAGGAACAAGATCCGATTCTCTGTGTCCTCTCAATACACCAGAAGCTATACATCAGAGAACCAGTGGCAGGAACTCATAGTACAGATGATATTGTATACACGTGAGCATTACATCACATGCATTAAATGGCCAGTCACTCCAGAAATGATACTTCTTTTTGTGGTTTTCTGATACTGGCTTTGTTACTTTCCCAGGCAGTAGTGGACTCTTACCCTTATTTCCACTCCAACTGAGAGCTGTCCTACTTAGCTGGAAGTGAAACGACTCACTCTTTCAGCTCAGTGAATATTACAGAGTCTCTGTTCTATACCCACTACTGAACATGGAGATGTGAAGAACAGAAGACATGGTTCCTTCACTCACAAAGCAGATAGTCAAGTTGATAAAACAAGACCTAAACATGGAACGCTAAGAAAATGATGCCCCATGTGACAGGGCAGAGCAAGGATTTATGTATTTCAACAGTTTTATTTAATAAAAATCTTACATAATACTTACAGTGATCCAGATACATTATATTATCAATTCTCTGAAGTCCCTATGAGCTTATACTCATTTTATAGATGAGGAAAGCAGGCCCTGCAGAGGTTAAAGAACTTGTCAAAGTTCTCTGTCTTGTTAAGAAGCAGGGCCAGATTTTACCCTGGTAGGATGGCTACAAGGTTTATATTTTCTTAACCAACATTCTATGAATCTTCTTCATCATAGGGACAATTATTCTCCCATCTACCTCCTAAGTCCTTTTTCAGGGTTTGAGGGAAGGTCAGCAATGGAATTTTAAAGCTCCTCTGAGGAATCCTAGCTTTCAAGGGGCACAGGGGAAGGGAGGATCTAGTCCCGTAGAGTAAGGATGTTTGGGGACAGTGGCCATCCCTGTGGAGAGGGGTGTGGAAGGGGAAGTAAATATCACTATTGAGGCAGTCAGTGCTTTCCTGGTGCCAATATGAAAGATGAAACTGAATCATAACTGTAGTTAGGAAATTAAGCTATAGTTGCAAAGAAGAAATTAAATGGATACATTGATCTGCAAGTGCAAAAATAAATTAATTTGACTATCAATATCCACTAGAAAGTGGAGATTCTTAATATAATCTTCTAATGATGCCTTCGCAGCATCATGACATAGGAAAACAGCACAACATACCAGGAACAGATATATCAGATTATTTTTCAAGAAGATGAAAAGTAGTTTGAAAAGAATAAGGTGACCTGTGGGTCTGAAAGCATTTTTCCTTACAAAAAAGCAGTAACTTCTATTTTGGTAAAAATTTGCCAACTTTGTCATGTCATAAAGCAATCGGTATCTCTTTCCATTGCAATCAAATTTTACACCTTTGGAAAATGTCCTTCACAAGGAAAGGCCTTGCAGGCCACTGGCAATCTTCATGTATCTAATCCTACTTAGTGTTCTTCTCATCACACACCCTGAATTATCTATGCGTCTCTCCATGAAAACCAATGGATGCATGGTCCCTAATTGTAGAAAGAGGCCTCCTGCAGAGCCGGCTGGCACAGAGTACAAGGCTGCACAATGATGAGTATCCACACAGGTTTTCTTCTAAGACAATGTGTCTATGTAGTTTATTTGTGACTTTGAAAAGCTATTAAGGATTTTTAAATAATTCCTCTAAAATTCAAAATTTTTTTTTCAAAATCTTGTACAAAGAAACTGTATAATGATACAGAAGGTATACAGAGTTCCAAAAGAAAGTCTAGTAACTAACCATTCCTGTAAATTATATCTAACTGTTACCATAACTGTCTTAGGCTCCTCGGTATGAGAATGGCCTTTTTGAGGTCATTCAATTCATTCCAGTTATCATGTCTGGGAATTTCACACTAAATAATCACAAGTGGAGGTGGTTTTTCATTCTGTTATGAAAGTAGACGTGGCCACTCTTCTTAGTAAAACACTCCAGGGTACAAATGCACTCTACTCCTTGCATATGGAAGGATGATGTGTTATCAGCTACATTAGATGAGTATTAAAGTTGTAATGCTAACATAACGTAGAAGAAAAGGAAATGGGGTAATGAGAAGTGTATAGAACACAATATGGGATATTCTAGGTAAGGTAATGTTAGTGTATGTGCTTTTGTGGTGTGTGTGTGTGTGTGTGTGTGTGTGTGTGTGTGTGTGTGTGTGTGTGTAGTCATACACGACAGGAGTGATCAGGCCAAAAGGAAGCAGAAGCCAGCCAGCAAACAGCTGCTTGTCCTAGATATCCAACACGTTCCGATGTGGCTCACTCATCTTAGCATCCTTATCCCAAAGTGGCCAATTCTATATGTGTCTCATCTTGATTCATAGCTTTGGCACATATGGCTCTCCTAGAGACCCTATTCTGGAGGGGTCAAGCAAATCACGTCAATCCCCTTGTCTTAGCACCTTATTTCCCAGAATCATTCCACACATACTTTGAACTTCTGCTTAGGGAGATCTGAGGAGTTGACAGGGTCTACCAAGAATAAATACCAGATGTCCTGAGTCAATATTGCATCAGGCCAGATCCAGAAATATAATTATCTTTTAAAATAAATTTAATATTAGAGGGGCGCCTGGGTGGCTCAGTGGGTTAAAGCCTCTGCCTTCGGCTCAGGTCATGATCCCAGGTTCCTGGGATCGAGCCCTGCATCAGGCTCTCTGCTCAGCAGGGAGCCTGCTTCCTCCTCTCTCTCTGCCTGCCTCTCTGCCTGCTTGTGATCTCTCTCTCTCTCTGTCAAATAAATAAAAAAAATTAATATTAGAGTTCAGTTTAGCTTCTAGATTGCATCTTTCATCCTTTTTAATTTCTAATTTGCCCCGGGGCTCAGACAGTTTTCCTATGAGCGTTCTATTTACTTCTACTTCTGTTATTACTACTGCTACTACTAGCACTACTACTACTACTACTACTACTAACAATAACCTTCATACACAGAGCACTGATCACATGCTGGTGATTCC
The DNA here is from genome assembly GCF_922984935.1 of Meles meles. NCBI lineage: Eukaryota > Metazoa > Chordata > Mammalia > Carnivora > Mustelidae > Meles > Meles meles. Next base: position 712,320 of record NW_025721612.1, read on the forward strand.
ACTAAGGAATTTTCATATGGAAGACCCACTGAGCCTTCCTTACCATATTAAGAGATAGCTAAGTATCCCTGGTTTAGAACCTTACAATATCATAAAGCTAGTAAGGACCAGTATCACGAGTCACACCTGGCAATCTGGCTCAAGAATCCATGCTCTCACACTCTAGACCATAGTCCTTCTGTTTGAACGATTCAAAGAATACACCATCAAAACCAGAGGACTGTCATTTCCAATCCCATCTCTAAGTCTATTAATCAAGCATGTGACCTAGAGACAATCTTTGACTCAATGTTCATCACATAAGAAGCCAGGCTCAATGATTTTCTTCTGGTTACACAATGCTATAATGATGAAGTAGGGACTCTTCACTAACAAATTTGACTTTGCTGGATGAGTCAGGAGGTTTAAGGCCTGAAAATGAAATGTATCTCAGGGAAGGAAAGAGGCAACGAATAATAACAAAGTCAATCTTCTAAGAATTTTCCCACTTTGTATTTTGTGATGCAAGCATTAGATTTAAACCTTACAGAGGAAACCACTGAGACTCAGAGATTAGGTGATTTTTCCAAGGTCACACAAAGGATGGACAGCGGGCATGGGAATGCAGCTAAAGCCCCAGCCCTTCCTGTGACACCACAATGCTTCCCTGCCTGTCCTCTTAGCAGCAGGGAGGAGCAGGGAGGCTAGATCAAAAAGGGAAACTATTTAAGTCTCTAGCATAAAGTCTTGCAAAGAGCACACACACAATCAAGTAATTTGGATGTGGGGATGGTAATAGGTGAATATCAACTGAAAAGTGCTAACAGATGGCAACTTCAAACAAAAGCAGAGACATTTCTCTGTAACTTCTACAGGGTGGTACCTATCAAAACAAAACAAGTGATTTTCTGGGGGAAAACTTTGTATGACTTGAATCTCTGTATGATTTGAATCTGTATAACTTGAATCTCGCCCTGAGTAAACAGTGAAGAAATACGATGAGAATGTCAATAAATGTGGTATTTCTAGATCAGATATATGAGTTCATGGGGTATTTTGCTGCATGAAAAAAACTTCCTAACAATAACTCAGAGTCACTTTGTCAAAAGGACTCTACCTTTCTCTCTAGCCAGAATTCACCAATAATACCGATGAACAAGGAAAGTCTCTCATGTGTTGACTACCTACAGGAGGGTAGGAAAGGCAGAAACTTAAGAAACTACTAAATTGTGCAAACTTACTAAGATCTGTTCTGGTCTGGAAATGGACTTACTTATTCAGTCACTAATTCAGCCAACAAATCATAATTGAACACAAGTTATGTACAAAATGTCATTTTAAGTGGCAGGGACCCACCAGTGAGCATGGCGTAGATGGTGATGTCAAATCAGGGGCAGGAGTGCTTACAATGAAATGCTCTAGAAGCCTGGATGTTATCTCTAATGGGTTAGAGGCGCACCTGAAGGAAGTGACAGCTGAGCCAACGTGAGAGTACAGTATTCCCAGGACACTGCAAGTAATTAAGAATGACTAGGATTCAGAGTATGCGTAAGGAAGTCTATGCACTTATTTTCACAAATCATAATTATGTAGCCACAGAACTGGAGGTAGAAGGGTTTTATGACATGATAAGTTCTACACACTCTCATTTTATGTTTAGGGAAACTAATCCCTCTCATTAGGTGCCCAGTATTTTACTGAGGACGCTAGCACATGAAGTGAGGCTGTTCTCAAAGACAGAACTGAAGCCGTTACATTTGAGAGTAAAAAGAGCTGAATGCAGCCACATTGGAGAACCACGATGACACTTAACTAAAATAATTACTTACAGAAATCACCTCTAGCTGAACTGAAATGTATCCACATACAAAAAAGAAAAGTTAAAGATCTATAAATGACCACTCCTTATGTACTGTAAAGGCTAATCGAAGAACACTGGAGATAACACTTCAACACAGTTAACTCACCAATCAACCTAAGTCTTCCTGTCTTTTAAAACTAGCTGCTGGTGGGTATTAAGGAGGACAGGTGTTTCATGGAACATGGGGTGTGATGCATAAACAATGAATCTTGGTAAGTGGAAAAATAAAGTTAAAAAAATTAAATACAAAAAATAAACAAACATACTGTCTTATTAAAAACATAAATAAAATGAGATCTTATTCGTTACATTCAATAAAAATTGAGGTGCAACAGCTATCAAATGAAGTGATTCTTATAAATCCCATGTGCATGTTTGCTAAACCTTGGACAATAATTTTACCATCATTAATTACTAAGCAACGCATTACTGGGAAACATTAGAAAGAGCAATACCCTGTCACAAAGCCAAAATTAAGTAACATACAGTACAAGAAATATGCAATGTTATGGTGACTGTGCAGGGTCATAGGGAAGTTCTATTTTTAATTTCTTAAGGAATCTCCACACTGTTCTCCAAAGTGGCTGCACCAACTTGCATTCCCACCAACAGTGTAAGCGGGTTGCCCATTCTCCACATCCTCTCCAACACACGTTGTTTCCTGTCTTGCTAATTTTGGCCATTCTTTCTGGTGTAAGATGGTATCTCAATGTGGTTTTAATTTCAATCTCCTGATGGCTATTGATGATGAACATTTTATGTGTCTGATGGCCATTTGTATGTCTTCATTGGAGAAGTGTCTGTTCATATCTTCTGCCCATTTTTTTGATATAATTATATGTTTTGTGTGTGTTGAGTTTGAGGAGTTCTTTATAGATCCTGGATATCAACCTTTTGTCTGTACTGTCATTTGCAAATATCTTCTCCCATTCTGTGGGTTACCTCTTTGTTTTGTTGATGAAGGTCAAAATTTCATTTTCGTTTTTGTTTCCTTTGCCTTTGGAGACATAACTTGAAAGAAGTTTCTGTGGCTGATATCAAAGAGGTTACTGCCTATGTTCTCCTCTAGGTTTCTGATGGATTCCTGTCTCACACTGAGGTCTTTTATCCATTTCGAGTTTATCTTTGAGTACAGTGTAAGAGAATGATCTAGTATCATTTTCTACATATAGCTGTCCAGTTTTCACAGCACCATTGATTGAAGAGACTGTCTTTTTTTCCACTGGATATCTTTTCCTGCTTTGTCAAAGATTATTTGAACACAGAGTTGAGGGTCCATATCTGGGTTCTCTACTCTGTTCCACTGTCTATGTGTCTGTTTCTACAACAGTACCATGCTGTCTTGGTGATCACAGCTTTGTAGGAAAGCTTGAAATCAGGCAATGTGAGGCTGCCAATTTATTTTGTTTTTCAACATTTTCTTAGCAATTTGGGGTCTCTTCTGATTCCATATAAGTTTTAGGATTATTTGCTCCACCTCTTTGAAAAATACCGGTGGAATTTTGATCGGAATGACATTAAAAGTACAGATTGCTCTAGGCAGTATAGACATTTTAACAATGTTTATTCTTCCAATCCAAGAGCATGGAATGGTCATCCATCTTTTTGTGTCTTCTTTAATTTCTTTTATGAGTGTTCTGTAGTTCCTCGAGTAAAGATCCTTTACTTCTTTGGTGAGGTTTATTCCCAGGTATCTTATGGTTCTTGGTGCTATAGTAAATTGAATCGATTCTCTAATTTCCCTTTCTGTATTTTCATTGTTAGTGTATAAGAAAGCCACTGATTTCTGTCCATTGACTTTGTATCCTGCCACGTTACTGAATTGCTGTATGAGTTCTAGTAGTTTGGGGGTGGAGTCTTTGGGGTATTTCATATCAAGAATCATGTCATCTGTGAAGAGAGAGAGTTTGGCATCTTCCTTGCCAATTTGGATACCTTTTATTTCTCTTTGTTGTCTGATTGCCATTGCTAGGACTTCTAATACTATGTTGAACAAGAGTGGTGAGAGTGGACATCCTTGTCGTGTTCCTGATCTCAACTGGAAGACTGTGAGCTTTTTCCCATTGAGGATGATATTTGCTGTGAGTCTTTCATAGATAGATTTTATGAAGTTCAGGAATGTTCCCTCTATCCCTATACTTTGAAGCATTTTAATCAGGAACAGATTCTGGATTATGTCAAATTCTTTTTCTGCATCAATTGAGAGGACCATGTGGTTTCCTATGACCCTGCAATTGCACTACTGGGTATTTACCCCAAAGATACAGATGTAGTGAAAAGAAGGGCCATCTGTACCCCAATGTTTATAGCAGTAATGGCCATGGTCACCAAACTGTGGAAAGAAACAAGATGCCCTTCAATGGATGAATGGATAAGGAAGATGTGGTCCATATACACGATGGAGTATTATGCCTCCATCACAAATGATGAATACGGAACTTTTGTATCAATATGGACAGGACTGGAAGAGATTATGCTGACTGAAATAAGTCAAGCAGAGAGAGTCAAGTATCATATGGTTTCACTTATTTGTGGAAAATAACAAATAACATGGAGGACATGGGGAGATGGAAAGGAGAAGGGAGTTGAGGGAAATTGGAGGGGGGAGATGAACCATGAGAGACTATGGACACTGAAAAACAACCTGAGGGTTTTGAAGGGACGGAGTGGGTGAGAGGTTGGGGGAGCCAGGTGGTGTGTATTATGCAGGGCTCATATTGCATGGAACACTGGGTGTGGTGCAAAAACAATGAATTCTGTTATGCTGAAAAGAAAGAAAAAAAAGAAATATGAAGTGCTAGAGAAGTCTATTTCTCTTACAGGATCATTCCCATGATATTACTCATAAAGAAATAGTAAATATTATTTTTCTTTCTTTCTAGGTTCTAGATTTTACTCTACATAATTTGACTTAAAACAAGTGTGCTATCGGCTTAGCATTTGTAAAGTTTTCATGTTTCCTGGGTGCAATTGACAGTAAAGCAAAATTCTTTTTTTTTAATAATGTATTCATTGATTTATTTAAGAGAGAGAGAGAACAAGCACATGTGTGAGGGGGTGGGGAGGTGCAGAGGAAGAGAGAGGATCTCATGCAGACTCAGTACTGAGCATGGAGCAAAACACAGGGCTTGATCTCACAACCCTTACTTAGACCATGTTTCTAAGTGGAAATCAAGAGTCAGACACTTAAATGACCAATCCATCCAGGCTTCCCTAAAACTACTCTTTGAATAAAAGGGATTCTTTTGTAGCTTGTCATAGTGGTTCTCCACCAAGGGTGTATTGAAATCAACCATGAGGAGTCTCTGACAATTGTGCAATTCTCTGGATCTCACTGCAGAACACTAACTAGAAAGCTCTGGAAACCACCAGATTAGAAGACATTTATGGTTCTTTCCGATGCAGAGACTACATTATGTACAAAAACCTTGTACACATTCAACACCCAACAGCTTTCTTTTTGTACACATTGACTGCCCAGCACTGCACAGAGTAAAAACACTGTTTCTGTACAATAGATGAAGACCCTATTCCCCTGTGCTATGCACTCACTTTCCTGACCTGGAGAAACTCGTAAGAAATAAATTGAAGATTAAAACATATACAACCTCAACTTAAATATACTTTTATTTCCTGTGGTTACCTTGACACAAGTTCTCCATATTTCATTATTCCTGAGACAGAAATTTAGGAACTGGGTCTAATGTAAGCCCTAATTATTGCAGAGGTAATGGGAAGGCAGGATAGGGAAGGACACGGTTGTGTCTTAGTGCATTGGTTCTCTAACGCACCACAATTTCACAAAGGTGGGTAGGTGTTTTCAGCATTATTGACCCAGTACTTCAACTGCCTCTTCCTTCTCAACCCTATGAGACCCAGATCCCTAATGGGATAGTGATGTCTACATGTATGTATTCATTTCCATTCCTTCTTTTCTACCATGAAATGAAATTCAGGCATATTTAAAAGAATTTCAAAAATATCAATACAATTCCTAATAGCAATACAAAGAAATTAAAATAAATGTAATCACTACTAAATTATATATTTCAATAGGTATATGCTCTCGCAGGACTATACTAAAAGACAATGACAGACCCATATGGTTATAGAACTTTCAAATGATACATTTAAGTTTAAGAAAAGACAGAGGGTAAGAAGCCATACCACACAAGTACAGGAAAATGAAGTCAAATGATTTCCTGAAATCGTCCCAAACAATATAAGGTACAACTAACTTTTGATAGGCGAGGTAGTGGCACTTTTGGAAAATTTAGTGTTTATTAAAACAAAAGCATATAAAAATACTTTGTCTTTATACCTCAAACAAAGTGAAGTTATAGACAGAAACAATCACATAAAGTTTTTCAGCTCCATGCTGAACATGGAGCTGAACACAACATGCCATGCATGGGACCCTCAAAGCCATGGAGGTTCCCACAAATCGTTGATGTGCAGGATACCCTGTGCATTACATGATGCCTACCATCTCTGGCCATTGCCCACTAAATCGCTGAGATCAATGCAAATGCTCCACAATATTCCAAACTTCCAAACACAAACTTTAAGTATCTACATGCCTGCGATTACAGAGTCTCACAAGCTTGGGGGTAAGTAGGCCAGTATGACCCCTGATCTTGGGCTAAAATTCCACTGATAAAAGGACTCCTTATCATTGAAAAGCCTGAAACATATCTATCATAGAAGCTTCCAATAAGCAATTATACCTAACACTGTTTTTATAAAGTAGATAATAAAGCTATTTTTGTATTAACAATATATCCATATATACAGTTGTACTAATAATTCTGCCTCTTCTGTCTGCCTCTATCGAACAACACTTACTCTTGAGTTTTCTAGATAATCATGGTCAAACTGTGAAAATATTACTGTTATTTTTTTCCACACAAAGGCCAAGGTAAATTAATGCCAATGATCCAGAAGTCATTTCTATAAACACCGAAAAGTATTATTTATTTGGAAGAAGAGTATCTTTCTAATTACATTTTGATTCGGCTTCAATCAAAAGTAATTTATATTTCCTGTTCAACCTAATGCCTAATGTGTCTTCTAGGGACACGTGTGGGAACTGCCAGAGCTGAGAACATACTGAGTACTAAGAGAGTGGCCACAGTACTCTAGAAGTTTCACTAATTGGGATTTGGTTCTATAATTTATTTTTGGCACTGAAAAAAAAGACCACCATGACTTCATACTGATTTTATGTTCAATTAGCACATCATTCACAGAAATTTCAGTTATACTCTTATTTTAAGAAAATGTGATAAGGATTTCACTTTATATAAAATGATTCACAGATTAGAGGAAAATCATCACAGGATTCCTTTGAACATAAAAACTCCTCCTGTGTAAAATGCCATTGAAAAATTAATGAATAAGTTAATGACTGAATATTCATTCAATTTCTACATATTATGAAAGACTTGTTGAAAATGTCTATCGAAATGATATTTAGTCTTCATGGGTAAAATGGTCATTTCCATAGAAAGTTAGCCTGTTTTCCCACTTCAAATTTCCTGATACATTCATTAATTAATTTAATAATGCATATAAGAAATCAGCATTCCATTTTTTATAATCTCATTTTGGTTATCTTTCTTCATATTTAAAACAGGAAAAATTTGCCTCATGCCCAGGCACAAGTATTATTTGGCCTTTTCTGTAGGGCTTATTCCAGGGTAAGAGATGGGGCACTCCTCCTCCTTTCTGCAAGTGTTTTCATTTTCTGTTGAGAGAAAAAAAAAACTAATTAAATAAAATGAAGACCATGTGACTTGTAAAGTGAGTAAGTGCCAATTTTGAAACCAACTCAGCAAATTTTGTATTGCCTGCCCTTACCTCTCAAAGAGACCCCAATCTCACTGTGGAGATAACTTAACATTTTCACTAGGATAGTAAGGGTCCAAAAGTGGAAGAGGCTTTAAATATTTTATGGACAGAGAATAAGGAGGTTAAAAGTTGATCAGAGCATTTGGGAAAAGTAGTATCATACCTATTATCATGAACTGGAGCTAATAGATACGTAGATGGTTTACTATGTTCCAGCCACTCTGCTAAAGGCAGAAGTGGATTATCTCATTTATATTCCAAAATGCCATTGAGTAGCTCTATTATCTCTCTTTCATAGGCAGGACAGAACATAAACTGGGCTTCAAAATAAGTCAGGATTTGAAGAGATCAAGTAAAGGGAGACAAAAGATCCTCTACAGCAAAAGAGACTATCTTACATATTTAATAGATTTAAATACTTACATATTTAGGATCCCATCTTCCAAACAGATTTTTTTTTCTTGCTGTAACTTAAAAAAAAAGATATTTTTTTTTCTTTTTCTTAGTGGTATATACACATAGGATTAACTATAATTCAAGTACTTTGTTTCAGAGGACCTCTGATTTTTGATAAGTGGAGAATTATTTGACTTGTATATTCAAGATAAATCACTCTCTAAATTACACCTTATAGATTTACCATTCTAGATAGAGTCAGCGGACCTGCCACTGGAAACAAATAAGTAAAATCACCAATATGCTTCTCAATGGCCAGTGCTGAAGTTCAAGCTCTGGCCATTTTTCCTGCTCTACTCTCTCACCTTATACTGGCCAGAGGTCTCCCCTACCACCAGAGGGCCTAGGTCAGCAATCCTGGGAACTGGGTGTTGCTTTAGGGGGAACTAGAGAAAACTAACTGGCTCAGTATCAGCACACATCATTACATTATTCATAAGGGAACTGCTTCTAGTAAAATCAAACCTAGATACTAGCACAGGAACAGGGGAACCATCATTCCATTGGAAAGGGATACTGGACTTCTTTGGCACAATTCTTATCCCCTAAATTCACTGTGTCCTCAGGATCTCTCCACAGTTACTGTCACTAGCATCGTGCCTCAGTGTTGCTATCCCCACCTTAATCTTGTAGCTCGCATATGGAAATTCTATGCCCCAACCTCCTTAGTACAGCTCAGAGGGCAACTGACACAATTACATAAACCATGAGTAAAAGACAGGAAGCAAATGGGTGAGAAATAGACAATACCATACTTCTCAATCAGGAATTATTAACCAGGAATGAGTTTCAGGGATGGTTCAATTGTGTACTTCTCCTTTTTAGATGGTATGTACTTATGCCTTCTTTTTGGAGAGAGAACCCACAGTTTTCATCAGACTCCCAGAAAAGTCTGTGGGTTTGATAACCTACGTTCTATCTTACAGATGGTCAGCTCCATCCCACTGTTGCCATTATTCACATCTCTTGGGGACATAACTCTCCTCAATCCACCATTCTGAGTCTAGTGTGACTGCAGAGGTGGCGGGGAGAAGAAAATCTGGGAGACAATTACTTGCACTATGAGGTCCAGTGGCTTGTCCCCATGTGAAGAATGTCAACTGTAAAAGACGGGTTAATGTTCCTAAGAAGGATAGCGGTTTGTTCACAGGCACATATTCTTATAATTCTGTTTCACCTTTGAGCCTGTGCTAGATTCCTTACACCAATCCTCCAAATTCCCTTTATTCAGCATCTATTTACCACGCTTTGAACTTTGAAATGTGCGAATCCTTTAAGTCTTCCCTGGGTTCCTTACTCCGTGTTGAGCTAGATTAGGATATGCCTAGTCCATCTTAGTAGAACCACATTCCTGGTTCTATCTCAGCAGCCTTGCTTATGTGGCCCCTAAAACTCTGACATCATATGCAGCAGATCCGTGCTCCTCACTGCAGCTTCATTCATAGAGGATTTCTAATTCTGCACTCCTCACCTTTCAGGTTTACAAAGAATTTAGAAATGTTCAAAAGACAACCATAGATAGTATTGAAAGTGTTGGGGGAAGAAGAGTCTGTGAGAAACGCTAATATGATCTGAAGTTCTTCATTTGGAAGGAGAAATAATCTTCACTTTAATGCTGAGTCATAATATGGAGGATAGAAAGTGTCTTCCAAGGAAGGCAACACAAAAAGAATCATTGCTAATCTGTAGACTGAGAAACTACATTGAAACCTAGGGGAGAGGTTCTCTGAAAAATTTAAAAAGCTGTGAATTACATTGTGCATGTAACTCCAAAGGGTTCAGAGACCTGCATAACATGGATTCCTTAGGGATTCATGGACCCCAAATTTGAAACCTTTGGACAAAGAAATCTTCTTGAGAGCGAAGGCTGGTAAACATGAGAATGAATAATCAAGTAAGGGTCACCAATCTTCTTCTGTAAAAGTGTCTTTAAAATAGGAGTTTTTCATGGAGAATCTCATGGATTTTCTCATGGAGACCTAACACAGAGGTTCATATCCAGGCTAAGTTCACCATGTTTCCTTAGTTACAAAATTATCAGATGAACAAGGAATGAAATGAAGAGTGTACCTACCTCATCTTTTGGAGTCACATGCAACAGAATGTAATCAAACTACAGGAAGAATGTTATTTTTATTTGAGATCCTACTGTTTGCAGTAAGTCTCACCACTATTGAGATATGCAACCCAAGGCAGTTCAGTCACTTCTCTGGGCTTTCATCTACTAATCTAGGAAATGAGAGAATTTGAACTACACAGTCTCTTAGAGCCCTTCTATTTCTGATATTCTCATGTTGAATGTCCACCAAAGATATACCCTGGGCATGCAAGAAAATAAATAAACATTATACGATCCAATTTGAGATTCAAGGGATTCATTCTTCTTGGAAGTAATTAGAAGTCGTAGCTGCACTGGGGTGGTTTAGTGGTTAACCTTCGGACTCTTTTTTTTTTTTAAGAGTCCAAAGGTTATGGGGCACCTGGGTGGCTCAGTGGGTTAAAGCCTCTGCCTTTGGCTCAGGTCATGATCCCAGGGTCCTGGGATTGAGCTCCGCATGGGGCTCTCTGTTCAGCAGAGAGCCTGTTTCCTTCTCTCTCAATCTCTATCTGCCTGCCTCTTTGCCTACTTGTGATCTCTGTCTGTCAAATAAATAAATAAAATCTTAAAAAAAAGAAACGTCAAAAAAAAAAGAATTAAGTTAATAAAACTTACCTCATCTAATTGATGTGTATTATATGTAGTTAGGTATTCACTTAAAGAAGTTTTAAAATTTCCTCTTATTATCCCATAAAATATAAACATTAATTGTTATCTTTCTGTTCAAGTTTCTACATTATTTGATATTTCTCTCCTTCAAAGTTGACCACTTGCAAGCATAGTGCTATGGACTGATGCCTATATCCCACCTAAATTCATATGATGAAGGTCTAATTTTAAATGCATTATATTAGGAGGCAGGGGTTTTGGGAGTTGATTTAAGTTTGGATGAAGTCATGAAAGTGAGGCCCCCTAGGATAAGACTTGTGCCCTTAAAAGAAGAGAACAGAGGTATCTAGTTCCATCTCCACCTCTCTCCCTCTCTTCTCCATCCGCCGTTATCCTCCCAGTCCCATGGAGACACAGAAGAAGATGGCCAACCACAAGCCAGGGGAACCCTCTACCAGGAACTGGATGGCGCCCAGATCATAGGCATCCACCACCTCCAGAGCTGTAAGAAATCAATGTCTGATGTATAAACCACACAGTTTAGGGTATTTTGTTATGGCAGCCTGAGCTGAATGAGACAGATAGCATCCATTCATTTGCATGTCAATGTTCCCTTATCAAATTCAAAGAAATAAAACTCTTTTTATTGGTTTACACCTTCTTTCACTAGGTAAAAGATAATGATTTGGCTTCTCTACCTAAAAGTGCAGAATACACATTCTTCTTCTGACCCATAAGAAACAAATGTGAACTATACAAGATATCGATTATTACCACCATTTCACAAAGGAAAAAAGTACACTCACAAGTTTGGAGATCACACCAGTGAGAACAGAGGCCATTTCTGATTAATCTCATTCAGATTTTGAACACTTCAGACTCCTCTGAGACAATACAAGAAATGTGCCTGATTTTATCAAGTCATTTTGTGAATTTAACACAAGAAAAGAATTCAGGAAAATATCAGTTTATCCACAAGCATAATATTTTCTCAGTATTATAGACTAAAACTAAAGCTTACTCACCAAGATGTTTCCTTCAAACCCCAGCATAAGACACACACATGGCCAAAGCTGGCTCTTGGGGGTATTCTACCATGAACAGCTATAAAGAAATCAGGACCCAAAGAATGCAGAAAGACTAGACAGAATGACGTTTTCAACAACAGCTGCTACATTTTAATATGTTGGAGCTATTTCAAAATCCCATTGCTCCAACTGACTTTCTTTGCCTTTAAGTCTTTCTTTCCCATCCAAGCACCCATCTTATTCAAGGGGTTTTCAATTACTATGGGAAACCAGAGGGTCAGAGTGACTGAGTTTGACACAAATGATCCCTAACCGAAATTGCTCTAATACGTGCTTCCATTTCATTCTATAAAAAACTGTTCTAGCCAAATGTGGATATCCTCAAGGATACATTATCCAGAAGGATTAATCCAGGATTCTATCCAGAATGCATTATCCCGAAGCATTATCTCTACGTTCCTATTATCTTTTAGATCCATATGTTTAGAAATTACTAGAAAAATCTCTTGTGCATTATTCTGTAGAGTCTAAATGACAGAAAATCCTTGATTTCTAGAAATAATCAAATCATCTGACTAGTGAATAAATGCGGATGAACCAGGTATGTGATTCTGCTTCAGGTTAAAATACTAAATGTGGCTATAAAATAAAGAGAATAGCTTCTTATATGGCCTCCACACACTGGCTCCTTTCCTACCACAGGATCCTTGAATAATTACTCCTACTTCTTGAAATCTTTTTTACAGCATCTTGTTTTACTCACAAAAGAGTAAATCCTCACTTAAAAGAGGCCTTCCTGGAAACCTTAATGAGAGTGGCCTAGCTCCATTTCCATGTTTTTTTTTTTTTTAAATAAGAGTTATCACCATTTATTAATTCTTGTTAATATAACATTTGTCTCTTTCTCCCAACATACACTGTCCAGTCTAGTATCCAATAGACACCTGTGGCAATTCCAATTTAAATTCAAATAAATTATAATTAAGTAAAATTACAGAAAAATGATGACTTTGATTTCATTAAAATTGAGAACTCTGTTCCTTTAAAAACACTGTGAGAAGAATAAAATGACTAGCCACATAATGGGAAAAAGTATTTGTAAATCACATATATGATAAAAAATTTGAATCAGAATATAAAACTCAGTAATATAAAAACTAAAAATCCAACTAAATTGGGCAAAATCTTTGAATATGAACTTCACTCAACTTAACATATGGATGATAAGCACGTAAAAAGATTTTCACCATCACTAGTCATTAGGAAAATGCCAATCAAAGCCACATTGAAATGCCACATCATTCCCTCTAAGATGGCTATAATCAAAAGGACAGTAAGTCTGGGTGAAGATGTGGAGAAATTGTACTCTTATACTACTGTTGGTAAGAATATAAAACCACTTTGGAAAACAACTGGATATTTTCTTAAAAAGTTAAATTTACAGATAAAATATGACCCAGCCATTCAACCCCTAAGTGTTTACCCAAAAGAAATGAAAGTGTTGGTCCAGACAAAGACTTATACATGTATGTTCATAGTAACTTTATGTATAGTAGCCAAAACCTGGAAACAACCCGAATATCCACTACTAGGTGAATGGATAAACAAGCTATGGCTTCTTTGCATGATGGAATACTACTCAGCAATGAAATGAACCACTGATAAGTGCAAATACATGGGTGAATATTGAAATAATTATATTGAATTAAAGATGTTAAAAAATACATAGTATGATTCTATTTATATATAATTCTTGAAAATGCAAAATAATCTTCAATGACAGAAAACAGACTGGTGGTTTCCTAGGAATGGGGAGCAACACCTGATTTGCAAGGGACATAAAATTTGGGAGATTATAAGTATGTTCACTGTCTTGACCATGATGGTTTCATCAATACATACATGTGCCAAAGCTTCCTGGTGTATAGACCTTAAATATGTACAGTTTCCTGTATGTCAATTATACCTCAATGAAGCTGTTCCTCAGTTGTACCAGCCACAAGTCAAGTGCTCAAGAGCCACATGTAGCCAGTGGCTATCAGACTGGACATTGTAGATAAAGAGCAGTACTATCAGCACAGATAGTTCTAGTCAACAGCAATGCTCTAAAGCAGGGGGTGAGCAAACTATATACCAGGGACACACTGCCTGTTCTTCTAAACCCATTTTTTATTGGAACACACTTATGCCCAGTCATTTACATACTGTCAGTGGCTGCTATGGTGCTACCAGGGCAAAGTCGATAGTAGCAATAGAGACCTTATTGTCTACAAATCTAGATAATTTGCTATCTGTCCCTTTAAGAAAGGATTTGCTGATCCTGGTCTAAATAAAACACTCTGAACATGGGCTACATCTGTCCTGTTCACTGCTGTATAACCCAAGCGGTGTTTATGGAGTACCTCATGAATGCACTGTCCTAAGCACTAGAGAGGCAGTCTTCAACAATACAGAAAATAAGATCACAATTCTCATGGTTTTCACAATCTGGCAAAGGGTTCAGGTCACATGAGAAGTAAATAAGAAAAGATGAAAATCAAACAGAAGTATGGAGCATGAGTGAGGGCAGCAACTTCCACTTAGGTAGTCAGGACAGAACTCTGAGAGGACCAGACACCTGAACATGAGAGAGCCAACACTGCAGAGACCTGTGGTGGAAGCCGAGGGAGGAGCAACACCCAAGGCCTCAGGACAGGAATTAATTGGAAGACCTGATGTGTGCAAAAGAAGGCCCATGTGGCGGGAGAATACACAAGGTGGAAAAGGTAGGTAAGGAGGGAGAAATAGAGAAGGCTAAGAAAAGGTGTCTGAATTTTATCTAAGTATGATGGAAAGCCACTATAGGACTTCAAGGCAGGGAGAAATCTGATCAGTGCACATTTTTACAGATCACTCTGGTGCTGTGAAGTGAAAACCAGGCCAGGCAAGAGCAAGGAAGGTGTTAGAAAAGTTACGGAGTTTCTGGAAAGGTACATGTGAGAGACGGTGATGTTCTGGCTTGGGCTACGTGGCAGCAGTACAGAGGAAGTGGAGAAAGTAAAGTTATGTTGTGAAGTAATAGTTAACTGGCCTTTCTGGTGGTTGTGGTAGAGTAAGGAAATGAAGGAGTTAAAAATGAACCATAGATTTTAGCTTGAACGAGTGGGACAACAGTATGAACCGCAAATATGGGAGAAACTACTAACTGTAAGACCTAATACTGTGTGCTTATTCTATGACAGTATTCACTCCATTTCACAGTTAATACTCCCAACCATCTTGAATAATAGGTACTACTGTCATGTTCATTGTATAAATAGGAAACTGAAGGTGAAGGTCAGAAAAATAGGACCAACACAGTGAAGACTTGAACCTGGGTCACCGCACTCAAATTTCACCACATTGTATGTAATAGCCTCCTTAACAGTAATTTCGGGGAATATGAACTTCATTAGAGGCAATGGCGGTACCACTGGATTAACAGTCTCTCAGAATGACTAGTTTGAAAGATGCTACTGTTCTGCTTTATCTCTTAAACATCACCCTGTATTCTTAGAATAAAAGAAATAATTGGCATCTATGCATTTTTCAAAGCACTTCCTGCAGCATTATCCCTTTGATTCCCATTTACAGAGGAGGAAACTGAAACACGTCTAGTGATTTCCTTAAGATCATCAAGATTGTAACAGAACCAGAACTAAAAGCCAGATGAACTGACTCTATGTAGTGATCTGGCCAATAAGTGTGTCTTTAAAAATTCAGACCGTTCAGAAAAACAAACAAACAAACAAAAATGTGTTTTATATCACTACCCCAAATACGGATACATATGTGAAATGGAGAAAAAGAAGTAATACAAAACGGTTCTCACCATTACTAATTTGTTAGGATTTCTTTTTCTTTTTTTTATAATTTTGATTGTAACTAGCAATTTAAACAACATTGATCCACACTTTGGTATTAACACTACAACACATACTGCAATCACATGGTAGACTTTTTAGGAAATAAGTCTCATGGCTCACAAAAACTATCAAAACCCAAAAGGGCAAGATGGAACATATAGATGAGTTTGCTGAGTATTTGGGTTACCTGAGGACTAGTGTCTGTAAGAGTATAAATTGCAATGATTGCATGAACTACAGTTTAGAAAAATTCTTTATTATGATTATTTCCTATCTCTAATATGGAGGTCTGAAATCAAGGCATGCCTGCTAATATTTAAAATGAGAGAGGTGCATTATGGAAAAAAAATTTAAAAACAACAACAAAAAAAAGTGCTTCACCTTGTCTTTGCCCCAAAGGTAGTAAAGAGCTACAGAATGCCCAGATTAGCAATATCTATTTCCTTTGGAAAGAAAGAGAGAGAGAGAGAGAGAGAGGAGACTGGTGATAATGTGGCAGCCCATTAAGATATATAATGAAAGACAGCATCTTGAGGACAATGGCTTAAGATGCAAGGCAATCTTTCATTTATTGGATAAGTACTACTTGTTAAATGATCAAGCTACTCAAATATCCTTTGCCAGAATGCTTAATTTCCCTTAGGAAAGGAAGAAAACTGCTCAGGAGTATCAATCTTTGATTTTCCCCCAAATGCTTAAGTTTACAAGAATAAAAGAAAAGTGCTTTAAAGTCCATGTCAATTACTCCGAACATTCCTGAATGTGGTGCTAACTTGGTGAATTTTCTCTCTCTCTCTCTCTCTCTCTCTCACACACACACACACACACACACACACACACACGTTTATCCCCGCATCTCATCTCAGAAGGGGAAAAGCCACAAGGACACTCCACAGTCTCAATATATCAAAGGACACCAGCACTTAGGCCTATACATCATCAAGTGCACAGGCATCCCTAGGTGCCCCGCAACACAGTCAAGATCCCAGGGAGGCCCATTCCCTTCCATACTCAGAACAGCATCTCCCCTCTCCTCACATGACCTCTTGCCAACCTGGGATCCTGGTGCGTGGACTCAGAAAAGGCTGTGAGGTCTGGACCATCAGAAGCACCCCATCGCCCCTCCAGGTTCTCACAATAGACACCTGGTACCTCCAGACATTTCTTATGCAACAGTTCAGTGACTCCTCTAATCCCAGTTGGTTTCCAGAGAAACTGGAGGGGCACCACCAGGACACAGGGCAAAATAGGGGGTCCAAATAATAGGTCTTTGGGGGAGGGGTGGAGGAGGAGTGGACAGGGCCAGAAAGCCCACAAGGCCGCCAGCACACAGCAGGGCTGCAGAGTTCTGCGACTCTGAGCCATGTATTCTTGCTCAGGGGACCCTTTCCAGACACCTGGCTGGTCCGCACCAGCACGCCACAGACCGGGCCGCCCTGTGCACCGGGACCAAATGCTCCAAGTGGTCGCCAGAGTCCCCGCTCCAGACTCTGACAGAGCACCCGCGGGCTGCCCCATGCCCCCGCCCGGGCCCCTACGGAGCACGCATTGGCCTGGGGACCAAGGGACCCCGCAGGGCGCAGGGCGAAGGCCCCTGTGCCGGCCTGGGACCCTCCGCCGCAGTCCACCGGTCAGCCAGGCCGGTTCCAGCCTAACCAAACCTCCGTGCCCCTGCGGGATGGACCGTGAGCATCCCAAGCACACCAGAGAGTCAGACCACCACCTCCGCACCCGGGAGCCTTGGCGAAAGCGCGGTGCGGGCGCCGGAACCTCCCCCCACCCCACCCACCAGAAAAAACCTCTCAGGGGCCATACCTCAGCCTCCAGGTGGGAGGCCCAGCGCCTCAGCCCCTCCGCCTACTTTCCTCAGCGCGGGTTGTAGAGGCCAGCGGAAGCCGCGGGCCCTGACGACTTGGAGGGGACCCTGTCTGCAGATGGTGAGCGCCAGGGAGACCTCGGGGGCACCCAGAGGCCAAACCCTCAGGGAGGGAGGGGGCCGGGGAAAGGCGAAGCCCCAGTGTCCGTCCGCGGGCCCAGATTGAAGGAGGGGCCCGGCCATCAGTCCGGCGGCAGACGGAGATGAGGAGCCAGACTGGGGGTCCCTCCGAGAGCCTTTAAGACTCTAGACTGGAAACCCGGGGACTCGGGGTGACTTGCCAGACCTGGGCGCTGGAGGGCGGGGATGGCGGAACATCGGGGAACTCAGGCTGCAGGCTCGGAGCCGCTAGTCCAGAGCATAAAATCCCCCAGGCGGCGATCTCCAGCGCGCCAGTTGCGGCGCAGAGGGCGCCCGCGTGGAGAGGGTGGGGGCGGCAGCGGCAGCGGCAGCAGGAGCAGCTCCATATCCTCACGTTCTTGGTGCCCGGGCCTCCTGAGGTCCCAGACTCGCCTGTCAGAGAAGAGGAGGGCCCTGGCTGCTCCCCTAAAGTGTCCTGCTGGGGGGACATCGCTTGCATGAAGAAGACTTTCCCGCAAATCCCAGCCCAGGAAGAGGCCGCACAGTCATGTCCGGGGGAAGCTGGCCAAACAGGCGAGGACGCGCGGGTCTAGGCTGCTGTCGCGCTCAGGCTTTGAGCCGGGTTCCGGGTGCTACCGGCGTGCCTCCCATCGGGGCCATGCACCGCCACTGTGCTTGGCACCATGGGCTGCAGGCCTTTGCAGCGGCGACCACCTGTTGGCGCCGGGACCGCCCGGCTTCGGGCGTCCCTATTCTGCACAGGGCGCCCATCGCCAGGACACGCCCCCCGTTCTGCGGCTTCAGTGGTCCTGGCCGCTTCCTCCGACTGGGGCGCAGCCAGGCTGGGTGTCTTTCTCTGCTTGCAGAGATCTGCTGGGGGACAGGCAGCCCACGGACCTTGCTAGCCTGCGACTCAGGGGCCCGTGTCACGAATGGGAACCTCTAGGGCACCAACGCGCGCCTCTCCCGCTGACCAGCCCAAGAGCTCCTGGCCGCGTCCCTGCCCGCCCTCCCAAAGAACCACCCCCCCAACCCGGACCCGGGGCCCCCACTCAGGAGGTCTTAGGTTGGAGCTGAGCATGGCAGGGTGCCAGGGCTGTGCAAATTGGGAAGCCCCAGGCATCACCTGGCCTCCTGAGCAATCCTGAACATTTGTGTAGCCCTCCTGGACTTCTGCAGCTGCAAGTCAGCAGCCTCTGCACCATTTGCCCCAGTGGTTTCAGCTGTCTGAGGCTGCAAAGACAAGGGCATTCCAATCCTCAAAGTGCAATTAGGGAAAATGCAGGCAAGAAGGACTCTGAAATATGGCTTAGCCGTTGAGAAGGCTATGATATGTGGGAGTGTTTATCAGATATCTGCGCTGAGAGCATGACTTCGGACAGCCCCAATAGTGGGTGTTTGTTGTTGTTTGTTTGTTTGCTTGTTTTTGCCAGAGAATAATCAGGAAGGGGATTTGGAACCAAACCAGGTTGAGTTGAGTGTTGTACTTTGCAGAACTGACTGATGGGTGCAGATGATTCCATAGGTGGCCTTCCTCCTTGGAGTCAGGTCTACATGAAGGGTAGATGAGTGACAAAGGACACACCCTCCATGATACTATGTTGTTGAAGGACGTTTGTTTGTTTTTGTCATTTTTTTTTATTTTATTTTTTTCCCTTTTTATTAATTTTTTCAGCGTAACAGTATTCATTCTTTTTGCACAACACCCAGTGCTCCATGCAAAACGTGCCCTCCCCATCACCCACCACCTGTTCCCCCAACCTCCCACCCCTGACCCTTCAAAACCCTCAGGTTGCTTTTCAGAGTCCATAGTCTCTTATGGTTCGCCTCCCCTCCCCAATGTCCATAGCCCGCTCCCCCTCTCCCAATCCCACCTCCCCCCAGCAACCCCCAGTTTGTTTTGTGAGATTAAGAGTCATTTATGGTTTGTCTCCCTCCCAATCCCATCTTGTTTCATTTATTCTTCTCCTATCCCCCTACCCCCCCATGTTGCTTCTCCATGTCCTCATATCAGGGAGATCATATGATAGTTGTCTTTCTCCGATTGACTTATTTCACTAAGCATGATACGCTCTAGTTTCATCCACGTCGTCGCAAATGGCAAGATTTCATTTCTTTTGATGGCTGCATAGTATTCCATTGTGTATATATACCACATCTTCTTGTCATTTTTTTTTTAATTGAGGTTCCTGTGGGGTTCAGCTGTTATCAAGACAAGCTGTACAAGAATAGGGCTCTGGCAGACTCGGTTCCCAGCAAGAGATGCTATCCAACACACACACACACACACACACACACACAAACACATACATACACACATACACACATTTACATACAACCCCCACCCCCAGTCACTGGCAATGTTTATTGTGCAAGTAATGGGTAGAAAATGTTCCAGCCCATTTTTTTTTCCATTTTATTTATTTTTTCAGCGTAACAGTATTCATTCTTTTTGCACAACACCCAGTGCTCCATGCAAAACGTGCCCTCCCCATTACCCACCACCTGTTCCCCCAACCTCCCACCCCTGACCCTTCAAAACCCTCAGGTTGTTTTTCAGAATCCATAGTCTCTTATGGTTCACCTCCCCTTCCAAATTTTTTTTTTTAATAAACATATAATGTATTTTTATCCCCAGGGGTACAGGTCTGTGAATACTATGCAGCCATCAAAAGAAATGAAATGTTCCAGCCCATTTTTAAGCCTTGTCCACACATTGTTCAAAACAAACTTACACAGGCTGTAAAAATCTTAAATTATTCCAATGTATATGTATGTATATATGTTCAGATGCAATTTTTCAGGGGTAGCTGTCTTTCTGCAGCTTAGACCCAAGTGTACTGAGAGGACTTTGCACCCACTACAGAGTTTATCAAGGATTGTATACTGCAGATGGCTTTGCAG
The DNA here is from genome assembly GCF_922984935.1 of Meles meles. Lineage (NCBI taxonomy): Eukaryota > Metazoa > Chordata > Mammalia > Carnivora > Mustelidae > Meles > Meles meles. Next base: position 732,946 of record NW_025721612.1, read on the forward strand.
TTCCTTTCATCTGGGCTGAAATCATGCTATTATGTTTCCGATCATGAATGGACAATCCCAGGTTCCTTACACTGGTTCATTTTTTAAATTTCAATTATACTCATCTCTTTTTAATATTTCATGTGATTAACTTATTATCTTTAATATTTATTATCTGTCTGTCTTCCAGCGGTCAGAAATATTTTTATTATTGTTGTTTAGAGTTGTGCCTGGCACAATAAATGTTTCTTGATTAAATGAATGAATGAGACACAAAAAGGATATGGGATCGGTTCCAGAAGGACCAACCCTGGATGGTTATTTTGTGCTGAGAGCCTCATGGATTATAAGCTTTCTTTTGGAGATGATACATCATGCTCTAATCACATGTGGAAAACTCACTTTCACTTTAGAATTTGTAAGTGCTTTTATTTCAAATTCCAAGTTTTGATTTGCATAAAAAGACCCATCCCACCCCTCTCCTGTAAGGAGCTTTGAGGGAGAACTCACTTCCTAAGGAACATTGTGTTTGCTCAGATTAATATTATCACCAGAGTCATATTGGAAAGAACACAAATAAGATCACAGTCACTCCTGGACTTAAAATCTTCCTTGTCTCCTATGTCTATGGGATAAATATCAAATGCTACAGTGTGATAGACAAGACTCTCTACAATCTGATACCTCACTCCCACTCCCTTGTGTTATCACCTGCTCTACTTCAACTCTAGCCCTGTTCTCCCTCACACTGAACTATGTGCACTTCCAGGAATGGCTTGATCTAGCCCATGGTCATGGCTTTGAACCTGCTGTTCTTGTTGCCTAGGAAGTTTCCCTTCTATATATTTCAACCTGTTGTTTTACACGGATTCCTCTAGGGCCTGCTGCATAGCAAATACCTGGTATGCATTTGTTGAGGAAAGAAATCTTTAAGGCTTATATCTATAAGTACCTCAAGAAACTCTTTCTGTCTTTCTTTTTACCTAGCTTCCACCACACACCAACCACACACGCAAGGTTAAGTGCACCTTCTGTATTAGTAACAAAATTTATTGAGTCGCTTTATGCCAGGTACTAATCTAAGCATTTTACCCATTTTAATTCATTTAAATCTTAACTACAAGCTAGAGTCCCTTACACCCCATTTTAACCATGGGAAAACCCAAGTCACAATGATGTTAGATAACTTGTTCCAACAGCTGGTAAGTAGTGAAGCCAAAGTTGGAACCTGGGAGTCTGCTCCAGAATCAGTGCTCTTAACCCCTTGTCCATCCTGCCTCTCCTGTGTGCTTCCTTCTCCTTACAGCACACATTACACTAGGCTGTTACCATCTGGTTGACTTGACTTTAAGCTCCTTGAAATTAAAGGTTATGTTTTGTCTTCCCTCTCTTCTCTCTATTTTGTGACAAGCACAGAGTTAGACTCTCAATGATTCAACCCCCCCCCCCCCGTGAGTTAGCTTTGAATGAATGAGTGAAGTAGTAAAAATAACCATTTTCATTCTCTATACAGGTTAATGAAGATGCTCTGATGTGGGAGAATTATTGGTAGACTAGTCCTCTCATTCCTTAGACAGTGAAAGCATTTTCCCTGCACTGGGAATCTTAGCTTGTAGAAAATGTGAAGCCAGAAAGCAATACTGATAACAAAGGCAACTGGAGGGGTGTGATGACCACGTCTGACACAAGCAGGATGCATCCAGAATATTTTGAAATAAACTGTAAAGTAAAGTACTAAGAATAGCGGAGATTAACAGCTGGGAAACACCAACACCAGACCTTTAACAGGAACTCCTCTAAGAATGAAACCAAAATGTTTGGCCAACCATTAGATTGAGAAATAGGGAATAAATTTAACTATGAAAGGGGATGTCTGCACAACTCATTTGTCCAATGTATATTTATTGTGTCTGCCATGTGCCAGGCACTGTGCCAGGCACTTCGAGTATAGTTAGGTTGAGTCCACAGCTGTCATGCTCGTAAGCCCTAAGATGGACATTAGAATCATTGTAGTGTATCAGAATATTCTAGAGCAGAGATTGTGACCTGATGAGCCGCAGAGTGAATTCAGGCATATTTTTCAGCATAATGATTTGTTTTTTTTTTTTCTTTTTCAAAGTACTGTTCATGGCCTCCCCATAAGACAGAGGTGGGTCCTGCTATTTAACTACAGACAATGGAAAACAGTCTTCATATAAGCCTCTGAGATGACACAAAGTGATTGGCTTTGTATCTAATTAACTTAGAACCCAGACATAAATGAGTGATAGCCAACAGCAATGATGTTTGTCCTTTATAAGACCTTATATACAGGGAAAGGCAGATTTATTGGAACAGCAAAGCAAGTACCTCTGCAATTCTTATTGATTTGTTCTGTAATGAAACTGCATTGTACTATGATCACACTGTGATGTGTTACAATATTAGAGTTAGTAAGATTCAACCACCTCATGTAAATAGGTCTTATGATAATACCAATATTGACAATCAAGTGTATTGAGAGAATGAATTAAAGTCTCCTCAGGATGTGATACCCTTAGAAAATGACTTGCCTGGGGAATAACTGAATCTAGCTAACCACTAGCTGATTTCTGTGCTCAATAGTTCGGAATTAGATTATCATGAGGTACAAAGAGCAGTAGGTTGGTGCCTGAGAGAATAATCAAATTGTATAAGAATATGAAAATGCAATAGTTTTGTAAGGCAAATTAGTTGTCTCTCAATTCATCTCTTTTCTCACAATGACTTCTCCAAGTATTAGGCATATCCATGTTGCTACCGCTGGTGTATCTGTTCTACAGCAAATATAAATGCTCTGAAAAATCTAATGACTTTGCTCTAAGGGGACCATGGCCTGAGACCAGAGTATGGACTGTGACATAGTAAGGAATGTCTATTTGGTCTCTGTCCCTGGTTCCAGACGAAGAGCTCCAAGTCATTTAGAAATCATTTATGATAGGATTATATTTCAAATTAGGCAACCCTTGGAGTGCTCCTGGATGGTGAGTTGTCATTAGAAAGACCAAGCATGATTAGAAGCTTGGAACTTTCTGCCCCATCCCCCATCCTCCAAGGAAGAAAGAAGAGCTGGAGATTAAGTTAATAAATCAATCATGATTATGTGAAAAGCCTCCATGAAAGTACCTAAACTAAGAACTTCTAGGTTGGAGACTACATTCACATGCTGGGATGTTGGCACACCCCAACATCAAGGGGACAGAAGTCCCTGTGCTTGAGATGCTCCCAGACCTTGCCCTACTACCTCTTTATCTTGCTGTTCATCTGTATCTTTTTTCATATCCTTTATAATAAAACAATAGACATAAGTCTTTCCCTGAGCAATCCACAATAAGAAAGTTATCAAAGGTCACACAATTAATCAGCGATTGAGAAAAGACTTGAAAGTAAATCTGATTGCAGAATTCAAATGCTAAGTATTGTACCAGGACTCAGGAAAGGCAACTGTTTGTCTTACAGTAACCCGGTCAACTGCATATTCATCTCCTTCATATTTTTGCTCTACTGCTCACCATATTGTTTTGTGATTGACTTACTTATCATGTGTCTTTTTATTTTTATAAGATTGTATTTATTATTTGACAGAGAGAGAGAGATATTTTATTTATTATTTGACAGAGAGAGATCACAAGTAGGCAGAGATGCAGGCAGGGGTGGGGGGAGCAGGCTCCCCTCGGAGTAGAAAGCCCTATGTGGGGTTCCATCTAAGGACCCTTAGATCATGCACTCATGGCCTCAGCCTAAGGCAGAGGCTTAATCCACTGAGCCACCCTGGTGCCGCTATCATGTGTGTGTTTTTTTTGTTTTTTGGTTTTTTTTTTAAGTAGATCTCAGTGCCCTCTAGGGCAAGCAATGTGACTGTCAGAGTCCATTATTTGGCAAATGAAGTCAAGGAAGGGAGGGACAGGGGAAGGGTATATGGAAAGGAATAAAGAAATAGGAGTAAGAAGAGAAAGAGATGAGGATGCCTGGGTGGCTTAGTCAGTTGAGTGACTGCCTTCTCCTTGGGTCTCATGATCATGGAGTCCCAAGATTCGCATCTGTGTCTCTGCTCAGTGGGGAGTCTGCGTCTCCCTTTGGACCTCCCCCTTCTGGTGCTCTCTTTCATTCTCTCTCAGGTAGGTAAATGGAGTCAAAAATTAAAAAAAAAAGAGGTGAAGATGGATAATGTATACAAACAAATACCTGGTCCTGATTCTGCCATATATACTGGCTTGTAACTGGGGAGCTATAGACAATCAGGAACCTCCATATGCCCTTGTTCAGTTTCTGTGGGAAATGTCTTCAAATAATACAAATACAATTTATAAACAAATTGTTTAAAAGTTGTTGACGCTAATAAGTGATGAGTAAAATCTACTTATTTCTCTCTGCCCTGAGAGCACCAGAGTGATTGTGCAAAGTCAGATATCCACTAGAACTCCAAAGCATTAGAAAAACACAGAATAAGGTGGTTTCCATCTTTAAAGATTGGTCAACCTCCAAGGGATGAGTTTGGCAAACCTCAGGCTGCAGGAATGGGGATGATTCTTCTTTGGTTAACTAATACCTAATGCCTAATACCATCAACCCTTATCTGAATAATCAGTCATTTTAAAAACAACAAAAGGAATATTGTTTTACATGACATGAAAATTCTATTACTATTAAAAAAATCAGCTTCATCAACCCAAGTGTCCACTGATGAATGAATGGTTGAAGAAAATTTAGTGTACACACACACACACACACACACACACACACACATACACACACAGTGGAATATAAGTCAGCCATAAAAAGAGAATTAGGAGCACCTGGGCAGCTCATTCAGTTAAGCATCTGACTCTCAGTATCAGCTGAGGGCATGACCTCAGGGTCCTAGCATCAAGCCCTGTGCTGGGCTCCTTGCTCAGCAAGAAGTCTGGTGGAGATTCTCTGCCTCCCTCTCCTTCTGACCCTCCCTGCTGTGCTCACTAAATCTCTCTGTCTCTCCCATTCTCTCTAAAACAAATAAACCTTGGGCACCTGGGTGGCTCAGTGGGTTAAAGCCTCTGCCTTCAGCTCAGGTCATGATCTCAGGGTTCTGGGATGGAGCCCCACATCAGGCACTCTGTTCAGCAGGGAGCCTGCTTCCCTTCCTCTCTCTCTGCCTGCCTCTGCCTACTTGTGATCTCTGTCAAATAAATAAATAAAATCTTAAAAAAAATAAAATAAATAAATAAAATAAAATAATCCTTTAAAAAATGAGATCTTGCCATTGTGATGATATGAAAGGACCTAGAAGGTATTATGCTAAGTGAAATAAGGCAGAGAAAGACAAATCATTTAATATATTTTTTTTCTAAAGAAAGAAAGCAAATGTCAAAAAAAAAAAAAACACAGAAACAGACCTATAAATACAGAGAACAAACTGATTGACCCAGGGAAGGGGAGTAGTGGCATGGACAATATGGGTGAAGGAAGTGGGAGATACAGGCTTCCAGTTACAGAATGAGTAAGTCACTGGGATGAAAGATAAAACACAGAGCATATAGTCAGTGGTACTATAACAGCGTTGTATGATGACAGATGGCAGCTAGCCTTGTGGTGAACATAGCATCACAATTAGAGTGTTCGAATCATAATGTCATATGCCTAAAACAAAGGCAACAGTGTGTGTCAACTTTTCTTCAATTAAAACATTAGCTTGATTTTAGTAATTTATAAGTTAATATCTCTCCCTCTAATCGATATACATCCAAGGTACAGTTTGGACAATTGTTGATGTGGCAAGAATAAGCAAAAGAAAAATGCTTTTAAAAGTTCATAAACCATATGATTACATTTTCAACACATATAAAATCATGCTAATACTTCAGCATTATTGTTATTGGTTTTTTAAAATCTTTTTGTTTATATCCACATTCCTGTATGTATTCCACATACCGATAACAATTCTATGAGTATGTAAAAGCTATTACTTTGTACTCTTTAAAAATGAGAAAATTAAGAGCAATATTTCATTATCTTTCCCTTTTTTGCTGTTATCAGTATTTTACTCTATTAAGGTTTTGAAGATTACTTTCTGTTAAAACATCAAATCAGACTAATTACTCAGAGACAGTTTAAAGTTAAAGATAAACTGAATAGTTCCAAAGATAAAAAGCACACCCATATTCTCTAGAGAATCCTCTGTGGATCAGATTTGACTGACTCTTAGCAATAACAAAACAGAATCTTGAAATAACAACAGGCAAGTACAAAAGAGAGCAGGTCACTCGTGGAAGGGTTTTCCTTTGAGACTGCTCTAAATTTATTTCCAAAGCTTTAAGCAACAATAAACCTCTCTTTCTCCCCACATTTGCAGTACCATTAACTCCAAGTCCCCACCAAAACAGAATGATGAAACCAGATTCAGAATCTTTGCAACTTCACAAAATGCCTGTCCACTAATCCTAAGCAAATGTGATCTTCATTCCTTAAATTGATTGGAAAAGTGACTTTTTCTAATGAATTAAATAAGTTAAATGAATATGAAGATATCATCTCCTTCAAATGCTTCTCCCCACTTCACATACAAGTCTGATCATTTTCCTTGCTTGACATTGTATCCCTACTAATTTTCTCTCCTAGGGTACTTTAGAAAGCTATGGGAAAAAAGTGAAAGTTATATCCTAATACATACATTTAGTTTTAGCTTTAATTTACTATCACTATCTCATTGATCAGGTATATGGCATAAAACAGGCTCCAGGATGATATGTAACTATAGCTATTGACAAAAAATGCTGGAAAAAAATCTGTCTTTATTTTTAAAATCTCAAAACTGAGCCTTGATGACTTTGTTAATTAAAAAAAAATCCATTTATTTGTTCCACCAAAAGAAATATAATCACAAAGTGTTGATTCCAACATTAATATTGATCTACCCAGTAAAAAATAATGTACTTTTTATGGTAAACACAGTGGTCTAAACCATTTTAGTTATTCTGCCCTTCTCATTATTTTTGCAGGTATTTATGTTACAAGTGACTCCATGAATTCTTGGGATGCCATCTGCCCCATAGTTGAAGATAAGCATCTCATAACTGAATCCATTTCCAATTAGGAAGCTGAGGCAATGGTCAAGGTAGAGAATAGTTTAGTGCCATAAGTATTCAGAGTCCCTTAATCCCCAGTTGTTTACAGGTATTGATCTCAGTGTGGGATGGCAATTGTTCTGAGTTCATATTTGAAGTAGTTCAAAGACATTTGTTTTACCACCCAACTTCTGTAAAGGAGCCAGAGTCCAGCTTAGAAATAGCACAGTACTTTGCTTATCAAGCACCTTATTAAAGGGGCATGGTATTTCGTCTACAACTTGGTAGACAAGACAAGCATTATTGGGAGAGAATGTAACACATTGTCCTCTCCTTAATCTAATTCCCTATTGACCTTTGCCTATAAAACTTTCTACTCATGCACTGCTCTCCAACTTCCTCTCTGTGATCAGTACTCTTCCTTCATGTCTGAAACTCTTAAAGAATGATTTCTTCTTACTGAAACCCAGGTCCTCACTGGGACTCCTCTGCAAGACTGTCTTCCAGGGACAGTTTTTTCTGTCTCACACTCTGCATACCTCCATCTGGGAGATTTAGAGGTCCTCCTCATTTCCTGTGCTTTTTCCAGTCCATACTTCCCTTTGTTCTGATCCTTGGAATTCATCCTTCTGGCTACAGCATCCTCTCTATAACTACTACCCCCTCTTTCATTGTACTTCCTGCTAATCTCCTAGACATACTTCATCAACGAAACACTCTAGGTAGGTCCTGACTCAGGGTCTTCCTCATTCCCCCAGCTTCTCGCCAGTATTCTCGGCATTGATAATATTCACATTGGTGGGCTAACAGTTTACACTTTTGGTTCTTTGGTCTCCTTTTCCTTGAACCTCCACCTCCTACACACTACCTCCCTGCACCTTGTCTTCACCAGACTTTACAACACTTCTGAAAACTGGATTTCTGAACACACCAGTTCACTTGCTCAGGTATACCCCTATCAAAGGCACATTCCATGACCGCCTGATACCTCCAATCCATTGACACACCCCCCAATAGCAATCCCACAGCTTTTGGTCCCACCTTAACAGGTCCCACCCACTTTCTTGTCCAACTTCTTTCCTTGGTGCATGATTACAATCACTCCTTTAAAATGCCTTTGACTTTGTGCTCTACACTTTTTTTTTTTTCACTGTGTTGGGAATAACCACAACTTATTTGAAGAATATCAACCTACAGAGCACCTCAACCAACAATCCAGGTGATGTGTTCCCTTTATCATCATGATTGTGAGTCTCAAGTTGTGAGTGAACTTAGTACTACTCACTAATGCTGCTATTTACTAATAAGCTTACTTTCCCATCCCTTAGAGGAATACTTCATACATTCTCTTACCTGTTAATACCATTTCACTTATCCTCCTCACAAATGATTAATGATTTTTCTTGCCTTCTATTTCATTGAGATAACAAAAATAATCATACATGAACACACTCAATTTTCCAACAACCAATCTGTGTATCTACCTGTTCTTGAATCCATTTCCTCCTTCCTTCCTATCGCAGGGCAGTAAGTGCCTCATATCGGCACAGAATACTTAATACCTCAAAACCTACTTCCTGGACCCATCCAAACCCTCCACTCATGTGGTTATCCCCACCTTCTCTTTAAACTGGATTATATTTACAAACAAGCTCACTTAAGTTTCTATTACCTAAAAATAAATTAAACTAAATTAAAATAGCAACGTAAAATTACATAGAGAGATAGCTATATGCACACATATGCTTTTACACATTTTTGTTCTTTTTTGTCCCCTTACAGCAAAAAGTCTCAACAGAGTTACCCCTAGAAGTTGCCCAATTCCTAACATCCAACCCAGGACAGTCGAGCCTGCATCCCCACTTCTCGAAAGACACCACTCTTGTTATGCTCAAAAATGACCTCCATATTGCTAAGTGCAGCCTAAAAAGCAATAAGTGTTATTGGCAACTCATGTCTTAGTTGTGAAATTAACAATTCATAGTGATCCTCCAAAGAATTAGGACTGAAGTATGGTACAGATTCACAAGTTACTCTGCAGCAGAGATGAGGCAGGGAGTGGCTCAGAACCACACAAGGAGTTAGGAGGAAGTATAGAAAAGTGAAGGTCAACACAAGGCCCTAGTCAAAGCCAGGAACTGGGGCCAGGAAGATATAAACATAAAGAATGGGGTTCGGGTGCCTGGGTGGCTCAGTGGGCTAAAGCCTCTGCCTTCAGCTCAGGTCATGATCCCAGGGTCCTGGGATCCAGCCCTGCATTTGGCTCTCTGCTCAGCAGGGAGCTTGCTTCCTCTTCTCTCTCTGCCTGCCTCTCTGCCTATTTGTGATCTCTGTCTGTCAAATGGATAAATAAAATCTTAAAAAAAAAAAAGAATAGGCCAAAGAACAAGCATGCTTTGTAATGATAAAACTAAAACCACTGACTGGTTCTCCAGAGCCCAGGGTCACCTTGGACATAGAGAAGTCATTTGACATTAAAGTTAAAAGAATAGAGAGAGAGAGAGAGAGAGAGAGAGAGAGAGAATATATGCATTTACACACACACATATTTGAGGCAAATATAAATATTTACAAACATACAATTTGACCTTTGGAAAGGATACAACCTTCTATAAATTATAAATCTTTTGTAGTAATTCCTTGGTACATACACACATAATTCTGTTTTTATAATTGTGTTTATTTTCAAACACATATACATTAGGTTATCTTATGTAAGTATGGTATTGAACAAAATGACTTTGTTGAACATTTGTCTGTCTACATATAAATAGAATATTTTGAATAAATAAATACAGTTCTATGTACTGTTCGTGAAAATGCAGCAATCTCTACATTGGCACTGTTCTCTTTTATGTCAAGCCAATCTGTTGCAATTATCCAAATGTCTATTTTTACTATTCAATTTCCCAATAACATGTGTCTGTCTTCCTTGTCTCATTAACTCTCTATTCTTTTATGTGCTTCCTATAGAATAATCGGCTCTATTCACTATATTCCAAAGAATATTTTAAGAAAGTAAAGGGTATTTTGGATGAGGGGCAGCTTTATATAGCTGCTGATGATTATTGTGATCTTTGATATACTACATCTATTTACCGTTTAAAGAAGATTTGATTCAGGCAGAATAATATTTTCATAAATTTATGTAGTAAATATAGTGCTTAGTATAGTAATAGTAACATCAAGAGTAATTGTCTTTACCCCTCCCTCTAATCTGGTTGAATTATACTGTACAATATAGTGCCCTCCAAATTAAAACACAGATGACTCGAATGTGGAGTTTGTGGTGGCTGTCAAAGATTCGTTTTCTGGATAGAATTCACGTCTCTTCTTTCTTGCAAGAGCTCTCCTGACATATGTAACAGAGTCCCTGCCCTGGGTAATGAGCAGGCACATGCACACTTTCCATGGGTTGTCCTTATTTCCAGAGCAGGAAACTTAGCATTGTATTCACATCAGCCAGTCTGCCCAGCTAGTGATCTCAGACTCATTTCTAGTTTCAGGAAAAATGCCAAGAAATCTCATAACTGGATCGAGCCTGAAGTCAAAACTGATTTTTGACCTAGTGTTGTATATGGCAAACTTGTTTGCTATCGGGGCCCTATAACCAGATTGTAGTCTGCTCTGACCTATAAAGTATGTCAGAGAAACGCTAAGGGTCCAATGACCACTTTAAAATAATTTCATCAAAGGACAAATGTTCCTGAAAATAAATACATCGAGAAACTATGTTTCTTTGTCCTTTTATCTTAGTCAAACACCTTATTCATAACCGTCTAATGTAACAGAAAGCTGGATTTGACAACTACTTCTAGATCAGACACTAACTGGAACTTTCTCTTAGGGAAGAGATTTAACCTCCATTCATTCAAATGTATTTACTGACTATCCACTGTATGAATGTAGGTTAGGCAGAGTCCTAGACTTTCCTGGTCATAGAACCTTCAAATGAATAAAACTTTTGGGTTTTAGTGTTGCAAAATTCTGTATAGTTTTATGACATGTTATAAGATCATGAACCAGGGTAGAGCCTGTTTTATGCATTAATAACTGGTATAGCAAGGTGGGAACACATTTTGTGTATTATTTTAACCCAGCATCCACCAAACATAGCATTCTTTTTTTAAAGATTTTATTCATTTATTTTACAGACAGAGATCACAAGTAGGCAGAGAGGCAGGCAGAGAGAGAGAAGGGGAAGCAGGCTCCCTGCTGAGCAGAGAGCCTGACCTGGGGCTCGATCCCAGGACCCTGGGATCATGACCTGAGCTGAAGGCAGAGGCTTTAACCCAGGCACCCAAAATAGCATTCTTTTGCGCACAAAGACATCTCTTAAGCTGTTATTTTCTAATAAACAAAATATAGTTCTATGTTCTGCAGGAGTAAAAATTATGGTTTTAGGTTCCCTTAGCACTTCTTTTTAAAACTTTTAAGTTTTGTTCAAAGCTTATTGAAAAGACGTCATAATGTCCCTCTTTGGAACAGGCTACCCTCAAGCGCAGCTCAGGACCTCTTTTTCCATCAAAACAGAAATACATTCCCAGGAAAAAACTCCCCTCAAAATAAACTGAAGAGTGTACTGCTACATCATATCAGTACAAAGGAAAGCACAATAAGGATATATAACTAATATCATGCAGTTTTTCTAGGTGACAAACATATTCTCTCCCAAGACCTGCTTATAACCTATCCCTTCAACCAGTTATCCTAGCTCAGTCATCATGTATGATCTGATGAGCAAATGAAATATTTATCCCGATTCCATGACACAATTTTTAAACCACTTTATTAAGGTATAGTTGACATAGAAAAGCTGCCCATATTTAATGTACACAACTTATTGAGTTTAAGGATAACGGTACACCCTAAAACTATCATGAAACAATTGTGAAAGGATTGATTTCTGAATCTTGAGCTATCTCTCCCTCTTTTACTTTTGAATGGGGCAGATAAGAAAAAAATTGCAAATACTAGGTTATAAAATGTAAATATTTGCTTCCAAAGTACTAATACCTCCCTACAAATGTATATTGATATTGCTTCTTGAATTACTTGCAAAATAAAATGAGAAGTATGGAAATGATGCACTTCAAGTTAGGAGTTAGTAGATTTCCAAAGCAAAATATCTCATGATGTAAAAGTACATGATGTTATACAACTGATTCCAAGAAGAGAGCACCTTCTGGGAAGGAAATACTCATGATATTTGGAATAAGACTTTATAAGCTATATGCCAAGAGGAATAATCACAAGGTAATAATAAGGTAAACTGGGGCACCTGGGTGGTTCAGTGGGTTAAAGCCTCTGCCTTCGGCTCAGGTCATGATCTCAGGGTCCTGGGATCGAGCCCCACATTGGGCTCTCTGCTCTGCAGGGAGCCTGCTTCCTCCTCTCTCTCTCTGCCTGCCTCTCTGCCTTGTTGTGATTTCTCTCTGTCAAATAAATAAAATATTTAAAAAAATAAGGTAAACTTACTCTGTTTATGTGATGTACGTATCATATTGCATATAATTATAGCTCAAAAAGATATTTTCACATGCTCTATTCTAGAGATATTCTTGTTTTCATTTTCATTTTATGATCCATGATCCATCCCAAATTGATTTTGGATTATAATGTCACATAGGAATACTTTTTTTTTTTTTTCCATTTGGACGTCCAAATGACCCAACACCATCTTCTGAAAAGATTTTCCGTTGTCACGGCAGAGTAAATTTTATCTATAGCACAAATAAGTGTGGGTTCCTTTTTGGATTCTGTTTTATCTCAATTCTAATTGTCTAGAGTAGCACCAATACCAAACTATATAATTTAGAATAGCTTTATTGTGACTATTGTATTTGATAGAATAATTCTTCCAACTTTATTCTTCTCCGAGACTCTCTTATTAATGCATGACCCTTTGCAATTTTAACAATATTTTGAAATCAACATGTTAAATTCTATCAATAATTTTGATGGTGGATTGATTAAATCTATATAGTTCTCTTTAAATACTACTTTATAATATTAAATCTTCCAACCCTTTGCCATGGTATATCCCACCCTTTGTGTTCTTCTGTAACTACTCAGTTTACATAATTTTCTTTTAGATGTTCTATGTAAGCTTCAGCACACTTATTCTGGCACTTGTTGTGTTTTCATTGTACTACTAATGCTATTTTTAACTTTCTGACCATGATCTTTAACACTTCAAATTCAACTTATGTTCCAATTAACCGAATCTGTGTCCATGACTCATGAATGTTCCATAGTTTTATACTAATACTTTGTCCAATATGTGAATTAACTGAAAAAGATCATAGCTATGAGCACAAAGGCATTTGTTATAAAAGTGTTTTGTTATTTGGATTTATTGGCCTATGTCTCATCATGATGGAGGAGGAAAATGTTTCTCACAAGACATTCAGAGAGCTTTGATCACCATTACGAGGGCTCAGAAACTAAAACGATCAGCACAGTAACTCAGAAATTGAAATTATGGTAAATGTAAAGATATGGGTTCCATCACTAATGTCACAAAAGGAAATTTTCAAAAATCCATTCCCAGGAAAATTCCCACGTAGCATAACTGGGCATTTACCCGGAGGGGATTCCGTAGCTTAGTGCTGGCAGACAAGTAGCTTTCTTATCTCAAACTTAAGGTGCAGAACTGAGCTCTGCCGACCACTGGATCTCTCTTTGTTGGTAAAAAGATTCTCAGCAAACACCCAGATCCTGTTCCTTGCTTTGTCCCACATTCACCTGCTAGTAATGGTCACCAGAGGTGAACTTTGAGGGGAGTTCCAGACACAAATTGAGTAGTTGAATCTCTAACACACACACATACAGCTTCTGTCTGTTCTTCCCACATTGCATGTTCCTCAAGTCATCAAGAATCATGAGGAATTAACTGATTCTGTCAGTATCCATGGTTATATCCACTTGGACCTTGAGCATTCCTGGATTCATCTGTGGAATAGCTCAGCTGGAGTTCTCATTCCTTGATCTTGGATGCCAGTTCTCCCATTTGGCAAGTGGATCTCACAGTGTTCTGCTGAGAGAACAAAGAGCAGAGGGACACAATAAGTAAACCCTCTTCATTGAGTTCCTTCTGCAGGTTGATGATATATACCATGTTGATTGACTTGTAAATTCTGAACCACACATGCCTCCCAGGAATAAATCTCACTCGATCAAGGTAAGTGATTTTTTTAATGTGTTGTTGGATTCAATTTGTAATAGTCAGTTGAGGATTTTTGCAACTGTGTTCATCAGAATTATTGACCTGTAGTTCTCTTTTTTCATGGTGTCTTTATCTGGTTTCATATCAGGGTAATACTGGCTTCAAAGAACAAATTTGAAAGTTTTCCTTCCTTTTCTTTTTTTGGGAAAAGTTTTAGAAAAGTAGATATTAACTCTTCTTTAAATGTTTGGTAGATGAGCACTGGCTGTTAAAAGCAACTAATGAATTGCTGAACACTACATTAAAAATTAATGTACTATATTTTGGCTAATTGAATGTAATAAAAAATAAAAAAATAAATGTTTGGTACAATTCACCTGTGAAGCCATATGATCTTGGACTTTTATTTTGATTACTGATTCAATTTCATTGCTGGTAATCAGTCTGTCCAAATTTTCTTCTTAAAGCTTCCTACTTCAGGTTTGGTAGGTTGTTGTTTATAGAAATTTATCTATTTCCTCTAGGTTGTCCAATTTGTTGGCAGGTAATTTTTCATAATATTCTCTTCTAATTGTTTGAATCTGTGGTGTTGGTTGTTAATTCTCTCTTTTGTGATTTTGTTTATTTGAGTTCATTCTCTCTCTCTTTTGATGAGTCAGTCCCTCTTGCTTTCAAAGAGGAATGTTAGGCTCCCCAGTGTGATAGTCTGTTTCTCTCCCTTCTCTTGGCCTGGGGGTGTCTCCCTCCGATGACGGCCTTAGCATCTTTTTAGGTCCCCACTAGGACTCTGACCTTCCTATCCTTTTCAGTGTGACCTCTTTTTTGTTGTAGTTTTGTTTGTTTTTTGTTGTTGTTGTTGTTGTTCCTACCTTTAATTGTGGATTTGTTCTGCCAGTATTTTGGTCATTTTCTGGGTATTGACACTGAGAAAAGTGTTATCTAGTTGTGTCCAGGGGACAAGGTGAGCTTAGGGTCCTCACTGCACCATCTTCCCCCAAGGTACTTTTTTACCAGTTACTTCTTTAAAGTGCTCACAATGGCAACTGCCTGACCTCCACTAGATGTATAGATGCATGGATATCTTTCTTCATTCTTGATTCTGTTCCATTGTTCTAAAGCTCTGTCTTTATGCCAGTACCACAAAGTCAATTACCATGGCTTTGTTGTAAATCAGGAAATGTAAGTCCACTAAATTTGGTCTTTTTTTTTTTTTAAAGACTGTTTAGGCTATCAGGATCCCTTCCATTTCCAAATGAATTATAGGATCTGATTGTCAGTTTCTGCAAAAAAACACAGCTAGGATTCTGAAAGGTGCTGTGTTGAATCTGTAGATCAATTTGGATAGTATTATCATATTACTAATATTAAATCTCCGAGCCATGACTATGGAATATCTTTCTATTTATTTAGGTCCTTAGATTCTTTCATCAATGTTTTGTTGTTTTTAGTGTACAAGACTTGTTGTACTTCATTTTTAAAATTTATTCCTGAGTATTCTTTTTGATACTATTCCAGATAAGAATTTTTCTTAACTTAGAGTTCAAATTATTCATCGCTAGTGTACAGAAATACCGTTAGTTTTTTATAGATCTTAAATCCTATAAACTTTATGAATTTATAACTAGATTCTGTTATGTCCCAATAATGGGTCCGTGATTAAAGGAGGGAGACTGATATAAAGCAAAGGACAAGCAAAGCTTTATTTCGCGCCAAGCATCCAGAATCTAACCGAATATTCAGGGATGCACCTCTTACAAGAGAGGGCGGCCCTTCTCTGTTTCACAGACTAGCTTTTAAGGGCAAAGGCCATGCAGTCAGGCCTGGCCACGCACAGGTGGCCAATGAGATTGTAACACACACAGGAATCTCCACAGTGATACTAGGTGACCAGTTGAGTTACAATTTACCCTAGCAGACATTTGAACCAGCTTATTACACCTTGATTAGGATTGGTGCCAAAAAGGCTCCCAGAGAGCTGGAGTCCCTACTCCTTGGTAGCTAGGGAGACAGTATGCAACCCCCCCACTGATCAGATGTCTCCACCTGGCCTGACCCACCCCTGTATCTGGGCTTTGTTACCTGGAGCTGGTTTCTGGGACTTGTCTCCAAGTAAATCCCCTGGGGGAAGGGGAGCAGGGACAGTTTCTAAATAGGTCCTTACAGATCCTAAGTAATTCTTTTTTTTTAAAGATTTATTTATTTATTTGACAGACAGAGATCATAAGTAGGCAGAGAGAGCAGAGGAAGCAGGCTCCTCGCTGAGCTGAGAGCCCAATGGGACCATGGACCCTGGGACCATGACCCAAGCTGGAGGCAGAGGCTTTAACCCACTGAGCTACCCCAGCGCACCTAAGTAGTTCATTTTTAAAGATTTTATTTATTTGGCAGGAGAGAGAAAGAGCACAGACAAGCTGGAGTAAACGCAGGCAAGGGAAAGCAGGCTTCCTGCCCAGCAAGAAGCCTGAGGCAGGACTTAATCCCAGGACCCAGGGATCACAACCAGAGCTTAAGGCAGATGCCCAACTGACAGAGACACCCAGGTGTCCTGAGTCTATGTGATTTTATCTCTAACCCTCACAACAGTGATATACAAAGGATGTTATTATTATTTTTTACAGATGTTGCTAAGAATAGGAAAGAAGAATTATGAGACTAAGGGAAATTAAGAATAAATTTTGACAAAAATAATACATTGTAAAGACTATAAAACAATCGACAGGTTAAAATGTACTCTAATATCATCTACTTTCTAATATGCCATGTGCCCTCCAGTGACCCTGGCTCTCCTTAACCTTAGTAATTTATTCTTAACACCACCTTATGAACAAATAATCATTTTGCCTATCGGCGCACCTCAAGTATGCCTTATCTTTTTGTTTGACTCTGTAAATCTGCAAAATATCAACCATTTGTATTTTCTAAAATGACTTAATCCTTAGTAGCATATCCTAGTGATTCATTACTCAAGAGTAAAAACTACCTGCTATGTCATAAGAAAGACGTTTTTTTTTTTCTTTTTACAGTAATTTAAGTCTCATTGAAAGGCTAAGATTACATTATGCTTGATAATGAGGGGAAAAAAGAGGAAAGAAATCCTTTAAAATGTTCACAGTATCTTTGATGTTATTGATTTCATTTGCTCCAGATTAAACAGAATTCTGACTACCAGGAAGTTTGTAGGACTGTGGGAGTATGGCATGCCAGAAACACCAAAAATTAATGAAAGGTCAAATTATAATCTTGATAGGAGTTACATAAAACTTCTGTTTTCTCAGTTTTTGTTTCAGGCAACTGGCTGTCTCAGACTTCAAAGTCCAGATAGTGATGTAGACTCAATATAGTGAAACCAGATTCCAAGTAATATTTTATTTCACTGGATGTCAACAGCTCTTTAAAGTAACCTCTTTTATCTGGAATCCATGTGAGAAAGATAGCCTGCCACTGCTCAGAATAACAAACAAATACCCTGGCTATACCCACCTCTATGCTGTATACTGCCTAAAGTCCCTTGGAAAAGGAAATGGGCTGCATTACAGTTTCAAAAATAGCCAGAGATTGAAAATCAATGCACCACAGAGCACTTTGTTTTGACCCTTTGTCTAAAGGGCAAATGCAGACCGGTCAGATTCTAGAACTGAGTGCCATATACAGGGATTTGTTTCCTGCACAAAACCTCAAAGAAAACAGTGCATTCAAATGGTAATGAAGAGAGGGCCTGAGTGCATACAGTGGTATATTAAACTTGGAGGAGCTAATGTGCATTTTCCTGTGAATCAGCCTCCCCATAGGACTCATTAGGAATGCACATTAAAGATACAGACAAGTGTGCCATTTTTAAATCAAGTGTCTTATTTCTTACAGCACTATTAGTATTGTACGCATTCTGGTAAGTGGCATTTTTGACTGCAATTTAATTGTGCAGCTGGGAAATCTGATTCCATTTCCAAGCTGTAAAAATATCTTCCTGTGAGGGTAGAATGGGGAGAAGTGTGTGTCGGGGGAGGCGTAAAGAGAGTGGATCAGAATAGGAAGTGATCGATTACTTCCTTTTCTTTTAAAAACTAAATATGCTGGTCTTTTGAGCTCAATTCTTACTTAGAATCCATACGAATTCCCACAAAATAGCAGTCTACAAATGGTGCTGAGGAAATGACAGCTGCGACCACACCAGCAATGCTTAGGAAAAGTTGAGAGGCACTTCTGCAAGAGGGTGATTGAACCCATGGGGAGCTTCAGATGGAAAGATGTCACATACGGGGCAATCTGCATGGAGAAGAGCAGAAAAATACTCATATGATTATGATTAGACATGTAGCAGGAAAGCAAAACACAATTTAGCTTATGAAGAAACTGAAATTCAAGTGGGTCAGCCTTGAAGTTCTAAAATTCCTTGCAGGGGCACCTGGGTGACTCTGTGGGTTAAGCCTCTGCCTTTGGCTCAGATCATGATCTCAGGGTCCTGGAATTAAGCCCCACATCTGACTCTCTGCTCAGTGGGGAGCCTGCTTCTCCCTCTCTCTCTGCCTGCCTCTCTGCCTACTTGTGATCTCTGACTGTCAAATAAATAAAATAAAAATCTTTTAAAAATTCCTTGAAGAACAATATCCACTTTTTTTTTTCCAGTTCTTATTATACCATGCTTGTAAGAGGCAAACACTTAAAATCTGGTTGCATTTAATTCCAAAGTGTGTTAAAGGGATTAAAAAAAAAAAAAAACACAGCATAAAAGACTTCTTTATCTTACAAAGATATGCCTAAACACTGAAGTCATTCCTCCAGGATTCTATGGCAATGGCATGCTGGTCACATAGCACTACTCCAACTTCATTGTCAATATCCTCTTTCTAGAGAAGGTGATAGACTCAGATAAGCATGTTGTTGGTTAATCATGAGGGTCCAAGGACACAAGTCCTGCTGGGATTTCTTTTTTTTTTTTTTTCCATTTTATTTATTTTTTCAGCGTAACAGTATTCATTCTTTTTGCACACAACACCCAGTGCTCCATACTTTTTTTTTTTTAAGATTTATTTATTTGACAGATAGAGATTACAAGTAGGCAGAGAGGCAGGCAGAGAGAGAGAGAGAGGAGGAAGCAGGCTCTCACCCTGCTGGGATTTCTGAGGAAGGAATTTAAGGCATGGTTTCCTTCTCCAAGGGATCTGAAACAAAAGACAAGGTTTGTCTCTCTTCAGTCTGAGGAGAACAGTTCATGAGTGGTCTCAGATGACTGGATCTTGGGATAAGAGGCAGCACATGTCTATTTATTTCTTGTGATCATTAGAACGGCTACTCCACCGTGTAAACCTTTGGGGGCTCTGGTGGAAGCAGTGCTGAGGGCCAGAGCTGTCATCTGGGACATGGTAGCCAACCCCTTAGAAAAAGAAAGCATAGTGGGATCCTCCCCAACAATAAAAGAATGGTTAGAGTCTACAGCTTACTCAGAGCTGCAAGAAACTGCCAGGCATTCCATCACCTGCTAATTTGCCACAGGGAACAGATCATCTGTCATATAACTTTCAAAAAGAGATAAACTCAAGATACATAAAGTTGGGTTAATAGAAAACATGGTATCAGAAGGATTTAAGATATAAGAGCAACTGTGAGACACCAAATGAAATCTTGAGGAAAACTATGAAATTTGATCCAAGAGATGAATAATCTTGACAGACACATAATCACAGAATGGGCCATTAATTAAAAATCTACCTTTCAGATGACCTCACTCCAGTGTGTTTTATAGCTGATTCTACCAAATTTTAAATATTTTATCATTTCTTTCTAGGTCATAGGAAAATATGGAAAGAATTTCAATTTGCCCTATAAAGCTAACGTTTTTGCTAATGATATTAAAGGAAACTTAGCCCTGGTCTCAAAGTATAAAAATAAACTTCACAATAAAAAAGTATGACAGTTGTTTTAGAGAAAAATTTTGTAACAGATTTTATTAGTCAGTATTCTCCATAAAACTAGAGCCAGTAGGATAGACAGTAATATCTATAAGAGATTTGTTATAGGAATCTGTTCAGGCAGTTATGGATGCAAGAAGGCCCACAATCTGCATCTGCAAGCTGGAAAACCAGGAAAGGTGGTGGTATAATTCAGTCCAAGTTCAAAGGCCAAAGATTCAGGCTGATGTTCTAAACCCTGGTCTGAGTCTGAATGCTCAAGAGAGTCCAAGGGCAGGGGAATATGGGTGTCTCAGTTCAAGCACAGAAAGAAGTTGCCCTTCCCCTGCCTTTTTGTTCTGTTCAGGCCCTCAACAGATTGGATGATGACCACCTGTAATCTTCTTTACTCCTCCTACCAGAAATGTCTTCTGGAGAAATCCTCAAAAACACAGGCAGAAATAATATTGTGCTAGTGTCTGGACATCCTTTAGCCTTGTCATGATGACACATAAAATGAACCATCACATATACTGAAGGGATCTTCCTAAGCAAACCCTATTTTATGACAGAAAATAATCATTTGCCAAAGCTTCTATGAAAAATGTAAAAGATAATAGATTGGAAAAAGTATTTATTCTGAATGAATATGACCAACAAAAAGGTAGTACTTTTTAAAGATTATATGTATTTATTTTATTTTATTTTTTTTTATTTTTTTTCCCTTTTTATTAATTTTTTCAGTGTAACAGTATTCATTCTTTTTGCACAACACCCAGTGCTCCATGCAAAATGTGCCCTCCCCATGACCCACCACCTGTTACCCCAACCTCCCACCCCTGACCCTTCAAAACCCTCAGGTTGTTTTTCAGAGTCCATAGTCTCTTATGGTTCGCCTCCCCTCCCCAATGTCCATAGCCCGCTCCCCCTCTCCCAATCCCACCTCCCCCCAGCAACCCCCAGTTTGTTTTGTGAGATTAAGAGTCATTCATGGTTTGTCTCCCTCCCAATATTTTAGATATGAGGAGGGGCAGAGAGAGATGGAGAGAAAGAATCTCAAACAGACTCACCACTGAACTGTGTGCCCCACAATGGGCTTGATCCCACAACCATGACATCATGACACGGCACTTAACTGAATGAGCCATCTAGTTGCCCCCAAAATAATATTTTTAATATATACAAGTTCTTCTAATTAATAAGAGTAAACTAAAAAAAAAAGCAATAGAAAATTTAGTGAAGGATATTAATAGACAAGCCACAAAGGACATATAATGGTCCTTATAATTACATTATATAGTTTTATAATTCAACATATAAGCATATGTTTAAACAGAAAAAGATTTTCAGCATCACTAGACATCCAAATTATGCATCATGAGGTCACCTGGGCGCCTTAATTGTTAAGTGTCTGCCTTTGGCTCAAGTCATGATTCCAGAGTCCTGGGTTCAAGCCCTGCCTGAGGGTCATAGTTTGGTGGGGAGCCTGATTCTCCCTCTTCCTCTGCCCCTGCTTGTGTTCCCTCTCTCACTGTGTCACTCTCTGTCAAATAAATAAATAAAATCTTTAAAAAATTTTGGATCATAAATGACATACACTTTTTCACTCATCAGATTAGCCGAAGTTTAAAAACTTTATGGTATCCCATGATTTTGAGGAGAAAAGGCATGTCCACCATTGATTTGCAAGTATGAATTGCAAAACTGTTTTGAAAAATAATCAATCTCTGTAAATTTAAAAGGCACCTCTTATTTAAACAAGTTATCCTATACTTTGGATGTCAATTCCCTCCTCTGTCACTCATGAATAAACAAAATCATTTTTAAAAAGTCTAAAAAAATAAAAATGAAAGAATAAAAAATAGAAAAAAGAAAAACATGTGAGGACAAAGAAAAGAATACTTGCATATTCCTCAAATTATCAAGAGACCTGGGGGAGGGTAAGGGAATACTGCAAAGGTGATTATTACATTTATTTTTAAACACTTCTACTTTTTTCTCTAAGCATTTCTATTTACAACTATGAATTTGTACTTTTTTCTTTGTGATGAAAAATATTATATATATAAACCTAAACATAAGTATATCTTGTATAAGTCATATATATCACTATATCATATAAATATATTGTATATACCATGCATATTATACATGAATTTTGTGCTAAATCTCTATCATTCATTTATAAATTATAGTTCTTAATCACAAAAATAAACAGTCACAAAAAACTTACAATAAAATGTTCCTTGGACTCAACTAAAGATTTGGGAAGTATGAAGATGCATTGATGTATCCTTTCTTGACTGCTGACAAGGCAACTTCCCACTCTGTCCGATGCGAGATGAGACTTACCCAAACTGCCTCTTCTAGTGATCTGCCTCTTGATCTTGATTTAAAACAGTTTCCCCAAAATTATACTATCCCAGCGAGGATCGTATGGGTTATTTCTACAACCCAAAGATCAACTGTTTTAAAAGGACCCAGAATTTACATAATGCAATTTACCAGGAATAATACAGTTAATAATAAGGCACGTGCTTGCAATTTGTATAAAGGAGCATAGATAGTAAAGGAACCAGAATTTATGGTCAGACCTGAATCTGGGTCAGGCTGGGCCCCTAAAGTAAGTGACAGCACCTCTGTCAACTGCCAAACTTAGAGAATAACTGTAATTCCCCTGTTGGTTGCACAAATGCTTCACATTGTTGGTTTCATGTACACATTAGGGAAAAGACATCTAAGTAAAATCCCTAGTCCAGGATTTTGTGGTTGCTCAATGACTCAATACATGGTGGTTACTTTTATTATTATTAGGTCGTGACTGTACAGGTATGGGGTGATACCTTATAATGTCATCTCATCGAGGAAAAACAGATTATATTTTATTTCAGTTTTATGTTATTTTCACTTTTATTTAAAGAAATGTTGGGCAGACACATGAAAAAATGTTCATCATCACTAGCCATCAGGGAGATTCAAATTAAAACCACATTGAGATACCACCTGACACCAGTTAGAATGGCCAAAATTAGCAAGACAGGAAACAACATGTTTTGGAGAGGATGTGGATAAAGGGGAACCCTTGTCCACTGTTGGTGGGAATGCAAGTTAGTGCAGCCACTTTGGAGAACAGTGTGGAGATTCCCAAAGATATTAAGAATAGAGCTTCCCTATGACCCTGCAATTGCACTGCTGGGTATTTACCCCAAAGATACAGATGTAGTGAAAAGAAGGGCCATCTGTACCCCAATATTTATCGCAGCAATGGCCACGGTCTCCAAACTATGGAAAGAACCAAGATGCCCTTCAACGGACGAATGGTTAAGGATGATATTGTCTGTATACACTATGGAGTATTATGCCTTCATCAGAAAGGATGAATACCCAACTTTTGTAGCAACATGGATGGGACTGGAAGAGATTATGCTGAGTGAAATAAGTCAAGCAGTGAGAGTCAATTATCATATGGTTTCACTTATTTGCAGAGAATAACAAATAGCATGGAAGATAGGCAGAGATGGAGAGGAGAAGGGAGTTGAGGGAAATTGGAGAAGGGGATGAACCATGAGAGACTATGGACTCTGAAAAACAAGCTGAGGGTTTTGAAGGGGCAGGGGTTGGGAGGTTTCGCCAGCCTGGTGGTGGGTATTGTGGAGGGCATGTATTGCATGGAGCACTGGGTGCAGTGCATAAACAATGAATTCTGGAACACTGAAAACAAATTTAAATAAATAAATAAACATAATACCATTGATTATATTCCTAAAAAAAAAAAGAAAAAGAAAAAGAACAAGCACTTGACTTAAATAAATAAATAACAAAACAAAACAAAAAACTTCACCTAATTGTTAGGCACACCATTTTTCCATGACAAATTATTGTTAGTTTGAGTAACTACAATGGACACATTTACGTATGACTTTTACCGAGACACAAGAAATAGTTCACTGATATAATATGAAATTAGTTTTTATACATATCTAACCAATATGGATGTTTCCTATCTCCTAGGCTGGTCTGAAAATGAAAACCTGTATTCCACAATAAAATGTAACACATCTGTTTCTTTTTTTTTTTTTTTCGCTCTTTTAATTTATATATATTAGTGGGGTTTAGTGCCTTTTCATGTATTTATTTAGTTTTTGCTTTTTTTTTTTTATTTGGAAGGGGAGGCGAACCATAAGAGACTATGGACTCTGAAAAACAACCTGAGGGTTTTGAAGGGTCAGGGGTGGGAGGTTGGGGGAACAGGTGGTGGGTAATGGGGAGGGCACGTTTTGCATGGAGCACTGGGTGTTGTGCAAAAAGAATGAATACTGTTACGCTGAAAAAATAAATAAAATGGAAAAAAAATAATTAAAAAAAAAAAACATCTGTTTCTTATGTGCATGGGGTCTTTATTCATTATTTTAACAGACTTGTGTGTTTGCCTGAGTTGTCATTAACGTTTTGCCTCATTCCCGGTGGCAGTTCCTTCCAAGTGCTGAAAGTGACCTACCCAAATGAGGGTGTTCTCTCAATCTTTTTCATTTGATCCATAACATTTTTATTAGTTTCTTATTACTGCTGTAGCAAATCACCACAAAATTAACAACTTACGGTTTTGTAGGTCAGACATTTGGTGAGGGTCTCATTAGACTACAATAAAGGTACTGGAAGGACTGTGTCCCTTTCTGGAGCCTCTAGGGGAGGACCGTTTTCCTTGCTCATACAGGTTATTGGCAGAATTCAGTTCCTGTAGTTGCAGGACTGAGATCTCTGTCTCCTTCCTGGAAAGCAGCTGAAGGCATTTTGCAACCTCTGTAGGACACCCACATTCCTTGGCTCATTGCCCACTCCTCCTTCTTTAAATGCAACACTCTCACATTTTGAATTCTTCCCTCTTCTTCCATTACATCCCTCAATGCCCAAGCCAGATAATATTGGGTCCATCTGGATCATTAAGGATAAGGTCCCCATGTATCTCTAGGTGCATCCTCTTAATCACATTTTCAAAATTCCTTTTACCATGGGAGGTAACATATTCACAGGTTCCTGAGAACAGAGTGTGGACATATTTGAGAAGACCATTATTCAGTCTGCCACACTACTGCAAGAAACTCTGTGGTCCACAGACTGGGCATCCTACTACTGTAGCACATTCAGGCTTTCTCCTCTCCTCACTGTCATGCAGAGAAAGTCATGGCACAATGCACAAGGACTATCATTTTCACTTGCACTGGATTTTCAGCCTCTCAGATTTGGTGGATACGCAAATGGTGTCACTTAATAAAGACCAGTCTTTGCCACCATCCAGTTGCAGATTCTCCACAAAGGACCCAAGGCTATATTTATATTTTCTAATATGCATATTCAATACCTTCAGAACACACCCTTTTTAAGAACCATAAAATGCAAAAAACATGAGAGAAGCAAGCAATAACTTGGTTTAGACTACTTCCAGGGAAGGTGCTTCAAAAATGTTTTCAATTAGGACCAAAAAAAAATTATAATGCCTAGATGAACTTTAAAAAATAAAAAGTGGGAAAGAAAAGATTCCTCTTTAAATGTAAATGAATTTAAATATAATAATTTCTTAACTGAGCTACTACTTGAATCGCTATCAAAATCATCTCCAGGGTGCCTAGGTGGCTCAGTGGGTTAAGCCTCTGCCTTCAGCTCAGGGACCTGGGATGGACTCCCGCATCAGGCTCTCTGCTTAGCTGGGAGCCTGCATCCTCCTCTCTCTCTGCCTGTCTCTTTGCCTACTTGTGATCTCTCTCTGTGTGTCAAATGAATAAATAAAATCTTTAAAAAAATTATCTCCAAATATTTGGCTTTTGTATTGGAAAAATAAAGCTAACATATCCATTCACATGGCTGAAATCTTTCTAGATGCAAATGAAAATGAATGTTAAAATTCAGTACATTTAAAGAAAATGGTTTCTAGTATGAATTCATTTACTTTTGAATAATCTGCACAAGACTAAGGGCATGTCAAAAAGGCCAATACCTCATCTTCATGGTTATGACCCCATTTTCTTAGTGCCAGTGTCTTTGCCCATATCTGCTCCATATGGACTATTTGGGATATAGCTTGCAAACCTGGGAAGTGTTTTTAAAATACAATGTTCATGGGGAACCTGGATGGCTCAGTCCATTGAACATTTGCCTTCCAATCTGGTCATGATAACAGGGTCCTGGTATCAAACCCCCATCAGGCTCTCTGCTCAGTGGGCAACCTGCTTCTCCCTCTCCCTTTGCCTGCCACTCTTCCTGCTTATATGTGTGCTCTCACTCTCTCTGTGTCAAATGAATAAAATATTCAAAAAATAAAGATTTAATTTAATTTAATTTAATTTAATAATATAGGATGTTCCTATACTTGTCCAAGGTTGGCCATCCATCAAGGTTACCTCCCTTCCTTCACTTTCGTTTTCTCTCTACCACTTACGATTCAATATTCCATATAAAAGGCCCATTTATTGGTGCATAAATAAGTGATTATACTCCATTTGAAATGATTATACTCCAAACATATAACAACAGCCATGAGGCTCCTTGCCCTTTGATGCACTATCAAACAGTATGAGTTTTACAGTCTAGAATGTTATATGATGATGACATCATAGGTCCAAGGCAAGGAATATGACATTTAGTATGAATGAATCATTATTCTTAGAAGTCTTTATTTGAATTCTTCTCTTTCCTTCTCACTTGAGGGTGTGTTGCGGAGTAGTGGTGTTTATCTGATTTATCTTACTGTCTGCACATCTTCTGTTGCTCAATTCAATTTTCTTCCCCTAGGGTCAACTGAACTATAACAGCAAAGACCTAGGTGATGACAGGACAATTCTGAGTAACAACACCCACAAGAATGTGAGCGAGCATGTGTTCTGCAGAAACCAAACTCTTAAACTAATGTCCCTGCCTGACCACTTTCAGTGGGCACATCATGTCATCTCTGCAAAAGAATGCACGTTTGAAATAAATAAACAAACAAAAAGCAGAATCAGACTCATAAATATAAAGAACAAACTGATGGTTGCTAGAAGGAAGAGGGCAGGGGGACAGGTAAAAATCTGTGAAGATGAAAGGGAGAAATGGGCTTCCAATTATAAAATGAATAAGTTATGGAATAAAAGGCACTGTATAGGGAATACAGGCTATATTGTAATGGCATGGTTTGGTGACAGTACCTACACTTGTGGCAAGCACAGTATAACATACAGAGAAGCTGAATCACTATGTTGTATACCTGAAACTAACATAACACTGTGTATCAACTATACTCAATTAAAAATAAGGCACATCAGTATACTTAGAATGGTAATGTTCTGCCTCAGATAAGTTTATTAACTACCACCAAACCAAACTCAAATATCATGGTGGAGCTCAGAAGACATCCATTTCCTTCTTACATGAGCTGATGGCCCGTGGCCTGGAGTCTGTCCCTAAATTCTCAGTCCCAACTACTTAACTGTATAATGAACATTCTCTGGTAGAAGATCGGTAAGCTTCCTTCCATCTAGAAATCCCTATAATTTTAGTCATTAGAACAGAATAACCATTCTCTAATGAAATAAAACATGCTTGGAATGCAAAGGCACAAAGAACTGTAACCTAATCCTGGAAGAAGTTATTTTTTCCTTGTGGTATCTTGAGGTCCAGTCCACATCCATTCTCAAGAGCAAAGATAATGGCTGATGAGGAATGTCCTATTTCATACTATAATTCATTCTAATGATAAAGGAAGACTTGAGAGCAAACTGTGTGTCGCTTCCCATACAGCCACAGGAATGAATAATTAACTCGCTTCAACCACCATTTGTGGAACTCCAACCATGTGCCATGATGCATTGGTTGGTTTAACCACCATGAGAAATAAGGAAACAGTTCTAACACTAATATGATCAGGACAAATGAAAAAATATTCTTTAAATACTCCATCCAATACAATATGATCAGGGTGATAATAAGTGGTGGTATAAACAGAATAATGATTAACTCTAATTTATATTGACACAAGGCCTGCATGTCCAAGAAAAAACTATATATGTGCCATAACTATGCAGTCAGAGAAGATAAAAGCAATTGTCTCTGAAAAGCTGACACTGAAACAGGACTTCAGTTTTTGTGCTAAATAAAGACATCAGTTTGTCCACTCTTCACACTTATGGTAAAATCAGGATGCAACGTTAAAGGAAATAACTGGTAATGATCCTGGAACAAAGCTGCATGATACAAGTGCTCCACTGGGTAGAAACAGACAAGGAGCAAGTTTGAGGGTTCTGTGCAATGAAGGTCATTTTCCAGTCCATTCAGCAGAATCAATACAGTGCCTTGGACTTGCAATAGGTTTCATAAGTCATACATTGACTGGGCCATGTATCAACCTCCGCCCTGCATAGGTTTCAATGCCCCTCATCGACAAGCATTGCTGAATAAAAATGTGTGATCAGAATCTACAATCGGAGTGGAATAGTGCCCACACATAGACTGGCTGAGAAACCGAATGGACAACCAACAGCAAAAAGTACCATCATTTTCAGGAGACTATGTTAATTCTGAAACTGATTTCCAAAGTCAAAATTGAAACTGCCATCAGAGGCTACCTCTGAAATTCCATTTCATGGAAGACGTTTGTCTCAATTAAAATAGCATTCTGTCCAAGTTGGAAAGGTCCAGAGAATCATGCCAATGTCTGGCATTCTTTCTGATATGGTTTTCTCATGGGAAAAAATACTTGACAAAATAGAATAAGAAACAGACAAGGGGAACTGTAAGCACCAGAAAACATCATTCATTCCTCCAGGCACTCTTGCAGGTGCTAACAGTGAGCAAAAGTTAAAAATCCCTGCTTCCTGGAGCTCATACTCCACCAAGAGGAGACAGAAAATAAAGAAATAAATAAGCATGTCATACATAGTATATGGGAAAATGATAAGCACAATGGAAAAACCAAAACAGTAAAGGCAGGGAAGTAATCTGGGGGGAGTAGGGCTGCATCAGAGCAATCCATGTTGCAATCAGCTACAAAATATGATATCAAAGCACAATTTTCGGATGCCACCACTCTCAGTAACACCATCAATGTTCACTGTCCAGGCAAAGGGAAGAAAATCCCTGGGATTCACTCAAATTCAGTTTACAGTTTGACCTCCAAGGTGGCAACCAAAAACTATGCAAAGCAGACATTTCCCAGGCCCTTGTCTCCATCTGGAAATTTATTTGATGGGCCAGAAAAATAAAACTCTCACTGTAATAATAGCTAATAATTATATAACATTTTCTGTGATTATCCAGGCACATTCTAAGGGTTTACAAGTGTTGAGTGATTCAGTGGCTCACGTCACTTCAATAAACTATATTAATTATCAACCCGTTTTCCAAAAGAAGAAGACCAAGACATTGAGGTTCACATGAAATGTGGACTTGGGATTCCACACCAGATGTTGCAGCTCCAGAACTTAACTACGGCTGTACAGAGTCATGGGCCTGCGGCTAACAATCTTCCCATTATCTCCACGTGGACAGCAAACGGGCAACATGAACTTATTGTGCTTAAAGTAAAACTTCGGATATTTAATACATCTTCCCTCCCTACCTTTTCCACCTCTGCACACCTGCTCCTCACTCAGGCTCCCAGGACTCTCTTTATAAATTGCATACCCTTCACACAGCTGCTCAGGCCCAAAACATAAGCTCTGATTTATCTGTCTCTCTCACAGCCTTCATCTGATATGTCTGAAAATCCTGCAAAATATTTCTCATATCCCGCAATCTCCAGTCACTTCTAGACTGCTGTCAGGTATCACCCACAAGACAGAACAGCCTTCTGGCTAGACTCTCTACTTCCCTCTTGCTACCAAGAGTCAATTCTCCCTCTTCCAAGTATGAGAGATCTTTCAAAATGCAAATTAGATCATATCATCCCCTTGTTCAAGTCAATCTGACAATTTCTCTATGAGTCAGGGCTCTCCAGAGAAACAACAATAGGATGGAAAGAGACACAGAGAGACAACAAGAGACAGAGAGACAGAGATTTATTTATTTCAAGAAATTGGCAGGATGCCTGGGTGGTCCAGTTGGTTAAGCCTCTGCCTTTGGTTCATGTCATGATCCCAGGGTCCTAGGATCAAGCACCACGTTGGGCTCTGTGCTTGGATGGAAGCCTCCTTCTGTCTGTCACTCTGCCTGCTTGTTCTCCTTTCCATCACTCTCTCTCTCTTTCTGTCAGATAAATAAATAAAATCATGCGGAGTGGGAGGAAGGTAAGAAAGAAGTTGACTAATGCATTTTTGGATACTGGCAAGTTCAAAATCTGAAGAGTGGGCCAGCAGCCTAAAAATACCAGCTAGAGGTAATGTAGTAGTCTGCCGTCTCTAGACTGAAAGCTCAGGAAGAATTACTGTGTTTCAGGCTAGAGAAAGAATTCCCTCCTCTTCATTCTTTTCTCTTGAGGCCTTCAACTGATTAGATGAGGCCTGCCTACAGAAAGGAGGGTAATCTGCTTTACCTAAAGTCTACTGATTTAAATGTTCATCATATTTTAAAAAGCACCTTCATAGCAACGTCTATACTGGTGTTTGTCCAAACAATAGGGCACTGTAGACTTGTGAAGTTCACACATAAAATTAACAATGACAGCTTCAAAAATTCAGAACAAAAACCTATGGCCTATAGGTCTCTTTCTACATTTCTGCTCTCCCCTTATCCTTTCTTTGAACCACTTGGGCTTCTTGTTCTGGGTATGTGACATGCTCCTTCCTATCTGCAAAAATGCCATTTCTTTGTTTTTCCTGTTCTTTGTATCTAGAATGTTCTTCCTCCAGGACTCCATATGCCTTCATCCTTTACTTAATTTAGGTTTGTCTCCAATGTCACCTCCTCAGGGAGGCCTTCCTGAGATATGCCTTCAGCATATCTCCAACAGACCAGTACCCCTTAGTAACCTCTAAGCCCTTTGTTTGCCATCATAGTACTTCCCAGTGTCTATAAGCATACTGTGTGTTTGTTTACTGTCCCCGTTTGCCCCACCTAAATTTTTTAAGTATTTTATTTATGTATTTGAGAGAGTGATCAAGAGAGAGAACATGAGCACAGGCAGAGGGAGAGGGAGAGGGAGAGGGAGAAGCAGACTCCTGCTGAGCAGGGAGCCTGATGTGAGGCTTGATGCCAGGGCCCAGGGATCATGACCTGAGCCCAAAGCAGATGCCCAACCAACTGAGCCACCCAGGTGCCCCCAAGATGTTTTATTTAAACATTTAAAGCTCTAGTTTTATTCACTGTAAGATTGAATACTGTCTGCCACATTGCTTGTTCTCAATAAATGAAGCTCAATAAATGAAGGACACTATAAAAGTAACTTTTTAAATTACTTTGGCAGAAAGAACTATGGAAATTTTAAGAAACATTAATATCAGTTTTCAAATATTTATGATGTGAATGAAACTATAATGGTATAAGTTTTTTGCTGTATTTTTTATTCCATTCCACATTCTGTTTTGCTGTAGTGGTTGTTTTTTGTGTTCATCTAAGGTTCTTACCAACCTTCCATGTTTCTGATTTTTTTTAAAATTTTCTTTATTTATTTGTGAGAAAGAGAGAGAGACCATGAATGAGATGAAGGGCAAAGGGAGAAGCAAACACCCTGGCAAGCAGGAGTCCAATATGGAACTCAATGCCAGGACTCCAGGATCATGACCTGAGGCAAAGGCAGATGCTTAACCAACTGAGACACCCAGGCACCCGGTGGTTTTTTTTGTTTGTTTGTTTGTTTGTTTGTTTGTTTTAAGGTCACGACTCTTAATGTTCTTTCCTTCCTAGTACATTACACTTGGATCAACTGGCCCCATCAAAGCACACTACAGTGAATTACCATCATTTTTTAAAAAATCATACAACATGGGGCCACCTGAGTGGTTCAGTTGGCTAAGCCTCTGACTGGTTCAGGTCATGATCTCAGGATCCTGAGACTGAGCCCTCCATCAGGCTCCCTGGTCAGAGGGGAGTCTGCTTCTCCCTCTCTCTCTGCCCCTCCCTGACTCATGATCTCTCTCTCTCTCTCTCAAATAAATAAAAAAATATTTAAAAATATATATATAACTCTATGTTGTACAGGTCTCCAGAGCTTATTCATCTTGTGTAACTGTAACTTTGGAAGCTATATTAACCATAAAATGTTGTGCACTTAAAGTCATGTTAATAGGGTAGATCTCATGCTAAAAATCTTCTTACCACAAAGAGTTCTGCCCTACTTGTTCCCTATGCTCTTTTCAGAAGGAGGTGTCACTAACTAGAGCAGATTTCCAATGTCTCCATTTGTATTCTCCTGTGTTATATCACTTTCGGGTAGCCAGCTTATCTTGTGCCCCAACATTCCATTTATCTTCAGTTATTTCCTCAGAAGACTCCACTTTCCACACCTAATTCTCTGCTTGTGGAGATCCAGATAAATCTTCCACCTCAGGATGAATTTGTGTCTGTTCAGAATGGCTTCATAGATATCCAGCTAAATTTGAGGCCAGATTAAACGACCTCCCTACTCAGCTGCCCTCTTGCCCAAGAAACAATGTTTTCTAATAAAAGTCCTCTGGAAATGTCCACATTGTACATAGACTGAGCATAGGGTGATTTTTTTTCCTTTTGGATTTTCTTTTCAATTTAAGATTTTTTTGTCTTCAAAACGTTTTATAATTACTATATAATAAACATTTCATTACATTATTATTTTTCCCAAAACAACATGATTTCTTAAAAGTTTTTATTTATTTTTTAAATTTCTTTTTTTTTCTGTACCAATGAAATAAACATATTTTATTTTTAGAAGTTTTAAAAGGGCAGGTAGGTGCCTAGAAACCAGTGTCAGAGAGCTTGATAAAAGAGAAAGTTCAAAGCTGAATGAATGAATGATTAACAAATCTCTTACCATTGCTGGTATTTTAAGCTTTGAGTCTTTTTTTTTTCACTTTTTTTAAAATTTCTTTTCAGTGTAACAGTATTCATTGTTTTTGCACCAAACCCAGTGCTCCATGAAGTACAGCCCTCCCTATTACCCACCACCTGGTTCCCCAAGCTCCCAACCCCCACCGCTTCAAAACCCTCAGATTGTTTTTCAGAGTCCATAGACTCTCATGGTTCATAGCCCCTTCCAGTTTCCCTTAACTCCCTTCTCCTCTACATATTCCCATAACCTCCATGTTCTTTGTTATGCTCCACAAATAAGTGAAACCATATGATACTTGACTCTCTCTCCTTGAATTATTTCACTCAGCATAATCTCTTCCAGTGCCATCCATGTTGCTACAAAAGTTGGGTATTTCCATAGTCTGGCTATTGTAGACATTGCTGCTATAAACATTCGGGTACACGTGCCCCTTCGGATCACTATGTTTGTATCTTTAGGGTAAATACCCAGTAGTGCAATTGCTGGGTCATAGGGTAGTTCTATTTTCAACATTTTGAGGAACCTCCATGTTGTTTTCCAGAGTGGTTGCACCAGCTTGCATTCCCACCAACAGTGGAGGAGGGTTCCCCTTTCTCCACATCCTCGCCAGCATCTGTCATTTCCTGACTTGTTAATTTTAGCCATTCTGACTGGTGTGAGGTGATATCTCATTGTGGTTTTGATTTGTATTTCCCTGATGCCGAGTGACGTGGAGCACTTTTTCATGTGTCTGTTGGCCATCTGGATGTCTTCTTTGCAGAAATGTCTGTTCATGTCCTCTGCCCATTTCTTGATTGGATTGTTTGTTCTTTGGGTGTTGAGTTTGCTAAGTTCCTTATAGATTTTGGATACTAGTCCTTTATCTGATATGTCGATTGCAAATATCTTGAATGGATAAAGAAGATGTGGTATATATACACAATGGAATACTATGCAGCCATCAAAAGAAATGAAATCATGCCATTTGCGACGACGTGGATGGAACTAGAGCGTATCATGCTTAGTGAAATAAGTCAATCGGAGAAAGACAACTATCATATGATCTCCCTGATATGAGGACATGGAGAAGCAACATGGGGGGGTAGGGGGATAGGAGAAGAGTAAATGAAACAAGATGGGATTGGGAGGGAGACAAACCATAAATGACTCTTAATCTCACAAAACAAACTGGGGGTTGCTGGGGGGAGGTGGGATTGGGAGAGGGGGAGCAGGCTATGGACATTGGGGAGGCGAGGCGAACCATAAGAGACTATGGACTCTGAAAAACAACCTGAGGGTTTTGAAGGGTCAGGGGTGGGAGGTTGGGGCAACCTGAGGGTTTTGAAGGGTCAGGGGTGGGAGGTTGGGGGAACAGGTGGTGGGTAATGGGGAGGGCACGTTTTGCATGGAGCACTGGGTGTTGTGCAAAAAGAATGAATACTGTTACACTGAAAAAATAAATAAAATGGAAAAAAAAAAAGTTGGGTATTCATCCTTTCTGATGGAGGCATAATACTCCATAGTGTATATGGACCAGATCTTCCTTATCCATTTGTCCGTTGAAGGGCATCTTGGTTCTTTCCACAGTTTGGCGACTGTGGCTATTGCTGCAATAAACATTGGGGTACAGATGGCTCTTCCTTTCACTACATCTGTATCTTTGGGGTAAATACCCAGCAGTGCAATTGCAGGGTCATAAGGAAGCTCTATTTGTAATTTCTTGAGGAATCTCCACACTGTTCTCCAAAGTGGCTGCACCAACTTGTATCACAATGAACAAGGAAATTAATAATGAAACCAAAACATAAAAATAAAAACTAACAAAGTCTCTACCACTTGGAAACTTAAAGACTCAGTTCATATTCAAAGAAGAAATAAAAACTAAATTTTTGCTATAACTACAAAACAGCAGTAATTAAAAGGATGCCTAGAAGAACCTATGGGTTACATCTAAAGCAGAGCTCAAGGAAAAATGCACAGTCCTATATGTATATTATAAACAGAAAAGTTAAAAATACATGTATATTTACATGTAGACCATCTTTCATTACATGCAGATTTTACATGTAGATTATTGAATGATTGAAAATAGAAATTTTAGAAAAAAATAGAAAATAGATAAGAAAAGAAAGCCAAGAATAATGGGAGAATTAGTAAGCATAAACTGAAAACAAACAGAAAAGTGAAAATGATAGTAATGATAAGTCCAAGAATTTCAGTACATATATACAGGCATACAGACACCTACTATTACCTAGTCTAATTTCAACAAACAAGAAAGCACAAATAAACAATCTATGAAATTATAAGGGGAGGAACTTTAGGAATCCTAAGCCTGAACTTAATGTGACTTTAATAATCTGAAGAAATCATTTTCTTCAAAATATAAATTGCCAAAACTTATATAAGAAGTGGAAATTCAAATCAATTACTCTAGAGGAAATACAAAAAATTGATACTGTTGACGGCTCCCTAAATCAGTGAGTTTAGATGATTTGACAAGGGAATTGTATCATTCCTTTAAGAAACAGATAATGCCACTGTACTTTCAAACTATTCTACATCAGGGAAGGATAAAGAAGACTTTCAGTCCTCTGCTTTAAACTACTGTAACATTGATTCACAACAACAACAAAGATTACATTAATAAAGAAAATACAATTCATGAATGTCAATGCAAAATCCTTAAGAAAATATTAAAAGAACACTATACAACAAGCCGGTCACCTTAACCTCAAAATGCAAGAGTGGATAAAATTTATTGAGTTGATTAATGTAAATCATCATTGAGGAACTTCTGGGGGAGATGACAGAGTAGGACGATCCTAAGCTCACCTTCTCCCATGCACACAACTAGATTACAGCCACATTAGTGTAAAAAACCTAGAAAATGACTGGAAGACTGGAAGAACACAATCTCCACAGATAAATGTAGAGAATAGGCCAAGTAAACAAGGGTAGGAGGTGTGAGGACACACCTGGGAGCCAAACAGACCCATAGGACTGCTCATGTAAGGGCAGGGCATGGTGGTAAGGAGAGGGGAGAGGTACAGATCCCCACATGTAGCTCACAAATGTAGGGTACCCACACGGGGAAAACGAATCCCCATAACATTTGGCTTTGAGAATTGGAGGGGCCTGGCTACCTGAGTTCTTACAATCAGTGGTGTTTTGCAACTGGAACTTTAAAATTCAGTTGGTGCTTGGCTTTGGGAGAGTGGGAGAGAAAGAGGAAAATGAGTTTTCACCCTTAAAGAGACAGCATAACAGCAGACCATGCAGAGATAGGGGAACCTAGATCCCTGGATACCTGCAGAGATAGACCCAGCCTAGGTCCAGGGACACTTGCCTCCCGTGAGGGGCTGGGAGCCTGGCCAAACTGCAATCCTGAAACGCGTGCCTCCCACACCCTCCCCTGGGAGAGGTGCTCATAGGTGCTAGCCTGGAGCTCTGGCATCTGGAAAAACCAGACATTACCAGCCCAGGACAGCGGGAAAATCTCTGTGTGCGATCTCTGCTTGGAACCTCTCTGGCGGTCTGGAGCTGCCAAGACAGCCTACGCTGTCCTGGTATTGGGTACAACGAAGAAACTCCTGCATCCCCAGGGACAGTGACTCAGAACCGACTCTGCCAGCAGCTCTGCAGAGCATTCTGAGGCTTCTCTCTGAGAGGGAGGTCGGGGTGCAGTTTGCTCTCCTCTAAACCTCCAAAAACCATCAAAAGCTGTCAAGGCAAGAGAAAACAGATGAAAGAACATAAAAACCTCCAGAGAACAAAAAGCCTGAAAAAAACAGTTTCCTCAGAGCCCACCCCCTTGAGTGGAGCGGAAGGACCTAACTCAGGGAACATCATTGTCTGAAAACCCACGTGGCAGGCCCCTCCCCCAGAAAACCAACCAGGAAGGAAGAAAAAAAAAAAAGAAGAAGACTACAGGAGAACAACCACCACTACTTCATAAATACAACTTTTATTTTTAACTCCTTACCAATATTCTGGTTCTTTTTTTTAATACATACAGATAATTTTTAACCTATTTACCATCACACTGAGATGTCCAGTACATCAAATTCCTTAATAACCTTCTAACCTGAACTTTTTGATACATACACCCGTGTTTTTCTTTTGCTTTTCTATTTTTTTTAATTTTAACTAAGTTTAGTCTAGTTTCTTCTCTTTTAATTTTTATTTTCTAATACACATATAGATTTAAACATCAAGGTAATCCCCTTTCCCCAATCAATGTTACCCCTATAGGCAAACCAGTTTCTAATCCCCCTGTAACTTAGGAAAGTTGAGTCCCTTAACAAAAACATCAAGATACATCCAGGAAGAATCAAAATAACCTTCCTCACCCACACTGAGAATTTAAAACCACTCTCCCAATTTTTCCTTCTGCCAGTGTTTCTGTGAATTTGTGTTTGTCCTGATAGTATATAAATCTTATACTTGGGGTTCTTTCTGATGAGGTTCTTCCCTTTTTTTGCTTATATATATATTTTTTTCTCTTGTCATATACTTTTATCAGTCTTTTGTTTGTCTGTTTTTGTTTGTATAATTCATAAATCTTACCTTGGGGCCCATTTGGGCTGAGCCTTCTCTTTTATCTTCCCTTTCCGCCCCCCCCCCCCCCGTCTCTCTCTCTCTCTTTTTTTGCCTTTTCTCTTTTCCATTTTTTTTTTCTTTTTTCTTCTCTATTTCTTTTTCACTTCCTTTTTCTCTCAATTGGGTGTGGAACCCTGATTGCACAGAAGTGTTCTATAGTGGACCTTGACTGCACCACAATCAATACATCCAGCTGCATCTGTTCAGTCATCTCTTACCAAAATGACTAGGAGGAGGAATACCCAACAGAAGGAAAATGCAGAGGATGGACCTTCTGCAACAGAGCTAATGGCTATCGACAAAGACAATATGTCAGAAAAGGAATTCAGACTAACAATTATCCAGGCAATAGCTAGGTTGGAGAAACCCATGGATGACCAAACAGAATTGATTAGGGCAGAACTGAAAGCCAACAGGGATGATGTTCAAAATGGTCTCAATGTGTTCCAATCTAATCTAAATTCTCTAAAAGCTAGGGTAACTGAGACAGAAGATAGAATTAGTGATCTGGAGGACAAACAGATAGAGAGAAAGAATCAGGTGGAAGCCTGGAACAAACAGTTCAGAAGCCACGGAAACAGAATCAGGGAAATAAATGATACCATGAAACATTCCAACGTCAGAATTATTGGAACCCCTGAAGGGAGGAAAAAGAAAGAAGTCTAGAAGATATAGTGGAACAAGTTGTCTATGAAAATTTTCCCAATCTCACAAATGGAAACAACATTCATGTACTAGAGGCAGAGAGATTTCCCCCCAAGATTTTAGATTCTCAAAGTCCTCACGACACCTTATAGTTAATATGAGGAATTATGTATCAAGACAGACCCTCTTAAAAGCAGCTAGGGCAAAGAAGCTCCTTACATACAGAGGAAAGCCCATTAGAATAACATCAGACCTGTCCACAGAGACCTGGCTAGCCAGGAAGGGCTGGCAAAATATATTCAGAGTACTAAATGAGAAGAACATACAGTCAAGAATACTCTATCGAGCAAGACTGACATTCAAAATGGATGGAGAGAGAAAGAGTTTCCAAGACCGGCAAGGCTTAAAAGACTATGCAACCACCAAGCCAACACTGAAGAAAATACTAAGGGGGGGGCCTTTAAAAGAGAAAAAATCCTAAGAATATCATTGAACAGAAATATAGAAACAATCTACAGACAGAAAGACTTCAAAGGTAACATGATGTCAATAGAAACCTATCTCTCAATATCTCTCAAAATGTGAATGGCCTAAATGCACCCATAAAATGACATAGGATTGCAGATTGGAAAAAACGACAGGACCCATCCATATGTTGTCTACAAGAGACCCATTTTGAACCTAAGGATACACCCAGACTAAAAGTGAAGGGATGGAGAAGCACCTTTCATGCCAATGGACCTCAAAAGAAGTCCGGGGTAGCAATTCTTTTATCAGATAAATTAGATTTTAAACTAAAGACTGTAGTCAGAGATATAGAAGGACACTACATCATTCTTAAAGGGACTATCCACCAAGATGATCTAACAATTGTAAATATCTATGCCCCAATATGAGAGCAGTCAATTACATAAGAAAACTATTAGTCAAGATAAAGAGTCATATTGATATGAATATATTAATAATAGGAGATCTTAATATGCCTCTCTCAGGAATGGACAGATCATCGAAGCAGAAAATTAATAAGTATTAAGAGCATTGAATGAAACATTGGACCAGATGGACCTCTAGACATATACAGAACATTCTACCCTGAAACAACAGAATACACATTCTTCTCAATTGCACATGGAACCTTCTCCAGAATAGACCACATACTGGGTCACAAAGCAGGACTCAAACAATACCAAAAGACTGACATTATTCCCTGCATATTCTCAGATCACAATGCTTTGAAACTGGAACTCAATCAGAAGGAAAAGTTCAGGAGGAACTCAAACACCTGTAGCTAAAGACCACCTTGCTGAAGAATGCTTGGATCAACCAGGAGATCAAAGATGAACTTAAACAATTCATGGAAACCAATGAGAATGAAGACACTTTGGTCCAAAACATATGGGATACAAAAAAAAGGTAGTCCTAAGGGGGAAATACATAGCCATCCAAGCCTCCCTCAAAAACATTGAAAAATCCAGAATACACCAGCTGTCTCTACACCTTAAAGAACTGGAGAATCAACAACAAATCAAACCAACTCCCCATGCAAGAAGGGAAATAATCAAGAATAGAGCAGAGATCAATGAGGTAGAAATGAGAGATACAGTAGAACGTATGAATGAAACTAGAAGCTGTTTTTTTGAAAGAATCAATAAGTTCGATAAACCATTGGCCACACTAATCCAAAAGAAAAAAGAGAAGGCCCAAATTCATAAAATTATGAATGAAATGGGAGAGATCACAACTAACACCAAAGAAATAGAAACAATCATCAGAAATTATTACCAACAGTTTTATGCCAATAAGCTAAGCAACCTAGATGAAGTGGATGCACTCCTGGAAAACTATACACTCCCAAAATGGAACCAGGATGCAATTGACAACCTGAATAGATCAATATCTAGTAATGAGATTGAAGCAGTGACCAAAAACCTGCCAAAAAACAAGAGGCCAGGACCTGATGGATTTCCTGGGGAATTCTACCAAACTTTCAAAGAAGAAATAACACCAATTCTCCTGAAGCTTTTCCACAAAATAGAAGCAGAACGAAAACATCCAGATTCGTTTTATGCAGCCAGCACTACCCTGATCCCCAAACCAGGCAAAGATCCTACCAAAAAGGAGAATTTCAGACCAATATCACTGATGAATATGGATGCTAAGATTCTCCACAAGATCCTAGCAAACAGGATCCAGCAGCACATTAAAAAGATTATCCACCATGACCTGGTGGGATTCATTCCTGGGTTACAAGGTTGGTTCAACATTTGCAAATCAATCAATGTGATAGAACAAATCAATAAGGGAAGAGAGAAGAACCACATGGTCCTCTCAATTGATGCAGAAAAAGCATTTGACAAAATCCAGCATCCATTCCTGATGAAAACGCTTCAAAGTATAGGGATAGGGGGAACATTCCTGAACTTCATAAAATCTATCTATGAAAAAACCCACAGCAAATATCATCCTCAATGGGAAAAAGCTTGCAGCCTTCCTGTTGAGATCAGGAACACGACAAGGATGCCCACTCTCACCACTCTTGTTCAACATAGTATTAGAAGTTCTAGCAACGGCAATCAGACAACAAAGAGAAATAAAAGGTATCCAAATTGGCAAGGAAGAAGTCAAACTGTCTCTCTTCGCAGATGACATGATTCTTTATATGGAAAACCCCAAAGACTCCACCCCAAACTACTAGAACTCATACAGCAATTCAGTAACGTGGCAGGATACAAAGTCAATGTACAGAAATCAGTGGCTTTCTTATACACTAACAATGAAAATACAGAAAGGGAAATGAGAGAATCAATTCCATTTACTATTATAGCACCAAGAACCATAAGATACCTGGGCATAAACCTCACCAAAGAAGTAAAGGACCTGTACTCGAGGAACTACAGAACACTCATGAATGACATTGAAGACACAAAAAGATGGAAGACCGTTCCATGCTCTTGGATTGGAAGAATAAACATTGTTAAAATGTCTATAATGTCTAGAGAAATCTATACTTTTAATGTCATTCTGATCAAAATTCCACCGTTATTTTTCAAGGAGCTAGAGCAAATAATTCTAAAATTTGTATGGAATCAGAAGAGAAGAAACCCCAAATTGCTAAGGAAATGTTGAAAAACAAAAAGAAGACTGGCAGCATCACATTATCCGATTTCAAGCTTTACTACAAAGCTGTGATCACCAAGACAGCATGGTACTGGCATAAAAACAGACATTGATCAGTGGAACCGAGTGGAGAGCCCAGATATGGACCCTCAACTTTATTATCAAATAATCTTTGACAAACAGGAAAAAATGTACAATGGAAAAAACACAGTCTCTTCAATAAATGGTGCTGGGAAAAATGGACATCAATATGTAGAAGAATGAAACTCGACCATTCTCTTACACCATACGCAAAGATAAACTTGAAATGGATAAAAGACCTCAACGTGGGACAGGAATCTATCAGAATCCTAGAGGAGAACATTGGCAGTAACCTCTTCGATATCAGCCACAGCAACTTCTTTCAAGATATGTCTCCAAAGGCCAAGGAAACAAAAGCAAAAATGAACATTTGGGGATTCATCAAAATCAAAAGCTTCAGCACAGCAAAGGGAAC
The DNA here is from genome assembly GCF_922984935.1 of Meles meles. Classification (NCBI taxonomy): domain Eukaryota; kingdom Metazoa; phylum Chordata; class Mammalia; order Carnivora; family Mustelidae; genus Meles; species Meles meles. The sequence continues at coordinate 774,803 of NW_025721612.1, forward strand.
AGTCAACAAAACAAAAAGGCAACCCACGGAATGGGAGAAGATATTTTCAAATGACAGTACAGACAAAAGGTTGATATCCACGATCTATAAAGGACATCTCAAACTCAACACACACAAAACAGATAATCATATCAAAAAATGGGCAGAAGATATGAACAGACACTTCTCCAATGAGGACATACAAATGGCTATCAGACACATGAAAATATGTTCATCATCACTAGCCATCAGGGAGATTCAAATTAAAACTACATTGAGATACCACCTTATACAATTTAGAATGGCCAAAATTAGCATGACAGGAAACAACGTGTGTTGGAGAGGATGTGGAGAAAGGGGAACCCTCTTCCACTGTTGGTGGGAATGCAAATTGGTGCAACCACTTTGAAGAACAGTGTGGAGATTCCTCAAGAAATTAAGAATAGAGCTTCCCTATGACCTGCAATTGCACTGCTGGGTATTTACCCCAACGATACAGATGTAGTGAAAAGAAGAGCCATCTGTACCCCAATGTTTATTGCAGCAATGGCCACGGTCGCCAAACTGTGGAAAGAACCAAGATGCCCTTCAATGGATGAATGGATATGGAAGATGTGGTACATATACACAATGGAGTATTATGCCTCCATCAGAAAGGATGAATACCCAACTTTTGTAGCAACATGGACGGGACTGGAAGAGATTATGCTGAGCGAAATAAGTCAAGCAGAGAGAGTCAAGTATCATATGGTCTCACTTATTTGTGGAGCATAACAAAGAACATGGAGGACATGAGGAGATGGGGAGGAGATGGAGTTGAGGGAAACTGGAAGGGAGATGAACCATGAGAGACCATGGACTCTGAAAAACAACCAGAGTGTTTTGAAGGGGCTGGGGGGTGGGAGGTTGAGGAACCAGGTGGTGGGGAATAGGGAGGGCACGTACTGCATGGAGCACTGAGTGTGGTGCAAAATCAATGAACAGTGTTACGCTGAAAATCAACAAATTTAAAAAAAGAAAGAAAGAATAATTATCCTGAATGGAAATGAGCTAAATACTCCAATCAAGAGACACAGGTAAAAAGGAATGGATAAAAAAGCAAGACCTATCAACATGCTGCCTACATGAGATTCACTTCAGATCTAAAAATACATGTGAATTGAAAATGAGGGATGGAAATTCATTTGTCATACAAATGGAAGTTAAAAGAAGGCTGAGACAGCAATACTTATATTGGAAGTAATAGACTTTAAAACAAAGACTGTAATAACAGACAAAGAAGGACACAATATAATCATAAAGGTAACAATTCAAAAAGAAGATATAAAATGATTGCAAATATTGATGCACACAAACTGTGAGCACTCAAATACATAAAGTAACCAATAGTAAACATAAGAGAAATAATACAATAATAGTAGGAGATTTTAACACCACACTGACATCAATGGATAGATCATCCAATCAGTAGATCAACAAGGAAAGTGTGGCTTTGAATAACACATTGGACAAGATGGAACTAGCAGATATAGTCAGAACATTCCATCCTGGATCAGCAAAATACACATCCATTTCAAGTGCACATGGAACCTTCTAGTGATTAGATCACACTTTAGGCTACAAAACAAGTCTCAACAAATTCAAAAAGATTGAACTCATACTATGCATCTTTCCCTACCACAAAGCTGTGAAAGTAGAAATTAACCACAAAGAAAAAAATCTAGAAATAACAGAAATATGAGGAGGTTAAATAATATGCTACTAAACAACAAATGGATCAAGAAATCAAGAAGAAAATCAATAAAGACATAGAGACAAATGAAAATGAAAACACAATGCTCCAAAATTTTAGAGATGCAACAAAAGTTATTCTAAAAGGGAAGTTAATAGCTATACACACCTACCTTAAGATGCTAGAAAAATCTCAATTAAACAACCTAACTTTACACCAAAAGGAGCTAGAGAAGGAACAAACAAAACCCCAAACCAGTAGAAAGAAGGAAATAATAAAGATTAGAGTAGAAATAGGGGCACCCGGGTGGCTCAGTGGTTTAAGCCTCTGCCTTCGGCTCAGGTCATGGTCTCAGAGTCCTGGGATCGAGCCCCGCAACAGGCTCTCTGCTCAGTGAGGAGCCTGTTTCTCCCTCTCTCTCTGCCTGCCTCTCTGCCTACTTGTGACCTCTCTCTCTGTCAAATAAATAAATAAAATATTAAAAAAAAGATTAGAGCAGAAATAAATGGAACAGAAACTAAAAAACAAAACAAATAAAAACCAATTGAGAACATCAATGAAACCAGGAGCTGTTTCTCTGAAAAGATTTAAAAACAAATGATCAACATTTAGCCAGCCACAGACTAAAAACCTTTAGCCAGAGAGAGTGAGAAAGAGAGAGAAAGAGGAAGAGAGAGCCAGAAGTCTCAAGCAAAATTAGAAATGAGAGAGGAAGAATAACAACTAACACCAGAGAAATGCAAAGGATTATAAGATTATCATGAAAAATTATATGCCAACCAGTTGGACAACTTTAAAAACAATGGATAAATTCCTAGAAACATATCATTTCCCAAAACTGAATCCAGAAGAAATAGAAAATTTGAACAGACCTATTAGCAGCAATGAAATTGAATCAATAATCAAAAAACACATAACAAACAGAAAACCAGAACCAAATGGCTACATAGGCAATTTCTACCACATAATATAGAAGACTGAACACCTATTCTTCTCAAACTATTCCAAAAAATAGTATAAGGAAAGATTCCAAATTTATTCCATGATGCCAAAATTACGCAGATGCCAAAAGCAAACAAAGAAGCAAAGAAACAAAAATACAAAACAAACAAACAAACAACAACAATAACAACAAAAACCCACCCAGATAAAGACACTATGAGGAAAGGAAAGAAAGAAAGAAAGTAAGAAAGAAATAGAGAGAATTACAGGCCAATATCTCTGACGAACATAGATGGAAACTCCTGAACAAAAATGTTAGCAAACTGAATCTAACAATGTATATTTTTTTAAATATCATTCACCACAATCAAGTGGGATTTATTCATGAAATGCAAGGGTGTTTCAAGAGTACATATTATACATGATATATCACATCAACCATATGATCATTTCAATAGTGCAGGAAAAGCTTTTGACAAAGTACAGCATCAACTCATGACAAAATCCCTCAACAAAGTAGGTTTAGAGGGAACATACCTCAACATAATAAAGTCTATCTATAAAAAACCTACAGGAAACATTATACTCAATGGTGAAAAACTAAGAGCTTAGACTCTAAGAAGAAGAAGAAGACAAGGATGTTCAATCTCACCCTTTTATTCAACATAGTATTGACCACTTTGGATTTTTTCATAGGTGCACTTCGTTGGGTTGTGATTGATATTTTGGACTCTGTATATTCCCTCAACCAGCCCTTAGCAGAATGACAAGGGGAAAGAACGTCTAGTCATGAAAAGAACCAGAGACACTGGTCCCTGCCACAGATCTAATGGCTGTGGTTATAAGCAAGATATCAGAGATGGACTTCAGAGGAGCAATCACAAAGTCCATAGCTAGGCTTGAGAAAAGCATTCGAGACAACATAAAATCTACAAGGCCAGAATGAGATCTAATCGGGATGACATTAAAGTGCTATGAATGAGATGCAGTCTAAAGTGGAAACTCAAACAGCCAGGGTAAAAGAGGCAGAAGAACGAATTAGTGAGCTAAAAGGTAAACTGATAGAAAGAAAGGAAGCTGAGGAGGAGAGTGACAAACAGTTAGAAGCTCATGAGAACAGACATAGAGAGAACAATGACACCATAAATTTGGCCCAGTGTCAGAATTATTGGGATCCATGTGGGAATGAAGGGAGACAGTAGAAGATATATTTGAGTAAATCATAGCAGGGAACTTCCTTACGTTGTGGAAGGAAACAAGCCTTCCTCTCCATAAAGCAGAGAGGACCCACACAAAGATCAATAAAAATAGGCCAACGTCCTGGCATATAAAGTGAAACTTGTGAATCTTAGAGCCAAAGAGGCTACCTTGAAAGTTGCTACAGAGAAGAGATGTATTCCACACAGTGAGAGGAGCATTAGAATAACATCAGACCCATCCACAGAGACCTGACAAGCCAGAAAGGTCTGACAAGGCATATTTAGGGTACTATAGGAGACATGCTAACTAAAAATATGTTATCCATCAAGGCTGCCATTCAGAATGGATGGAGAGACAAGGGACTTCCAGGACTCCTAGACACTGAACGAATACGTGAAAACCAAGCCAGTGCTGCAGAATGATTAAGGGGGTTTCTTTGAAAGATGAAAGACCCCAAGAGTAATATGGATCAGACACTTACAGAAGCAATCTATAGAAACCGGGACTTCACAGGCAACATGATGGCAAGAAAGTCCTATCTCCCAACAGTTACTGAAAACATGAACAGGCTACATGGTCCCATGAAACATAGTAGGGTTTCCGATTTGAAGAAAAAGACAGGACACGTCCACATGTTGTATATAAAACACTCATTTTGAACCTAAAGATACCTCCAGACTGAAAGAGAGGGGACTGAAACCTATTCTTCATCCCAAAGAATCAAGGGAAAGCTGGAGTAGCAATTCTCATATCAGACGTTAGATTTTTAAAATCTAAAATTTACAATCTAAAATTTTAAAATCTAAAATCTAAAATATTTTTAAAAACTGTAGTAAGAGTTGTAGAGGGATACAGTATCATACCTCAAGGGTCTATCCAACACGAAAATCTAGCAACTATAAATATCTCTGCCCCCTACATGGGAGTAGCTAACTACATCACCCAACTATTAAACAAAATAAAGAATCCTATTCATAATAATACATGAATAGGCAGAGATCACAACTTCCCACACACAGAAATAGATCACCTAAGTAGAAGACTGTTCAAAAAGAAACAAGAGCTTTGAAGGACACACTGGAACAGCTGGACTTCAAAGATAAAAACAGAACATTCAGTCCTAAAAACAGAGACTGTCATTGCTGTCAAGTACAAATATAACTTTCTTCAAAATAGATTACATACTGCTTGATCAGAGCTTTGCCATAAACCTTGAAATCAGGCAATGAAATGCCCTGAGCTTTGTTTTCTTTTTCCACATTTTGTTGGTGATTCAGGGTCTTTTCTTGTTCCATGTGCATTTTAGGATTGCTTGTTTCAACACTTTGGAAAATGCTGATGATATTTTGATCAGGATGGGGGTGAAAGTACGGATTTCTCTGGGCAGCATAGAGATTTTATCAATGTTTATTCTTCCGATCCAAGAGCATGGATGGTTTTTCCATTTTGTGTGTCTTCTTTATTTTCTTTCTTGAGTGTTAGGTGCTTCCACAAGTATGTATCCTTTACCTCTTTGGTTAGGTTTCTTCCAAGGTATAACAAACTGTGATCACTAAGACAGCATGGTACTGGCATGAAAACAGACACATATACCAATGGAAGAGTGTGGAGAGCCCAGATATAGATGGTCAAATCTACAGTCAACTAAAATTTAACAAAGCAGGAAAAAAATATCCAGTGGAAAAAACTGTCTCCTCAATTAATGCTGATGGGAAAACTGGGCAGCTATGTTTAGAAGAATGAAAGTCCACCAATCTCTTTCATCAGACACAAATATAAACTGTAAATTGATAAATGACCTCAGTGTGAGACAGGAATCCATCAAGATCTTGGAGGAGAACATAGGCAGTAAGCACTTCGACATCAGCCACAGCAACTTCTCTCAAGGCACATCTCCATAGGCAAGGGAAAGAAAAGTAAAATATGAACATTTGGGTCATCATTAAGACAAAAAGCTTCTACACTGCAAAGGAAACTGTCAACAGAACAAAGAGACAACCCATGGATTGGGTGAAGATATTCCCAAATGACACTACAGACAAAAGGCTGGTATCCAAGATCTATAAAGAACTTCTCAAACTCCACACCAAGAAAGCAGATAATCAAGTCACAAAATGGGAAGAAGACATGAACAGAGACTTCTCCAAAGAAGACATAGAAATGGCTAACAGACACATGAGAACATGTTCATCATCATTAGCCATCACGGAAATTCCAATCAAAACCACATTTTACCAGTTAGAATGACAGTTATAAGGCCAGAAACCCTAAGTACCGGAGAGGATGTGGAGGAAGGGGAACGCTCTTACACTGTTGGTGGGAATGCCAGTTGGTGTAGTCACCTTGGAAAACAGTGTGGAGAGTCCTCCAAATATTAAAAATAGAGCTACCCTCTGACCCTGCAATTGCACTACTGGTTATTTACAACAAAGCTACAGATATATTGAAATGAAGGGTCATATGAACCTCAGTGTTCATAGCAGCTATGGCCACAAAAGCCAAACTGTGGAAAGAGTCAAGGGCCCATCAACAGACGAATGGATAAAGAAGATGTGGTCCATATATACAATGGAATAATAATCAGCCATCAGAAAGGAGGAATACCCCACTTTTGCATCAACATGGAAGGGATTGCCGGAAATTATAATGATTATAAGGTGTCAAGCAGAGAAAGTCAATTATCACACGGTTTCACTTACTTGGGAAAATAAAGAATAACAGAGACCACATTAGGGGAAGGAAGGGAAAAGTGAAGCTGGGGGAATTGGAGGGAGAGATGAACCACAAGAGAATGTAAACTCGAAGAAACAGAGGGTTTTAGAGGCGATGAGGTTAGGGAGATTGGTGAGGCTGGTGGTGGTTATTAAGGAGGACATGTACTGAATGAAACACTGGTTGTTATACTTAAACCATGAGTCTATGAACTCATAGTTCATAGTAGTTATGAACATATTTCATAGTTAGGGTGACTAACATTACATACTCAAAAATTTAAAAAAAAAAAGGATTACATACTGGGTCACCAATCAGATCTCAAACAATACCAAATTTCTGAGATTTTCCCCTGCATTTTTTCAGACAATAGTGCTTTGAAAATGGAACTGAATCAGAAGAGGAATTTTGGAAGGAATTCAAACATTTGGAGGTCAAAGAGCATCCTGCCAAGAAATGGTTGGGACAACCAGGAAATTAAAGAACTTAAACAATTCAATGCAACTAATGAAAATGAAAACACATTGTTTCAGAATCTATGTGATACTGAAATTTGGTCTTTAGAGGGAATTGCTTAGCCATCCAAGACTGTCTCAAAAAATTAGAAAAATCCAAATGCACATGCTAACCTTACACCTGGAAAAAAGAAGAGCACATAGAGCTGAAACCAAGCAGGAGAGAAGAAGGAATAAAGATGAGAGCAGAAATCAATGAAACAGAAACTAGTAGAATAGCAGAACCCACCAACAAACTAGAAGCTGTTTCTCAGAACAAATTAATGAGATCAATAAACCTCTGGCCAGATTTAGCCGAAAGTAAAGATAAAAGACTTAAGTTAACAAAACCAGGAAAGAAAGGGGAGAGATCATGACCAATGCAAAATAAACAGGGACATGCTAGAACATATTATCAACAACGATATGCCAAAAAATTCGGCCATCTGGGAGAAATAGATGCATTCCTGGAAACTTGTAATGTACCAAGTCTGAAACAGGAAGAAATAAACAATCTGAAGAGACTAATAACCAGCAAGGAAATTGAATCAGGAATCAAAAACCTCCCCCAGAAAAACAAGAGTCCAGGACCAGATACCTTCCCATTCGAATTCTACCAAAGATTTTAAGAATAAGTCCTACCTATTCTATAGAAGCTTCTTCCAAAAAATGGAAATAAATGGAAAGCTTCCACACTCATTTTCTGAGGCAGAGCATTACATTGATGCATAAGCAGACAAAGACCCTGTGAAAAAGAATTATAGATGAATAACCCTAGTGAGCCGTAATACAAAAATATTCAACAAGATAAAAGCCGGTAGGATTCCAAGGTACATTAAAAGGGTTATTCACCACCACCAGGTGAGTTTCATTTCTGGGATATAAGGGAGGTTCAATATTCACAAATCAAGTGATGTGATTAGTCATATAAACAAAAGAAAGACAAGGACCATAACATCCTCTCATTTGATGCATAAAAAGCATTTGGCAAAATACAACACTCCTCTCATTATTATTATTAATATTAATATTATTAATTATTAATTATTAAAACTCCTCAAAATAGAGGGATAGAGGGACCATATCTCATATTATAAAAACCATCTATGAAGAGCCCACAGCAAATTTCATTCTCAATGGGGAAAAACTGACAGCTCTTCCCTTAAGGTCAGGAACATGACAGGGAAGCCCACTCTTGCCACTTTATTGAACACAGCATTAGAAGTCTTAGCCTCAGCATTTGGACAATAACATGTAAAAGGCATTCAAGTTGTCATAGAAGTAGTTAAATCATCTCTCTTTGCATATGACGATATACTTTATATGAAAACACAAAAGACTCCACCCCTAAATTGTTTGAACTCATACATGAATTCAGCAATGTGCAGGATTCCAAAATCAAAGCACAAGATTCTCTTGCTTTTCTATCCTCTAATAATGGGAATGGAGAAAGAGAAATTCAGGTGTCAATCCCCTTAACCATAGCACCCAAACCCATAAGATACCTAGGAATAAACTTAATCAAAGAGGTAAATGATCTCCACAGTATAAACTACAAAACATTGAGGAAGATGCAAAAAGATGGAAAGTCATTCAATGCTCCTGGATTGGAAGAATTAACATTGTAAAAATGCATATGCTGTCCAGAGCAATCTACACATTCAATGCAATCCCTATCAAAATACCCTCAAAATTATTCACAGCCCTAAAACAAACAATCCTAAAATCTGCATGTAGCCATAAAGGATCCCAAATAGCCAGGGCATTGTTGCATAAGAAATCCAAAGCTGGGGACATCACAATGCCTGACTTCAAGCCAGTTAATAAAGCTGTGATCATCAGGAAGGCATGGTTCTGGCATAAAAACACACCCATCGCTCAATGCAACAAATTAGAGACCCCATAAATGGACCCTCATGTCTATGGAGAACTATTCTTTGACAAAGCAGGAAAGAATATGCAATGGAAAAAAGGACAGTGTCTTCAATAAGTGGTGCTGGGAAAATTGGAATCACATACGGAAGGATGACACTGGACCTTCTCTTACACCATCTGCAATGGTGCATTCAAAATGGATTAAGTCCCTCAGTGGGAGACAGGAATCCTTCAAAGTCCTAGAGAACCCTGGCAGCAACCTCTTCAACCTCAGCCACAGCAACTTCTTGCAACACGTGTCTCTAAAGGCAAGGGAAACAAAAGCAAAAATGAACTACTCTTTCTCAAGATAAAAATCATCTGCACAGCACTGGGGCCAATCAATAGAACTTCTGTTTGGGAGAAGATGTTTGCAAATGATATATCCAATAAGGGATTAATGTCCAAGATATAGAAACAGCTTATATACAAGAGACATAATATTCAAAAAGTCTGAATAAATATATATTTTTGCCTAATGAATTAACCTTTAACTCCACTATGAAGACAGCTCCACAAAGTATCAGAACTCATTTCTAAACTTTGTCCTAGGGACATGCTGAGCAATTGGTATTTTCACGTTATTCATGTCTCTGTGGACATTTTCAAGTGAGTACACACATAAAACAACAGGTATTCTCCTTAATCCACAAAGATGTCTTGAATTCATGACGGCTGTTAGGTTTTTATGGAGTTATCTAAAAAGGTCAGGGATGAGAGAAAAGTATATGCACTGGCAGAAAAATATTCAAAGAAGCCTATTCAGAAAAATGAGTTCATAGGATGGTAGGAGCACCAATGTCAGCTCTCCAAACCAATACGTTTGTTAATATGCAAGATTATAAATGGTATATGTCTTGTGGTATTTTTAGTTTTATTTATTGTTTAAGGTTGATATATTTCTCCAAATCCTTAAGATGATTTTAACTAGTATTAATAAAAAACTGTTCTAATGAAGTATTAGAATTAACCATTGGTACATTCCAGTATTTAATTAACTACGGAAGTCCGAAGGAAACTCTTATTTGTCAAAGTCAATTTAAGGGTATATTTTATATATTTCAACTTTCATATAGATACATAATCAAATGTTAAAAAGTAAGTCAATTACTTACATACCTGTGTGCTTTAAAAAAAAAACACGAAGCTCTCTAAATTTAAAAAAAATCATGATAGAATTCTTGAAAGAATTCGTGTTGTACCTTCTTATCTCTTATGAAATGGTAGTAAATGTGCTGAAAGTGGTTTTTTGATCAACGGTGATATCTACAAGCATCAATGTACTTACTTTCTTAATTTATGGTAAATCAAACTAAGGTCTACACTAAATGATACTATATTCATGTAAATATGATCACTTTAAAATACCAATAATTATCTCTGATAAAATAGGTAGTAAATAAATCCAATGAAACTGCAAATATGAGAATTTGTCTGAACCCAGAGATAATTAGAAAAACAATTCATTTCAAAACAGACAGATTATCCCTGACTGGTACAGCTAATAGGAGGCAAGTGACAATTTCCTATAAGTTAAATTAACTCCTGAGATCATGATCTTTTTAAAAATGTGGGTTTGGTGATACGCATGTTCCCCCTCTTTTCTTCTTAATTAAGACCCGTACTGTTGTAAATTTCCCTCACAAAATACATCATAATAACTTTTCTTAAAAATAAAATAAAATAAAAAGACTAAGCCTCCCCTGTCATTTCTAGTGGTACATTATTCTTGGAGCAGTCACGCACCCCTTGCTTTCCCCACAGGTCTCATCACCAGCAGGTAAAGGCACCCCCTCTCCGGAAGCCTCCCAGCCTGGCTCCAATGAGGAGCTGGAGGCCAAGGGCAGCGCCCTGGCGGGGACCAGAGGAGCCCGCAGCTGCCTGGAGCTGGGCGTCGAACCGCTCCACCCGCTGGGGCCCAGAAGGAAGAGCCGCTGCTGCCCTCCTGGAGGCCTGGCGCCCCGCAGAGACAGAGGCCCCCAGGGCAGCGAGGCCGCCAAGACGGGCTGGGCCCTGACCCCTGACGGGTAGGCCGCCTCGGACGCCTCCTCCCCATCTCCCCAGAAGGCCGCGGAGGGGACCCGGCCATGTGCTGGCCCAGCAGCGAGACCAGGAGAAACAGGAAGAAGTGCTTTTCCTTCCGAAGTCTTTCCTGGGGAGCGGCTTCTCCTTCAGCAAGAGCGGGGAGGCTGAGGCTGCGGGAGAGCAGCGGGAGGCCGCGGGCGAGCCTGGAGCCTCCCCTGAAGGCCTGGATGACCGGGCCTCCAGGGGCGCCACTCCAGCCTCTGCAGAGATGGGCGCTGCCTCGAGGGAGCAGGCATTGGGCTGGGCGGGGAGGAGGCCTTGTGGGAGGAAGGGGTGGCGCGGGAGGAGGGGCTGCGGGGGCGACCCACAGGAGGCCCAGCTCCAGGTCAGCCTGGTCAGCCTGCACAGCCCCCACGCGGGGGCCAGGCCAAGTGCAGTCCGGAAGCCCCTGGCGGAGGCAGCAAGGAAAAGGGCCCAATTGTTGAGATAATCCAAGAGTTTTCTCCAAGTTTGTTGCAGGGGTGCCAGATACTGGTTTTGGAAAACTTGTCTACAACCAGGGATCCAGGGATTGATTTCAAACATGTCTTTTTTTTTTTCTTTTTTTTTTCCTCTTTTGTAAGCAACAAATTTGGTTCCCCTTCCTTCCCCACAGATCCCATCCTAAATCACTGTTACCCCATTCCAACCCGTCCAGTGGAGCTTAAACACCTTCCTCGCCTGTAGTTCTCTTTTGTTTTTATTTTTTTTCATCAGTATTAATGGTTTTTGCATACTTTGCATCTTTATTCAAAAATATAAACTTTGTCAACTTATGGACATACCCATATATGAAGGAGTTGGGTGGGCCCAAAGTGATAGGATTATTTCTTAACACAAGTTTTACCTAGTTGTACTGCTTTCTGTATTTCACTATAGTATTAAAAAAAATGTCTTTGGGACTCCTGGGTGGCTAAGTTGGTTAAATTTCTGCCCTAGGCTCAGCTCATGATCCCAGGGTCCTGATAGCCCTGCATCTGGCTTCCTGGTTGGTGCGGTGCCTGCTTACCCCTCTCCTGCTCCCTTTGCTTGTGCTTTCTGCCAAATACATAAATATGATATTTTTTTAAAAGTTAACTTAAAAATACATAAGAATAAAATAAGATGTTCATAACAGCAATGGTCACAATCACGAAACTGTGGAAAGATCCAAGAGGCCCTTCAACAGATGCATGGATAAAGAAGATATGGTCCATATGTATAATGGACTCCTACATCTTTATCAGAAAATTGGAATACTCAACTCTTATGAATAATTTTTGACTTGTAGTCCACTTTCTCTCATATTACTACAACTTCATATTTTCTGACTATCCTTTGCATGGGTTATCTTTTATTCATATCCTTTTATTTTTCACAGTATTGAAACTTCATCAATGTACACTGAATGTCTTATAGTGTGTGTATATATATCTATATCTATATCATCTATATCTATTCCATTCTGACAACGTATGATGTAACTAGGATATTTAGCCAACTTACACTTAAGGTAATTTCTGATAAATATGGAATATATTTTGCTATTTTGCCATTTGTTTTCTGTACGTCATATAATTTGTTTCTTAACTTCCCCAGTATTTTGTGTGTGTGTGTGTGTGTGTGTGTGTGTGTGTGTGCAGTTGATTTTATTTTGTAATGGCATGGTCAAATTCCCTTTCTTTTCCTTCTTATATAAAAGGGAAATGTGTTTATGACCTTGAAGTAGAAATGGTCTTATTAAGTAAAGCACAGAGAATGAATAAAACAGCAGCACCTGGGTGGCTCAGTCACTAAGCGTCTGCCTTCAGCTCAGGTCATGATCCCATAGTCCTGGGATTGAGCCCCTCATAATGCTCCCTGCTCAGTGGGAAGCCTGCTTCTCCCTATCCCACTCCCCCTGCTTGTGTCCCTCTCTCAGGGTCTCTCTGCCAAATAAATAAAATCTTAAAATGGTGAACAAAATATATACCATATTGGTAATCATTATATTTATAATATATTGTATTTTTAATTTAAATTAAATTTAATTAAGATATAGTGTAGTATTTGTTTCAGAGGTAGTGTTTTATAAAATACATAGTAGAGATGGGGTAACTGGGTGATGGACCTTAAAGAGGGTGCGTGATGTGATGAGCACAGGGTGATATACTCAACTGATGAATCTTGGAACACTACATCAAAAACTAATGAGGTACCAAACGTTGGCTAATTGAACATGATAATAACAAAATAAGAATTAAGAAAAGATATGTTCTTTAAAGTTATAATGGGGATTACATATAACATACTACAGATTTAAAGTTTGAATTTTAGGGGCACCTGGGTGGCTCAGTGGGTTAAAGCCTCTGCCTTCGGCTCAGGTCATGATCCCAGAGTCCTGGGATCGAGCCCCACATCGGGCTCTCTGCTCCGCGGGGAGCCTGCTTCCTCCTCTCTCTCTGCTTGCCTAGTTGTGATTTCTCTCTGTCAAATAAATAAAGTATAAAAAAAATTGAATTTTAATTGATACTTAAATTTTGTTTCAATTATTTATTTGAATTCTAGTTCGTTAACATATTGGGCAATTTTGGTTTCAGGAGTAAATTTACTGATTCATCTCTTATATATAACAGCTAATGCTGATCCCAAGTGCCCTTCTTAATTCCTGTCACTCATTGAGCCCAACCCCAACCCACTTCTCCATTAACCCTCAGTTGATTAACTATATTTAAGAATCTCTTATGCTTTGCTTCCATCTCTCTCTTTCTTACCTTCCCCTATATGCATCTGGTTTGTTTCTTAAATTTAATCACATCTATAAACTCTATTAGTATAACTAATTTCTCCTCACTTTAGGTATTAATTTCTTCCTCACAAACTAATTCCTCATTTTTCATGTACAGACTAATAATAATCTCATATGTATGTCTTCTAATCTCTTTAGGAAATTTAAATTAAGTTTACAAATCCATATTACATCATTTTATTTCAACCTGAAATAAAGTGTTCCTTTCACACTTCCTGTAAGAAAGGCCTCGTAATAAAAACCTTTCACTGATTGTATGTATGTCTTAGTTTCTTTTCTTTTCTTTTCTTTTCTTTTGAAGGATAAGTTTACAGTCACAATATTTTCAGTTAACAGTTTTTATTCTGCCATCACTTTGAATATATTTTTCCCTGTGCTCAGTTCTCAATTTCTGCTGAGAACTCAGAAGATAATTTTACTGATGTTCTCTTTTACATGACAAGTTGCATTTTTCTTGCTGCTTGCAATATCTTATTTCATATTTTGATACTTTGTGTCTTTTTGTGGATCTTTCTAAGGGTATCCAACTTGGATTTTGTTAAGTTTTTTTGAATTGTATAATTATATCTATCATCAATTTTGAAATTTAGCCAGTTTTTTCATATAGATGATCTCTCTGCCTCTTTCACTTTAATATTCTTCTGGGATTCCTATAACACATATATTGTTCTACTTCATGATGATCCAGTTATACCATTGGCTATCTTCACATCTCCCTTGTCTTTTTGTCTTTTTGCTCTTTTGCTTTTTTGTTTTTGCTCATCAGAATCTACAAATATGGGCCTGCCTTCATTTTCATTAGTGATTTTTTTTTTCTGACTGTTCAAATGTCCCATTGAATCTCCCTAGTAACGTTTTTACTGTAGGTTTTGTAGTTTTCAACTTTAGAATTTCTGATTGCTTTCTTTTTGTTGTTGTTGTTTTGTTTTAGAATCCGTAGCTCTTTGGTGATATTCTCATTTTATTTACCTGATATTTGAAACAAAATTCCTTTAGTTATTTTACTGTTTTTTTTTATTTACTCATTTGATTGTATTCATTTTTTTTTTGATCTAGCAATTCTCATCTTTGTGTTTCCTAAAGGACAGTTTCTATCAATATAGTCCTTATATCAACATAAGGACTAGGTTTTCCTACTTCTTTGTGATCCTTGTGATTTTGTTGTTGTTGTTGCTACTGGCCAAAAAATAGGCATTGGAAATAAAAAAAAATTGCCTTCTCTCCCATTTTTTGCAGACATATGTCCATTATCAAAGAGCCATGCAAGTAGTTTTACTGCCTTCAAACTCCTCTGTGCTCTGCCAATTTATTTCTCCCCAACACATGATCCTGAGAGCTACTGAACTTCCAGTGTCTTCATAGTCTGCTCATTCCAGAATATGTTGTAGCTGGAATTAGACAGTATATAGGGTTTTCAGATTGGCTTCCTTCACTTAAAAATATGTGTATGAAGTTCCTCCATGCCTTAACATGGACTGATAAGCTAACATCTTGTTAGCTTCCAAGTTTTGCAATTATAAATAAAACTATGATAAATATCTATGTAATGATTTTTTAAAAAATATTTTATTTGTCAGAGAGAGGGAGAGCACAAGCAGGGAGAGATGCTGTTGGAGGGAGAAGCAGGTTCTCCATTGTGCAAGAAGCTGGATTGGATTCCAGGATTCTGGGACCATTACTGGATCAAAAGTCAGATACCTAACTTCTGAGCCACCCAGGCATCCTGAAGTGTAGTTTTTACGTGGATATGTTTTCATGTGTTGTGGACTGCTGGATTGCATGGTTAAGATAAGTTTATTTTATTAAAAAACTGTCAAACTATCTTCCAAAGTGGTTGTCATTTTGCAATCCTGTCAGTAAAAATATCACTTCTGCTTTGCCACATCATCATCAGCATTTAGTCTTGTTGTTGCCTGGACTTTGACCACTCAAGAGATATGTAGTAATATCTTATTTATGTTTTAATTTGCATAAAACAGATGACATGTAATGTGAAACATTGTATGCTATGCTTATTTGCCATCTATCTTCTTTAGTGATGGGTCTTTGGGACTCCTCTGTTTTCTTTTTTTTTAAGATTTTATTTATTTATTTGACAGAGAGAGAGAGAGAGATCACAAGTAGGCAGAGAGGCAGGCAGAGAGAGAAGGGGAAGCAGGCTCCCTGCTGAGTAGAGAGCCTGATGCAGGACTCGATCCCAGGACCCTGAGATCATGACCTGAGCTGAAGGCAGAGGCTTAACCTGATGAGCCACCCAGGTACCCCCTCTGTTTTCTTAATCAAGTTATTTTCTCCATTGCTGATTCCAAGAGTTTTCTGTATATTTACAAAAAAATTATCACATATATGTTTTAGGAAGTTATTCTTTCAAAATTCTCTGAATCTGGGGTTTCCTGTTTGTTTTTAAATCTTTCTTTCATAGAACAAAAGATTTATTTTTAGTAAATCTTTATTTTTATTTTATTTTATTTTTTATTTATTTTTAGTAAATGCAGTATATTGATTTTTTTAAAATAAATTATGCCTTGTGATCTATGCTATCTCAATCAGTGTAGTACATGGCACTTGATTTCAGGGTTTTAAGTTTGAGCCCCATTTTGGGTGTAGAGATTTCTTGAAAAAAATAAGTTATGTTTTGGCATTGTATCTAATGATCATTTTCACACTCGACATCATCTAGGTTTCTCCTGTGTTATTGTCTACAAACATTGTAGTTTTACAGTTAGTTCTACAATGCTTTTTCAGTTTATGTGTTTTTCTAGATTTTTTATTTGCAACAGGACACTGTTGTTCCAGCATCATTTTTAAAAGACAGTATTTGCTTCATCATGTTGTCTTTGTTTTTGACAAAATTCAGTTAACTATACTTATGTTGGGTTTCTTCTAGTCTTCTTTTTTTTCCGTTGATATCTTCATCTAGTCTCACACCAAACTACCAGTCATGATTTCTCCAACTTTGTATAAATTCTTCAATTTGGACATCATCCGTCTTTCTACTTTCTTCCTTTTCAATATAATGTTGGCTATTCTAGGCTTATTTTTTCCTCTCACATAAAGTTTATAATCAATTTGTCAATGTCCACAAATAACTTGATTTAATTTTGATTTGGATTTCATTAAATCTATAAATCTAAATTAGTAAAATCAGTACGTTCACAACTTTAAATCTTCCTATCCATGAAACTGGATCATCTAAACATTTATTTAGTTCTAACTGCATTCATCAGAATTTTGTGGCATATTCCTTAGAGGTATGATACATATTTTATTTTATTTTATTTGTTCCTAACAATGTTTTTTCTCTTTCTTTCCCTCTTTTCTTCTCTTTCATTCTTCTTTCTTTCCTGGTGCTAAAGTAAATGATATTGTTTTTAATATTTCCTATTACACTTGTTCATTGATACCATATGGCATAGGGCAAGGTTGCAGTTTCTATATTAAAATTTTGCCTTGCAAATTTGCTAAATTTCTTATTATTTCATGAGAGCTTTTGTCTACTCTTAGATTTTCTACCCAATAAATAGATCATGTATGAACAAAAGTGTTTTAATTTTTCCTTCTCAATTTATATATATTCCATTTCGTTTGCTTTTCTAATTGAATTTCCTAACACTTTCTGCACAATGTTGAAAAGGACTAATGAGAGGGAACATACTTGTATTGTTCCCGATCTTAGTGTGAAAGTTTCTAGTTTCCCACTATTAACTATAAATTTCACAGTAGGTTTCTTGTAGATATTTTTTGTCACGATGAACTGTTACCTCTATTTCTAGTATATTAAGAGGTTTAATTGTGAGTGGGTGTCATATATTGTACAATGCTCTTTAAGTATTTATTTATATGGGAGGTGATTATTTTCTTATTTATTCTTTTGATATAATGAACTGCGTTAAGTGATTTTGAATGTTCAATCTCACATAATTGCAATATATCTACTTAATTGTGATATATAATTCTTTTATACATTATGTAATCAATTTGTAGCATTTTTGAGGATGTTTGTAACTATGTTCATAAGAGAATCTGATGTGTCTTTTTTATAGCATTGTTTTAATTATAATAGGGTAATGATGATACCATCGAAGGAATCAGAAGTATTCCAATTGCTTTTATGCCCTGAAAGTAATTGTAGGTAATTAATTTAATCTGTTCTTTCAATGTTTAATTAAATTCACCAGTGAACCCACCTGGGCCTGTAGTTTCTGTTTTGGAAGGTTATTAATGATTATTCAATTTATTCAATAGATAAAGTCCTATTCATTTTGTCTCTTTCTTCTTAATGAGTTTTAGCAAACTGTGTCTTTCAAAAATTTCTCGATTTCCACTAAGTTATCAAACCTGTCACCTTTGAGTTATTTATAGTATTCCTTTTCTATTCATTTAATTTCAGTGGGATCAGTATTCATGTTCCCCTCTTTCATTTGTGATATTAATCAATTGTGTCTTCTCCCTCTCTTATTATTTCATTAGCCTGATTAGAGTTTTATCAATTTCATTAATCATTTTATAAGGATTTATTTAAATTCCACTTAGTTAAGATACAGCATAATATTAGTTTCAGGTGTATAATACAGTGATTCAATACTTTTATACATCACCTAGTGCTCATCACCAAAAAAGTGCATTTTTTAATCAAATCACCTAATTTTGAATTATTTTTTTCCTTTTCTTGATTTTTCTCTATTGATTTAACTGATTTTGCTCTAGTATTTATTATTCCTATCATTTCTTTGTCTTTTGTTACATTGTCATTAATTTAGTTTTTGTTGCATTGTATTTATTGATCTAGTATTTATAACTCCTTAGAAATGAATGTAAATTATTGATATTAGACTTTTCTTTCTTAATATATGCATTCAACACAACATATTTCCATGTAAGCTGTATGTCTCCGCATTCAATAAAATTCACTAAGTTTTTTTTTTTTCTTTTTTATGTGTTGCAACAGTTGAGGTGAAACTGGGTGGCTCACTTAGAAGAACATGTGGCTTTTGACATTGGGGTCATGAGTTCAATCCCTCATCTGGTTGTAGAGATTATAAGTAATAAACTTTAAAAAATACAATTTTCTTGAGATTTATGTGTTTGCCTGTGTTATTTAAATGTATGTTGTTTAATCCTTACATGTTGAAATGTTTACTTTAGGTTTCAACATTGATTTCTTTTTTTACCTTTTCATTTTTTTTTATTTCTTTTCAGTGAATTCATTGTTTATGCACCACACCCAGTACTCCTTTTCTAGTTGCATTGCACTATATTCTGAGAACAGACATTATATGACTTCTATTAACATTTGTAAAGGTGTATTTCACAGCTCAGAATGTGACCTATTTTGGTGTATAATCCATATAAGTATGAAATAATATATGAGTTGATGATATTGGAATATGTCTATACATGTTCATTATGCAGATTTTTAAAATTATTATTCCAAATATTTATTTAAATTCTAGTTAGGTAATATATATGGTGAAATTGATTTCAGGTGTAGAATTTAATGATTTATCACTTACACATATCACCCAGAGCTCATCGCAGCACATATATTCCTTAATACACATTACCCACATAACACATCCTCCTCAAACTTCCTCCATCAACCCTCAGTCTCTTTTTCTACATTTTGGAGTTCCTTATGGCTTGCTTCCCTTTAGTTGTTGTTGGTGGTGTTTAATATCCCTATTTTTATCTGTCTTGTTTTTAAATTCCATATATGAGTGACATCATATGATATTTGCTTTTCTGTGACTACATTTCATTATCATAACAAACACTTGCTGTGTCAATGTCATGGGAAATGACAAGATTTCATTCTTTTGGGTGGGTGTGTAATGTGTGTGTGTGTGTGTGTGTGTGTTTATATTACACATACATATGTCTTTTTCTATAATTTCACTACTGTTGATAATGCTACTATAAACATTGAGATGTATGTACCCCTATGAACCAGTAATTTTCTGTCCTTCAGGTAAATACCTAGCACTGTGATTGCTGTGTCATTGGGTAGTTCAATTTTTAACTGCGGTCAAACCTCCCTACACTTTTCCAGAGTGACTGTACAAGTTTGCATAACCACAAAACATGACAGAGGCTTCTTGTAGCTCCACATCATCACTGAAATTCGTCATTTTCTGTTTTGTTAATTTTAGCATTTTGATAGTTGTGAGGTGGTATCTTATCCTGGTGTTTATTTGCATTTACATGATGCTGAATGATGTTGAGAATATTTTCCTCTGGCTGTTAGTCTTCTGTATGTCTTCCTTGGGAAAAACAAACAAACAAACAAACAAATGTGTGTTCATATCTTCTGCCCATTTCTTAAATGGAATATTAAATTTTGGCATGCTGAGTTTGATTCATTCTTTATGGAATTTGAGAATTATTTTGACTATGAGAGTCTTTTGTAGTTCTTTAAAAAGTTTAGGATCTAGTTCTGCTCAAAGTGCTGGTGGTTTTTTATATGGACTGCATTAAATGGGTAGATTGGTTTTGGTAGCATAGACATTTTAACAATATTTATTCTTCCCATCCATTAGCATGGAGTGTTTTTCCATTTCTTTGTGTATACTCTACAATTTCTTTACGTGTTCTATAGTTTTCAATGTAGAGACATTTACCTCTTTCATCAGGTTTATTCTTAGGTATCTTGTGTCTGGTTCCATTGTGAATGAGACTGACTCCTTGATTTCCCTTTCTGCTGCTTCATTGTTGGAAATGCAACAGATGTCTGTATGCAGATTTTATATCCTGCAGCACTGAGTCTTTTATGTTTTCTCCATAGAGTATCATGTCATCTGCATACACTGAAGTTTGGACTTGGTCCTTGTCAATTTGGATGTTTTATTTTGTGCTTTTTCTTTTCTTTTTGTTACCTGACTGCTAAGTCTGATACTTGCAGTACTATGTTAAATAACATTTATGACAGAGTCTTATTCCTAACTGTAACGGTGAAGCAGTTTTTCTGCTTTGAAGATTATATTGACTGTGGGTCTTTACATATGACTTTTATCATGTTGGTTTATATTCTTTCTATAACAATGTTGTTGAGGGGTTTTTATTTAATTTATATTTTTATTAATGATAATGTATTATTTGTTTCAGGAGTATAGGTCTTTGATTCATCAGTCTTACACAATTCACAGCACTCTCCATAGCATACACCTTCCACACTGTCCATCATCCAGTCACCTCACACCTCGCTCTTCTAAGACACTCACTCTTATCATATTGGTTTCAATCAGTTTCTTTATGTGACTTATTGCTTATATATCTGGATGTTTACATGTTTGTAGCAAAAATATGTACAGTTGTCAGATCTTCTTGTTGGAGAGGCTCCTTAATTAGGAAATAGTGTCCTCATTCATCTTTCATTACAATCCTGGGTTTAAAATCTAGTTATTCTGATATAAATATGGTTACTCTGATTTTCTTTTCACATTCATTATCATGGTAGATTTTCTCTATCCAGTCACTTTCAATCTGGTGGTATCTTTATATCTAAAATGAGTCTCTTGTAAGAAGTATATAGATCTTTTTTTAAAATCCATTCTGATACCAGTGCCTTTTTATTATAACATTTATTCCATTTACATTCAGAGGAATATTTGATAAGAATTTCATGTCACCAAAGAGCCCCTGGGTGGCTCAGTCAGTTAAGTGTCTGACTTTACTTCAGGTCATGATTTCAGGGTCCTGAGATTGAGCCCCACGTTGGACTCTCTGTTCTGCACAGAGTCTGCTTCTTCCTTTCTCTATCCCCTCCCCTTCTTCCTGCTCTCTCTGTCTCAAATAAATTAATTAAATTTAAAAATAAAAGAAATTAGTGCCATTTCATTGTCTCTAATTTAGTGTTTCTGGGGATTTTCTCTGTTCCTTTTCTAGTCTTTGATGTTCTTGGTCTTCCCCTCTCAAAGAGTCCCCCATATTATTTCTTACAGGACTGCAGTAGTCATGAACTTCTTTAATTTTGTTTTCTGGTACTTTTTTGTCAGTCCTATTTTACATGACAGCTTTGCTGGATAAAGTATTCTTGGATGAATAGTGTTGCTATTCTGCATTTTGAATATATCATGTCACTTTCTTCTGGCCTATCATATTTCTGTGGACATCTCTTCTATAGACCTGGTTTGGTTGTCCTTGTAGAATTTTTGTTTGTTTGTTTCCACTTGCTACTTTCAGGATTCCTTCCTTATTTGTGCCACTTGGATTTTGATGTTTATGTCTTCCTAAATTTGAGAATGTTTCCAGCTACCCTTTGATCAAATAAGCCTTCTGTCCCTTTCTTCATATTCTTGGATTCCTTTGAAATGAATGTTACTGTGTTTTGTGAATTGCCTGAGTTTCCTAAGTCCACATTGGTGAGCCAATACTTTACTTTCCCTCTTCTTTTCAGCTTCCTTATTTTCCATAATGTTATCTTCATGTCAACGATTCATTCCTGTTTCATCCATCCTCAGTGTCATTACATACAGTTGGTTTTGTCACTTAATTATAAAATTCTTTTTCATTTTAGCATGACTGGTACTTAGTTCATTGGTCTCTTCAGTAAGGCATTGTTTAGATCTTATTAGCATTATTTAAGCCCAGCTAGTATCCTTAAAATTGTTGATTTAGGGGCACTGGGTGGCTCAGTGAGTAAAGCCTCTGCCTTCAGCTTAGGTCATGATCTCGGGGACCTGGGATCAAGCCCTGCTTTGGGCTCCCTGCTTAACAGGGAAGTCTGCATCTCCCTCTCCATCTGCCTCTTCAGCTACTCATGATTTCTCTCACAGTCTTTCTATCAAATAAATAAATAAAATCCTTAAAACATTTACCATACATAAGTGGGATTTATTCCTGTGTTGTAATTATTGTTTAGTATTTACAAATCAATCAATTTGATACACCACATAATAAAAGAAAGGATAAGGACTGTATGATCATTTGATTAAATGAAAACAATATATTTGGAAAAGAGACAGCATCCAGTTATGATAAAAAGCCTCAATAAAGTAAGTTTAGAGGGAACAAACCTCAATAAAGTCCATATAAGTTTATTTTTATTTATTTGACAGTCAGAGATTACAAGTAAGCAGAGAATCAGGCAGAAAGAAAGGAAAGCAGGCTCCCCACTGAGCAGAGAGCCCAGTGCAGGACTTGATCCCAGGACCCCGGATCCTGACCTGAGCCGAAGGCAGCAGCGTAACCCTCTGAGCCACCCAGGTGCCCCACCTTATAAAATCATTAATATCAGGTGATTATAGAGCAATGTTTTACTACAGCAATTGCATTCTGAGATTCAGCTAAGAACACAAATTCTCAAAATTTCTTCACTAGAAACCAAAGTGAACACACTTTCTCTTCAAGAAAAGGATAAATAGGAGACAGGAGGGCAGAGGAGAAGGGATTCTAAGCTTTTCTCATTTCTTGAATAGAGTTAGATACCTATCAAATCATTCTGAAACCTCATAAATCAAGTAGAGATCTGAGAAAAGAAATGCTGCAGGGCTACAGGTAGGAAAGTGACCTCCTTTTGGAAGGTAGAAGGTGCAGAGACTTGAAAATGGTGTGATACAGCTAATGATACAGGGGATGGAAAGAAGTCCTCCTAGAGATACTATTGCAAAGTACTAGAAGTCGTGGAGCATAAAATCAGAACAATTTTCTAATTTTAATTTTTATATATGTTTTATTATTTTTTGCTTTTATTATATTTTAATTCTTATTTTTTTAACATGTTGGGATTTAGTTTCTCTAAACAAGCAGATGAGGACACAAAGATATCTAGTTTCTTGTTTTGGTTGTTGTTTTTCTTGTGTTTTTTTCTTCCTTATTCTTTTCTCATCTTGAAAAAAAAAATAATGAGGAGAAATTTATCACAAGAGTAAGGAAGTGGTTCTCATAGCCACAGATTTAATCATACAGTTACAAGTAAGAAGTCTGAACTAGAATTTAAAGCAAAGATTATAAACATACTAGCTTTGTTTGAAAAACAAATACATAGAAGATACTAGAAAATCCATCACTATAGACATACAAGGACTACAATATAGACATGCTGAAATTAAAAATGCTATCACTGAGGTCCAGTCCCAAGTGGAGACCATATAAGTGAGGATGAACGAAATAGAAGAGGAATTTAGTGATATAGAAGACAAAGTTATGGAAACTAATGAAGCTGATCAGAGGAAAGATAGACGACTCTTAGATAATGAAGGTAGACTTAGGGAATTCAGCATTCCATTAGTGAAAGAATATCTGTATTGTAGGAGTCTCAGAAGAAGAGTAGAAAAGAAGCAGCAGGATTAGTTGAACAAATTATAGTTGAGAACTTACCTAAACCAAAAAAGGAAACAGGTATTCAGGTACAAGAGGCACAGAGAACTCCCCCCAAATCAACAGAAATAAGTCAACACCACGACATACTAGAGTGAAAATTCAAAGTGAAATTTCAAAGATAAAGAGAACATCCTAAAATCACCCTGAGACAAGATGTACTTACCTACACATGTAGGCACATAAGGCTGGCAGCTGACCTGTCCACAGAGACCTAGCAGGCCAGAAAAGACTGGCATATTCAATATGCTAAGTTGGAAAAATATGTAGCCAAGAACACTATATCCAGCTAGGCTGTCATTCAGACCAAATAAATAAATAAAGGAATTCATGAACACTAACCCAGCCTTGCAAGAAATATTAAAGGGACACATAAAGCAAAAAGAGATCCCAAAAGTAACAAAATCCATAAAGGAACAGAGATAATCCACAGATATGGCAACCTTACATGTAATAAAATGACACTAAATTTATATTTTAATAATTCTCTAAATATAAATGGATAAAATGTTCCAATTAAAAGACAAAGGATAACATAATTGATTAAAAAATTTTAAAAAAGACTCATCAGTACACTGCCTACAGGAGATTCATTTCAGACAGAAAGACACCTCCAGATTTCAAATGAAGGTGTAGAGAATGATTTATCATACTAATGGACATCAAAAGAAAGTCAGAGGAACCATCCTTTTGCCAGAGAAAATAAGTATTAGACCACAGATGACAATAAGAGATGAAGAAGGACAGTATATGATTATAAAGGGGTCTATATAAAAGGAAGATCTAACAAATGTAAATATTTATGCCCATAATATAGGAGTAGTCAAATGTATAAATTAATTAATAATAAACTTAAAGGATTTCATTGAAAATACTACAATAATGGTGGGCTTGAACACCCTAATCATAGCAATGGACAAATCGTCTATGCAGAAGATAACCAAGGAAACAAGGGCTTTGACACACTGGACCAGCTGGACTTAACAGATAGTCAGAGCATTTCATCCTAAAGCATTCAGAAATACATTCTTCTTCTGTGCACATGGAAAGTTTTCCAGAACGGATTACATACTGGATCATAAATCAGACCTCAACTTTTTGAAAAAGATTGAGATCATGCCATACATATTTTCAGACCTCAATGCTATGAAACTTGAAATCTAACATATGAAAACATAGAAGGACCAAAAATTCATGGAGGTTAAAAGGAATCCTATTTCAGAATGAATGGGTCAACCAGAAAATTAAAGAAGAACTTTAAAAATTCATGGAAGCAAATGAAATTGAATACATGACAGTTGTGAACCATTGGGAAGCAGCAATGGCAGTTCTAAGAGGTAAGTATATAGCAATACAAGCCCCTCCACCCCACCAAGAGACAAGAAAAGTATCAAATGCACAACCTAATCTTATGCTTAAAGATACTGGAGATAAAAAGGACATAAACCATAAATCCAGTGGGAGATAAGAAATAATAAAGATTAGAGCAAAGGGGCACCTGGATGGCTCAGAGGATTAAAGCCTCTGCCTTCAGCTCAGGTCATGATACCAGGGTCCTGGTACTGAGTTCTACATCAGGCTTTCTGCTCAACAGGGAGTCTGCTTCCCTTCCTCTCTCTCTGCCTGCCTCTCTGCCTACTTGTGATCTCTGTCAAATAAATAAATAAAACCTTAAAAAAAAGATCTGAGCAGAAAGCAAAGAAACAGAAATTAAAGAAAAGAACAGAGAAATGTGACTAGGAACTGGTTCTTTGAAAGAATTAATAAGATTGTTAAACCTCTAATCAGGTTTACCAAAAATAAAAGAGAAAGGACCCAGATAAATAAAAGCATAAACAAGAGAGGAGAAAACACAGCAAAACCCAATAAATGCAACAATCATATGGAAATATTATGAGCGAATACATGCCAAAAAGCTGGGCAAGCTGAAATAAATGGATACAGTCCTTGAAACATAATCTACCAAAATTCAATGAGGAAGAAACAGAAAACCTAAGCAGACCCAAAACCAGCAAAAAGGGGAAAAAACTGAATTAGTTACCAAGTTTCCCAAAAAGTATCCAGAGAGAAATGGCTTCCCAGGGGAATTCTGCCAAGTAATAAAATAAGAATTAATGCCCATATTTCTGAAAGTATAAAAAAAAATAGAAAAAAGGAAAACAGCAAACTCCTTCTATGAGACCAGCATTGCCTTGAGGCCAAAACCACAGAAGGATGCCCTCTAAAAAGAATTACAGACCAGTATCCCTGATGAACAAGGATGCATATAGTCTCACCAAGATACTAGCCAACAGGATCCAATGGTACATTTAAAGGATTATTCAACATGACCATGAGGGATTTATTCCTGCACTGAAAAGTGACTCAACCTCAGCAAGTCAATCAATGGGATAGACCACATTAAAAAATGGGCAAAAAATAAAATAAAAAACAAACGCAAGAACCATATGACATTCTCCATAGATGCAGAAAAAGCATTTCACAAAATACTGCATCTTCTTTGAAAAAACTCGCTACCACGTAGAAAGAGAGGGAATATAACTCAACATCATAAAGACTATATATGAAAGACCCACAATAGATATAATCCTCAACAGAGAAAGACTGATTTTCCCCTACGTTCGGAAACACACCAGGTTTGTCCACTCTCACCACCGATGTCCAAATGTTTAGCATGGAAATGTGTGGTTCCTCTCATAGCAGATCTCCTATGCTTCTGCCTTTTGCCTCCCTATCCCTGGAAAACAATCCTACAACCATGCAGTAGCAAGCAGTTTATGTCAACACAGAGCAGAAAACTGGCATCTAGACACTCTCTTCTCAGGCAGGTTTCCTGCTCCTAAAGCTTGGTGGTAAGGTAGGGTTTTTTTTATTGTTGTTTCGTTTTGTTTTGTTTTTTGTTTTGTTTTGTTTTTCTGTTTTGTTTTTTGTTTGTTTGTTTTTAACTTTTTTAAGTCTGGGAATTCTGCCATACTCAGGCAGCACCCATTTTCATGTCACCCCAGGGATCCTGAGACCAATCTTGTCACACTCAGGATTCCACCTGGCTTCCCTACCTGAGCATTTTTAAGCCAGGGACACCCCCACAGCAGCAGACTTCTAAATGTTACCATTTTCTGATCTGCTGCTAAGAAGACTTTGTGGTAGCTTCCCCAGGCAGGTTCCCACCCCTAAGCTATATAACACCAGATTCAAATCTGAACACCACCTCCCTTCGGAATGGTGGGCCCTTTTCTACTTATAGACCTGCAGCATTTTTTTTCTCAGATCTCTGATTCATTTATTGTGTGTTCTGAATGACCTGATAAATATTGACTTGTATTTGAGGGAGGAGACAAACTTAAGTCCTCCTCCCACTGCTTTGTGTTGGAAGCTAGACATGAAGACAGTGAACCTGCTGACAGGCTGGATTTTGTTCTCCCCCGTCTATGAGAGCTAAATATTGTTTTGGCAGAAGGTAATGACTTGGGACACAGCATCATCCTTTCTTGGTTTAAGTTTATTTTGGGAAGACGTAGCAAACATAATAGCTATCATTTTCTACATTTATATTTAAGCTTTAATGGAGGAGTGGAAAGTAGCATCATATTATGAACTTACTCATGAAGTGTGACAGTTCATGGGGTTTAATGGTCCGTGTCTTCATGAATACTGGCGATAGCATTTCAGGGAATGGTGACGCTGAGTGACACATTTTGCTTTATACTGGTTGAGTCTTTCGGCCTCACCATGAACTTCACTATAAATACATCCCAAAGATGAATTTTTCATCCTGAAAGAAAGTTAACCTGTTTTCCATTGGATGATGTCAGAAGGGTCACTGAAAAAGCCCTTGGTCATTGGCCAGCTGAGCTACGTGGTGACTGGCCACCTGAATGAGACAAATTTGTGAGTGCCTGGGTGATTCTCCAGGGCATGGTGGTGACATCACAAGAAGGCATTGTGATGCCCTAGGGTGAGGCCAGCAAGACGGGCTAGGCTGTGCCGCTGATGGGGAGACCACCTGAGCCGCCTCCTCGAAGTCTCCCCACAAGGCTGTGGAATGGATTGGGGCTCACCCAGCAGTAAGACCCCGAGAAATTGGAAGAAGTGCTTTTCCTTCCAGGAGTCTTTCTAGGGGAGCAGCTTCTCCTTCAGGCAGAGCAGGAAGACTGCGGGAAAGCGGCTGGGGAGGGGGAGCCACCGGTGAGGCCAGAGTCTCTGAGGACCAACCTCCAGGGGCACCACTCCCGCCTCCACAGAGATGGGCACTGCCTCTGGGAGCAGGTGGCGGCAGATCTGGGAGGGCGTGGTGTGGACTTGACTTCCAGAGGCACTGCTCCATCTGCTTCAGAGATGGGTCTGGCCTGGGGGAGCTGGCATTGGTGCTGGGCATGGGGTGGGCTGTGCAGAATGAGGGCTGCAGGGGTGACCCACAGGAGTTCCAGCCCAAAAAGGCGGGGAGAGTCAGGTGATCCTGGTCAGCCTGCACAGCCCCCCACACAGGAGGCTCAGCCAACTGCAGTCCAGAAGCCCCATGGTGGATGCATCAAGGAAAAGGGCCCAATTGTTGAGATAATCCAAGAACTTTTCTCAAGTTTGTTGCAGGGGTGCCAGATACCGGTTTTGGAGAACTTGTCTACAATCAGGGATTGATTTCAAGGATGTCTTTTTTTTTTTCTTTTTTCTTTTTTAAGTGACAGATTTGGTTCCCCCTCCTTCCCCACAGATCCCATCCTAAATCACACTGTTACCCCGTTCCAACAGGTCCGGGAGAACTTAAACACCTTCCTCTGCTGTGATTCTTTTTTGTTTTTAAATTTTGAATCATTATTAATTTTTTTGCATATTTTGCATCTTTGTTCTAAAATATAAACTTTGTCAATCTATGGACATGCCTATATATGAAGGAGATGGGTGTGCCCAAAGTGATAGGATGATTTCTTATAAAATTTACCTAGTTGTACTACTTTCTGTACTTAGCTAGAATATTTAAAAAAAAAAAATGTCCTTGGGGCCCTGGGTGGCTAAGTTGGTTAAACTTCTGCCTTAGGCTCAGCTCATGATGCCAGGGTCCTGATAGTGAGCCCTGCATCTGGCTTCCTGGTTGGTGCGGTGCCTGCTTACTTCTCTCCTGCTCCCTTTGCTTGTGCTTTCTGTGAAACAAAGACAATCTTTTTCTTTTTTTAAGTTAATTTTAAGAATAAGTAAAAATAAGAAAATGAAATATAATTTTCTTTGCCTGTCACTAATTTTCCAGTGCAGTCATAGTGATAGCAATAATAATAGAGCAAAGTTGGATACTTTATTAAAACCAATGAGTGTACTGAAATTTTTCGGGAACAAAGTCCCTGAGAAATGCAAGGATGACATGTGTATGGATAAAAAATGTATGATGGTTACTATGCTGATTTTAGTGGCAATGGTGAAGATGGTAAAAAAAATATCACAGCTACTGTGCATGGGTCACTCATGCCACTCAGATTTGACACATCCAGTATAAACTATCCCATTTAGTCTTGTCATTTTTTTTTGCCTTTTCTTCAGATTTATTTAGGTATAATTGACAAATATTCCATATATATAAGGTACACAGTTTCATTTAAGAATTACACTTCCTGGGGCACCTGGGTGGCTCAGTGGGTTAAAGCCTCTGCCCTTGGCTCAGGTCATGATCCCAGAGTCCTGGGATCGAGGCCCACATCAGGCTCTCTGCTCCACGGGGAGCCTGCTTCCTCCTCTCTCTCTGCCTGCCTTTCTGCCTAGTTGTGATTTCTCTCTGTCAAATAAATAAAATATTAAAAAAAAAGAATTACGCTTCCTAATAACTACAAAGTGCATATCCACCAATTCACTTAGCTTGTGTATGTGGTGTGTGTGTGTGTGTGTGTGTGTGTGTGTGTGTGTAAGAATACCACCAACTGGGGAGATCTCCAGTAACAGGAAATTTCCAATATACCATGTTGTTAACTATATATAAATTGCTGTAATATAACTTATTCAACATGTATACTGGAAACTTAGCATTTGACCCACATCTTCCCAATTTTCCCTGCCTTTAGTCACTGACAATTCCCATTCTACTCTTCTAAAGATTGACTTTTAGATTTCATTTACAATTGTAATTATAAAGTGTTTGTCTTTCTATGTTTGGCTTATTTCACTTCTCTCAATGACCTCCAGGTTCATCCATGATACTTTTATTTCATTTTTCCATTCATTTGTCAATGAATATGTCAAATTAATTTCCACATTTTAGCTATTGTGAGTCACACTGCAATAATGATTACACGAGTAAAGTATAGCTTCAAATTTGATTTCATATCATTTTATGTCCTTTGCATAGATATCCAGAAGTGGGATTGTTGGAACTTAGGATAGTTTTACTTTCAACTGTTTGAAAAACTTCTATACTATTTTCCATAATGGCTGTACCAATTTATATTCCCATCAATAGTTCTCAAGTGTTGTTTTTTATCTGCATCCACTCCAACAGACATCATTTTGTTCAATTATTGATAACAATCATTCCAAGAAATGTGAGATCATATCTCATGATTCTGATCTGCTCTTCTGATGAGTTAAAGGCTCAAAGAGTTGAATTCATTAATCCATGTTTACATTTCTAGTAAGTGACAGCTAGCATTAGATCTAACATTGGCTCCAAAAATCTGCAGCATGTTTTACAATAAAGCAAAATAAACTTCTCTTCAGTCTGAATCTAAAGACAAAGTATATGCTGATAAATCAGATATCTCTCCATATATCTCTCTACCTACTTACCTATTTATCAGTACTGATTCTCTGATGTGATATTTCATGACGATATATATACAGAAACACACAGATATAGGCACATACGAATACTATACATTTTAGATCTCTGTGTACAATGAAATCCTTACGATCACAAGCTTTATAACCATCTAAACAAATGAAAAATACACATTGGTTAACTATTTTAAATGAGTCTTAATCCCTAAGTCATGAAAGCTTTCTGAACTCTGCTGTTTGTCTTCTTGCTTTTTTTTTCCTTTTTTTAAATTTCCTTTCAGCGTAACAGTATTCATTGTTCTTGCACCACACCCAGTGCTCCATGCAATATGTGCCCTCCCTATTACCCACCACCAGGTTCCCCAACCTCCCACCCCCACCCCCGTCCCTTCAAAACCCTCAGGTTGTTTTTCAGAGTCCATAGTCTCTCATGGTTCATCTCCCCTTCCAGTTTCCCTCAACTCCCTTCTCTCCATCCCCCCATGTCCTCCATGTTATTTGTTATGCTTCACAAATAAGTTGTTTTCTTTTTAACAGAAACTGTTGTCGAAACATTAGAAGGCATGAAAAATTTCATGTATGACTCATTGCAGAGATACTGCAGGGAACTGTGCTTGGCTAGACTCCAGAGGATTGCCCTCTCGGCAACCTGATACATTCTAGGGAAGTCATTTCATAATACCATGAAAGCTAGGTAACGGATAGCAATGCAAAATAATTAATATCTATGGGCATGCAGATACAAGTATGAACAAAGTTTTCAAAGTACTGAGGTATGCTTTGAGCAGCCAGTAGGTTCATGGAAGTCCTGTGGAAAAAGTCTGCTAGGTCTTTTAGAGAACTCTTCCCCCATAGGTGGGTAAAGAAGTTTATTTTGATAAAGTTCACACAAAAGTATGACAGAGTTCTTGAAAAGAGAAGAAATAACCCAAATTTATATGAAAATTGGTGATTTTTGTTTTTTAAATTCAGATGCTTATTAAAATTTAGTCTGATATTTCTTATAAAATTTTAGGGAAAATGATAGAAATTTCTTTGTTAAAGGCGCATTCTGCTTGCAACTATGCAATAATCAGACAAAATGGATTGTGACCAGACTTATTTAGTGATCTGAATGATCTTTTTTTGAGATTCGTTTGCTTCTGAATAAAATTCTACATTGTCCGGTATCTAGAGAACACATTTCTAGATTTGCCAACGGATCATATATAGTTTGAACCAAATTAATTCTCATCACATGGGATCCACATTTAATCTTTATAATGATCCTATATTTGAAAAATCACTTTATTCTGTAAATATGTGAATCAATAAAGTGAGAGGTTTTTCAAGTCTTATTTGCAATTGAATAGGAACATTTGAAACCTAGGAAAAAGAATATCTGTAATATTGATAATGCTTATTAAATTATATTAAACTAAATTCAAAATGGTAATATGCAAATTATGTATAAGTTACATTATTTTGAGGACTTTTCTCATTGTGAAGTAGGAATAAACTGAATATATACATTTACAAAGCAATTTACAGGGGAGATAATAAAGAGGAGTTTGATCTTTGTAAGCACAACCACGTAGGGCAACTTTGGTATTGGGGCAGGACATGGATCAGAGTTCATTGAGAGGATCTGGAAGTGATGTGTGTATTCTCTACACTATTGATCAAAGCTGTATTATTGCAGGGAACAAGAGAAAATAAGATTAAGACTGAAATAGATAGGAAACAAGAAATATCTTGAAATGACAATATAGAAGAAACAAAGCAATTTATTGAGGCATAGATAACTTGTATAAATTCTTGACTCTGTTTCATCTCTGGTACATGTTTAATTAATAGGTTTAATACTTTTCTTTTAATTTCTATTTACTTTTGAGCAGTTAAAAACGACCAATTTTATTTCATAATTGTTGCCTAAAATATTTAGTGCGAAGATAGGATTCTTTTTAAATACAAATTTAATATATAAATACCTGCATCTATTTACTATCTGTGTTAAGACAGGAAATCCAATGAATTCCCTTAAATTTCTGAAACTTGATTTATCATCAGCAACTCTCTGTATTCATATTGATGGTTGTATCAAACTGAAGAGACGTTGGTCAGGAATAAATAAAATAAATTCCTGGCATCAATCTCACATATGGTAGGTTCCACCCTGAGAAGATGGTCAACAGAAGTGTATAGTCCTATCCTCTCTGCCATGTATGGACCTTCTTCAGGTTCAAGCCTTCATTCTCCACCTGACTAAGAAACCATCTCTTTCCCTTTTACTCCACTCCCTATTGACAGTAATGCTGAGGCCAGACCCAGAACTTCGAGTGAAGTTTCAATGCTTGAAGCAGATGCAAATCTTTTGCAAAGTAAGTAGACTGGCTTCCATAATGCCATTGGGTAAAGTTAAAATAACGGAGAAATAATCTCATTATTTTTACATGAAAATATAATTCTTCATATTAGGGTTTGGAACCAGATATTCAATATCTAAAGCGACTTCCGTGTCAGATGCAGTAGCTCTTTAACTATAAACACAACCAGCTTTCCCAGTTTTTCCTCTGCGAGTTGACAGTGACCACCCAATAATTGAAAATAAACTCCTTCACATAAACCCAGAACCCTGATGTAGGTATTTCCCAGTAGATTAGGAGATGAACATCTGCAATAATTTGAGAACATGTAAATTACTAAGTGAAATAACTTTTTTATGACTTTAGGATATTATTCCAAGAATGCATGGACATTGCATCAACAGACCATAGGATAAATTGATGGTCCCACAACCTATGCCTCTTGACACCCAAGGCAGATACTTCAAACCCACTTACAATTTTTACCAGTACTTCCTCATTTTTTAAAGATTTTATTTATTTATTTGACAGACGGAGATCACAAGTAGCCAGAGAGGCAGGCAGAGGAAGAGGGAGAAGCAGGCTCCCACTGAGCGGAGAGCCCAATGTTGGGCTCGATCCCAGGACCCTGAGATCATGACCTGAGCCAAAGGCAGAGGCTTTAAACCACTGAGCCACCCAGCGCCCCCTTCCTCAGTTTTTTAAAATAATACACTCATCTCTCATCTTGATTCCTAAATCCGAAATACCATGCCATGATTTATAACTCAACCAATGCCAAGATAAATGTGTCTAGGAAACACAATGCACAGATTTGAGGCCTCTCAGGACCACAGAGGGGCACAGACATAGGTGCTGATATGAAGGTGGTGTGTAGAGTATCGGAGAGAGGCCCAGGACAGGAGGAATGAGCAGGGGCTTGCTATGGGCAGGGGCAGGGAACAGGGCAGAGAAGTCAAGGAAGAGCAGGAAGAGCAGTGACTGAACTGCCATCTCTCTCCACACGGCAGCCTGTGCTGTTGCCAAGCTTTTATAACTGCCCCAGGACATCACAATGCCTTCTTCCTGTGATGTCACCACCATGCAAATTAATCACTATGCCCTGGCCAGTCATTGGGGATTTCTCAGATTAGCCTCATTCTGGTGACCAAGCAACACACAGGTCAGCTGATCAGTTATTGTTGGCTTTCTCAGTTTCACCCCTGACTGATATTATCACCTGGAAACCATGTTTTAAAGGAAAACAAGTAAACTGTCCTACAAGATGAAAAGATAATATTTGAGCTGTATTTATACTGAAGGTCATGGTGAGGCTGAAAGTCTCAACCAACGCAAAGCTAAATGTGCCACTTAGAGGCACCGTTAATTAAAACACTTACATGGATATTAATGAAGACATTGGCCATTAGACCCCATGAAGGTCACAGTTGTGGGTAACTCAGACCACGTGGCAATAGAGCAAATGCTACTCTCAACTCATCCATCACGGCTTAAATATAAGTGTAGAAAATAACAGGCATTATGTTTGATTCATAGTAATAATAAAAGGGAGAGATCATGACCAATGTAAGAGAAACAGAGAATTCTTAGAACATATCATCAGCAACTATACAGCAACAAATTAGGCCATCTGGAAGAAATAGATGCATTCATGGAAACTTGTAATCTACCAAGTCCAAAACAGGAAAGAATAGATAATCTGAGCCGACCCATAACCAGCATGGAAATTGAAGCAGTGATCACAAAGCTCCCAAAAAATCTAGATTCCAGGGCGAGATAGCTTCCCAGGGAAATTCTACCAAACATTGAAAGAATAAATCATACCTCTTCTACTGAAGCTGTTTCAAAAAAAAGAAAGAAAGCAAGGAAGGAAGGGATGGATAGTGTCCAAACTCATTTTATGAGGCGACCATTAGCTTGATCCAAAAGCAGACACCCCACTGGAAAGGAGAATTACAGACCAATAGTCTTGATGAACAAGAATGCCAGAATACTCAGCAAGGTACTAGCCAGCAAGATCCCATGGAATGTTAAAAGAGCTATTCATGATGAAGGGAGATCAATTCCTGAGATGCAAGGAAGGTTCAACATAGACAAGTGCATCGATGTGATAGATCATATTAACAAAAGAATGACAAGAACCATATCATCCTCTCAACTGATGCAGAAAAATCATTTGGCAAAATACAACATCCTTTCCAGATGAAAACTCCTCAAAATATAGGGTTAGAAGGCACATGTTTCATCAAAGCCATCTCTGAACAACCCACAGCAAATGTCATTCTCAATGGGAAAAATCTGAGAGCTTTTCCCTTTGGGTCAGGAACATGACAGGGATTCCCATTCTCACCACTTTTGTTCAACAGAGTATTAGAAGTCTTAGCCTCAGCATTTGTACAACAAAAAGATAATGGATTCAAACTGGCAAAGAAGTCAAACTCTCTCTTTGCATATGACAATATACTTTATGAGAAAATCCCAAAAGACTCCACCCCTAAATTACATGAAATAACAGCAATTCAGCAACATGAAGGACTCAAAACGAATGCACAGAAATCAGTTGCTTTTCTATATACTAACAATCTGAATGGAGAAAGAGTAAGGTTTCAATTCCATTTACTATAGCATTCAAAACCATAAGATACCTATGAATAAACCTAATCTAAGAGGTCAAGGATCTGTACCATAGAAACTACAGAAGACTTATGAAGGAAACTGAGGAAGACACAAAGAGGTGGAACAACTTCTATGCTCATAGATTGGAAGAAAAACATTGTGAAAACGTCTAAGCTGCCCAGATCAATCTACACATTCAATGCAATCCCTATCAAAATAAACTTGATATTCTTCCCAGAGCTAAAACAAGCAATCCTAAAATTTGCATGTAGCCAGAAAAACCCCTAATTGCCCGGGGATTGTTGAAAAAGAATACCAAAGCTTGGGGCATCACAATTTCTGTTTGCAAGCAAGTTTACAAAGCTGTGATCATCGAGACAGCATGTTAGTGACACAAAAACAGATGTATCACTCAATGGAATAGAACAGAGAGCCCAGAAAAAAACCCCTTGACTCTAAGGCCAACTGATCTTTAATAAAGCAGGGAAGAATATCCAATGGAAAAAAAGGCAATGTCTTTGATAAATGATGCTGGAAAAATTGGACAGTCACATGCAGAAGGACGACACTGGCCCATTCTCATCTACCACATGTAACAAAAAATCCAAAATGGATGAAAAACCCCAGTGAGAGAGAGGAATCCTTCAAAATCCTAGAGGAGAACCCCAGGCAGCAAACTCTTCAACCTCAGCCACAGTAACTTCCTGCAACACAGGTCTCTAAAGGCAAGGGAATCAAAAGAAAAATGAACTACTGTTTCTCAAGATAAAAAGCTTCTGCACAGCCAAGCGAACAATCAACATAACTTCTGATTGGGAGAAGATATTTGCAAATGATATATTCAATAAGGAATTAATAGCCACAATAAAGAAAGAAGTTATACATGAGAGACATAATATTCAAGATCTGAATAAATATATTTGTTTACCCACTGAATAAACTTGAACTCAACTATTAAAACAGCTACACAAATTATCAGAACTTGTTTCTAAATTTTGTCCTAGAGATATGATGAGCAATTGCTATTTTAATGTTACTCATATCTCAGTGAATGAGACATGAGAATTGTATTCACTTCTCACACTGAGTGAGTTTATGAGTGAATACACTCATAAAACATCAAGTATTCTCCTTAATCTCCAAAGATGTCCCCAGATCATGAGTCTTTATGGAGTTATCTAAAATGGCAAGAGCAGGGATGAGAGCAAAGTATACACAGTGGTTTGAAAAATACTCTATTCAGAAAAATGACTTCATTGATAGGATGATGGGAGGACCAATATCAGCTTGAGAAACCAGTATGTTTGTAACTATGCATGATAACAAAGGGTACATGTCTTATGGGTATTTTTATTGTTACTTATCATTTAAATGCTTAAGATAATTTTGATTAGAATCAATAAAGAAACTATTTAATAAAATATTAGAATTAACAACTGATAGATTTTTTTAAAGAATTTTTTTTATTTGACAGAGAGAGATCACAAATAGACAGAGAGACAGGCATAGAGAGAGGGAGAAGCAGGCTCTACGCTGAGCAGAGAGCCCAATTCAGGGCTCTATCTCAGGACCCTGAGATTATGACCCAAGCTGAAGGCAGAGGCCTAACCCACTGAGCCACCCAGCGACCCCAACAATGGATAGATTTAAGCATTTAATTAACAATGGCCGGGCGCCTGGGTGGCTCAATGGTTTAAGCCGCTGCCTTCGGCTCTGGTCATGATCTCAGGGTCCTGGGATCGAGTCCTGCATTGGGCTCTCTGCTCAGCAGGGAGCCTGCTTCCCTCTCACTCTCTCTGCCTGCCTTTCTGCCTACTTGTGATCTCTCTCTGTCAAATAAATTAAAAAAAAATCTTTAATTAACAATGACCATTCAAAGGAAAATCTTATTTTGCTATAAAGTCTATTAAAATATCCATATTTTATAGATTTTATATATTCCATATTTTCATATAGATATATAATTAAATGTTAAAAAGTAAATAAATTTTTACATACTTGTGTGTTTAAAAAAAATGAAACTCTCTTTAAGCCTTAGACAAAACATTATAGAATTCTTGAAAGAATTGTTGTTGTACCTTGTATTCTACTGTAAAATGGTAGTAAATATAGTGGAATTGATATTTTAATCAATGGCTGACATCTACAATCATCAATGCACTTCTTTTCTCTATTTATGGTAAATTAAACTAAGGTCTACACTTAATACTATATTCACGTAAATACAGTCACTAAATAATTATAATTCTCTGACAAAATACACAGCACATGTATGAATGGTAATGGACCTGCAAATGTGAGAATTTGTCCAAACCAAGGTATTTTTAGTAAAATAATTGAATTTGAAAGAGGCATATTATCACTGACTGGTACAGCTAAGATGAGATAGGTGAAAAGTTCCTGTGGTTTAAATTAACTCCTAAGACTATGATCTTTTAGAAAATGTGGGTATTGTTTTTTTCTGTGTGTTTTTTCCCCCTTTCCTTCTTAATCAAGACAGTAGTGTTGTAAATCTGCCTCACAAAATACATCCTAAGAATGTTTATTAAAAAAACAAAAACAAAAACAAAACAAAACAACAACAAAAAAAAACACTAAGCCTCCCCCTGTTATTTCCAGTGTCCCATTATTCCTGGCGCTGTCATGCACCCCTTCCATTTCCCCACCAGTCCCATCACCCGCAGGTAAAGGCGCCACCTCTCCCAATCCCGGCCTAGCCAGGCTCCAAAGGATGAGCTGCAGGCCAAGGGCAGTGCTGGAGCCCAGACCTGGAGGAGCCCATGGCTGCTGGCAGCAGGGCGGGGTCCCACCCGTGGCCAAGAAGGAGGAGCCTCCATGGTTACCCCTGAAGTCAGGCTACCTCGCCAAGAAGGAGGAGCCCTGGGAGCGGGGAGGCCGCCAAGACATGCTAGGCTGTGCGCTTTGACAGGGAGGCCGCCTTGGTCCCCTGCTGGATGTCTCCCCCAAAGGCCAGAGACCAGCCCTGCACTAACCCAGCAGCGAGAGAGCCCGAGAAATAGGAAGAAGCACTTTTCCTTTCAGAAGTCTTTCTGGTGGAGGGGCTTCTCCTTCAGGAAGAGCAGCGAGGCCACAGGAGAGCGGGAGAGGCCTCGGGGGCCAGGAGACCCTCCACTGAAGGCCAGATGGACCAGGCCTCCAGGGGCAGGGGCACAGCTT
Organism: Meles meles; assembly: GCF_922984935.1. Taxonomy (NCBI): domain Eukaryota; kingdom Metazoa; phylum Chordata; class Mammalia; order Carnivora; family Mustelidae; genus Meles; species Meles meles. Next base: position 813,812 of record NW_025721612.1, read on the forward strand.
CAGCTGCCACAGAGATGGGGCTGGCCTCTGGGTGGAGCAGGTGGCAGGCCAGGCGGGAGGGGGCAGCGGGGTAGGAGGGAGCAGCTGTGGTGACCCACAGGAGCCCAACATCAGGAAGGGAGCAGACTGGTCAGCTTGGTCAGCCTGCGCAGCCCCTGCACTGGCGACCCAACTGAGTACAGTCCGGAAACCCCCTAGTACCGTCAGCAGAGGAAAAGGACCTGATTGTTGAGATAACCCAGGAAATTTTCTCCCTCTTTGTTTGTTGCAGGGGTGCCAGCTACTGGTTTTGGAGAACTTGTCTACAACCAGGGATCGATTTTAAAGCTTTGTTTTGGTTTGGTTTGGTTTGGTTTGGTTTTTTTACTTTTTATTAAGTGGAGAATTTGTTTGCCCTCCTTCCCTACAGATTCCCTCATAAAGCTCTCTGTTACCGGGGCACCTGGGTGGCTCAGTGGGTTAAAACCTCTGCCTTCGGCTCAGCTCATGATCCCAGGGTTCTGGGATCAAGCCCTGCATCGGGCTCTCTGCTCCGCAGGGAGCCTGCTTTCTCCTCTCTCTCTGCCTGCCTCTCTGCCTAGTTGTGATTTCTCTCTGTCAAATAAATAAAATATTAAAAAAAAAAAAGGCTCTCTGTTATCACCATTCCAACAAGTCAAGGAAAGTTTAAACACCTTCCTCTGCCTTGGTTTTCCTTTGTTTTTGTTTTTGTTTGCATCAGTTTAAAGTTTTTTACATACTTTGCATCTTTATTCAAAAATGTAAACTTTTTCTATGTGCAGGTCCATATATGAAGGAAATGGGTGGGCCCAAAGGGATAGGATTATTTTTTTAACACAAATTTTACCCGATTTTACTGCTTTCTGTATTTAACTATGGTATTAAAAAAATTGTCTTTGGGGCGCCTGGGTGGCTAAGTGAGTTAAACTTCTGCCTTAGGCTCTGCTCATGATCCCAGGCCCCTGATAGTGAGCCCTGCATCTGGCTCCCTGGTTGGAGGGGTGCCTGCTTATCCCTCTCCTGCTCCCTTTGCTTGTGCTTTCTGTCAAATAAATAAATACAATCTTTTTTTAAAGTTAACTTAAAAAATAAGTAATAATAAAAACATAAAATAAAAATTTATTTGCCTATCACTAAGTCTCCAGTGGAGTAATAGTTACATCTGTGATAGCAAAGTAGGATGCTTTGTGAAAATCAATGAGTGTTTTGAAACTTTTTGGGAACAATGTCCCTGAGAAATCCAAAGATGATATGTGTATGGATAAAAATGTATGATGGTAACTATGTTGATTTTAGTGGCAATAGTGAAGATAGTAAAAAATGTCACAATTAGTGTGCATGGGTCACTCATGCCACTCAGATTTGACGTATCCAGTATAAATTATATAATTCAGTCTTGTCATTTTTTTGTTTTTTTTTCTTCAGATTTGTTTAGGAATAATAGACAAACACACACACACATATATATGGTGCACAGCTTTATTTAAGATACTTACACTTTCCAATAATCACTACAAAGCGCATATCCACAAATTCACTTAGCTTGTGTGTGTGTGTGTGTGTGTGTGTGTGTGTATGAATACTACCAACTGGTGAGATCCATAGTAACAGAAAATTTCCAATATACAATTTTGTTAACTACATATAAATTGCTCTAAATAGAACTTATTCAACATGTACACTGGAAACTTAGCATTTCACCCACATCTTCCCATTTCTCCCTGCCTTCAGTCACTGACAATTGCCATTCTACTCTTTGCTTTTAAAGATGGACTACTAGATTTCATATACAATTGTAATTGTTGTAAGTGTCTGTCTTTCTGTGTTTGGCTTATTTCACTCCTTTTAATGTCCTCCAGGTTCATAAATGTTGCTCTTATTTCATTTTTCCATTTATTTGTCAATGAACATGTAAAATTAATTTCCATATTTTATCCATTATGAGTCACACCGCAATAATGATTACAAGAGTAAAGTATAGCTTCAAATTTGATTTCATATCATTTTACTTCCTTTGGGTATATAGCCAGAGGTGGGACTATGGGAGTTTTACTTTTAACTTTTTGAAGAACTTCTATACAAATTTCCATAAAGGCTGTAGTAATATATAGTCCAATCAATAGTGCTCAAGTGTTGTGTTTTCGCCACATTCTCTCCAAAACTCATTATTTTTTCAATTATTAATTACAGGCATTCTAGGAAGTGTGAGATCATATCTCATGATTTTGATCTGCTATACTTATGAGGTAAAGGTCAGAGAGTTGGATTCACTAATCCGTGTTTACATTTCTAGTAAGTGACAGCTAGCATTAGATTTAGCATTGGCTCCAAAAATCTGCAGCTTGTTTTGCAATAAAGCAAAATAAACTTCTTTTCAATCTGAATCCAAAGTCAAAGTATAATTTCTTCCAGTCCCGTCCATGTTGCTACAAAAGTTGGGTATTCGTCCTTTCTGATGGAGGCATAATACTCCATTGTGTATATGGACCACATCTTCCTTATCCATTCATCCGTTGAAGGGCATCTTGGTTCTTTCCAGAGTCTGGAAGAAATTATGCTGAGCGAAATAAGTCAAGCAGAGAGAGTCAAGGATCATACGGTCTCACTTATTTGTGGAGCATAACAAATAACATGGAGGACATGGGGAGATGGAGAGGAGAGGGAGTTGAGGGAAACTGGAAGGGAGATGAACCATGAGAGACTATGGACTCTGAAAAACAACCAGAGGGTTATGAAGGGGCGGCAGGGGGGTGGGGGGGGTGGGAGGTTGAGGAACCAGGTGGTGGGTAATAGGGAGGGCACGTACTGCATGGAGCACTGGGTGTGATGCCAAAACAATAAACACTGTTATGCTGTAAATAAACAAATAAAAAAAAAACAAAGTTAAAGTATATACTGGTGAATCAGATATAACTCCATACATCTGTCTACCTACCTACCTATTTTTCAGTGCTGATTTGCTATTGTGATATTTCATGAAGGTGTATATAGAAGCACACAGATGTATGCACATACAAATACTGTGCATTTTAGATCTCTGTGTACAATAAAATTCTTAAGATTACAAGCTCTATATCTATCTAAACAAATGAAAATACACATTACTTAAATATTTAAGAAGCACATTAATTCCTAAGTCACTAAAGCATTTTGAACTCTGTACTGTTTGTCCATTTTAATAGAAACTGTTGTGAAAATATTAGAAGGCATGAAAAAGTCCATATATGAAATTGCAGAGATACTGTAGGGACCTGTGCTGGGCTAGATTCCAGTGGATTCTCCTCTCAGTAATCTGATTCATTCTAGGAAAGTCATTTCACGATACTGAAAAATCTGGATAACTAATAGCAATGCAAAATAATTATCTATGGACATACAGATACAAGTATGAACACATTTTCCAAAGAACCAAGGTGGACTTCATGCAGCCAGTACTATTAAGGAAGTCCTGGGGAAAAAGATCTGATGGGTCTTTTAGAGAACTCTTCCCCTATAGGTCCATAAAGAACCTTAATTTGGTAAAGTTCACATAAAAGTATGACAGGGTTCTTGAAATGAGAAGAAGCAATCCAAATTTATATGAAAACTGCTGGCGATTTTTTTTTTTTACGTTCAGATGATTATAAAAGATTAGTCTGAGAATTCTTAAAACATTTTAGGCAAAAACTAGAAATTTCTTTGTTAAATGCACATTCTTTTTCCAACTATGCAATCGACAAAAATGATTGCGACCAGACTTATTTAGTGATCCCAATGATCCTTCTTTGAGATTTGTCTGCTTCAGAAGAAAATTCCTCATTGTCTGGTATCTAGAGGACACATTTTCAGATCTGACACTGGATCACTATACAGTTTTAACTAAATTACTTCTCATCACCTGGAATCCACATTTAATCTTTATCATAATGATCTTATATTTGAAAAATCGCTTTATTCTGTAAATATGTGCATCAATAAAGTGAGAGGTTTTTCAAATTTTATTTGCAATTGAATACAAACATGGAAAACAAGGAAAATAACATATGTAATATAGATAATGCTTAATAAATATTCTTAAACTAAAATAAAAATGGTAATACGCAAATTATTTATAAATACCATTATTTAGAGGAACTTTCACATTATGATGGAGGAATAAACTGAATATATACATTTACAAAGCAATTTACAGAGGAGGTAATAAAGAGAAGGTTGATCTTTGTAAGCAAACCCACCTAGGGCAACTTTGGTATGGGAGCAGGACATGGGTCAGAGTTCACTGAGAGGATCTGGAAGTGATGTGTGTATTTTCTACACTGTTGATTAAAGTTTTATGGTTGCCAAGAACAAGAGAAAATATGATTCAGACTGAAAATGAGAGGAAACAAGAAATTTCTTGAAATGACAATATAGAAGCACTAAACCAATCTACTTAGGCTTAAATAACGTGTATGTATTCTTCACGCTGTTTCATCAATAGTGCATTTTTAATTAATAGCTTTTAAATTTTCTTTTAATTTCTATTTAGTACTGAGTAGTTAAAAATAAGCATTTGTTATTTCCTAATTGTTGCCTAAAATATTTAGTGTTATGATAGTATTCTTTTTAAATAGAAATTTCACATATAAATATCTGCATCTATTTACCACCTATGTTAATACAAGAAATCCAAAGAATTCCCTTTAAATCTCTGAAATCTGCCTTTGCCGATGTTCCTAGGAAGATGGTGCTGTGGCTGAGGTCGAAGAGGTTGCTGCCTGCGTTGTCCTCAAGGATTTTGATGGATTCCTTTCTCACATTGCGGTCCTTCATCCATTTTGAGTCTATTTTCGTGTGTGGTGTAAGGAAGTGGTCCAATTTCATTTTTCTGCATGTGGCTGTCCAATTTTCCCAGCACCATTTATTGAAGAGGCTGTCTTTTTTCCATTGGACATTCTTTCCTGCTTTGTCAAAGATTAGTTGACCATAGAGTGGAGGGTCTATTTCTGGGCTCTCTATTCTGTTCCACTGATCTATGTGTCTGTTTTTGTGCCAGTACCATGTTGTCTTGATGATGACAGCTTTGTAATCGAGCTTGAAGTCCGGAATTGTGATGCCACCCACTTTGGCTTTCTTTTTCAATATTCCTTTGCTACTTGATGTCTTTTCTGGTTCCATATAAATTTTAGGATCATTTGTTCCATTTTGAAAAAAACGGATGGTATTTTGATAGGGATTGCATTAAATGTGTAGATTGCTTTAGGTAGCATAGACATTTTCACAATATTTATTCTTCCAATCCAGGAGCATGGAACATTTTTCCATTTCTTTGTGTCTTCCTCAATTTCTTTCATGAGTACTTTATAGTTTTCTGCATATAGATTCTTAGCTTCTTTGGTTAGGTTTATTCCTAGGTATCTTATAGTTTTGGGTGCAATTGTAAATGGGATTGACTCCTTAATTTCTCTTTCTTCTGTCTTGTTGTTGGTGTACAGAATTGCAACTGATTTCTGTGCATTGATTTTATATCCTGCCACTTTACTGAATTCCTGGACAAGTTCTAGCACTTTTGGAGTGGAGTCTTTTCGGTTTTCCACGTATAGTATCATATCATCTGTGAGGAGTGATAGTTTGACTTCTTCTTTGCCAATTTGGATGCCTTTAATTTCTTTTTGTTGTCTGATTGCTGAGGCTAGGACGTGTAGTACTATGTTGAATAGCAGTGGTGATAATGGACATCCCTGCCATGTTCCTGACCTTAACGGAAAAGCTTTCAGTTTTTCTCCATTGAGAATGATATTTGTGGTGGGTTTTTCATAGATGGCTTTGATAATATTGAGGTATGTGCCCTCTATCCCTACACGTTGAAGAGTTTTGATCAGGAAGGGATGCTACACTTTGTCAAATGCTTTTTCAGCATCTATTGAGAGTATCATATGGTTCTTGTTCTTTCTTTTATTAATGTGTTGTATCACATTGATTGATTTGTGGATGTTGAACCAACCCTGCAGCCCTGGAATAAATCCCACTTGATCGTGGTGAATAATCCTTTTAATGTACTGTTGAATCCTATTGGTTAGTATTTTGGTGAGAATTTTTGCATCTGTGTTCATCAAGGATATTGGTCTGTAGTTCTCTTTTTTGGTGGGATCCTTGTCTGGTTTTGGGATCAAGGTGATGCTGGCCTCATAAAATGAGTTTGGAAGTTTTCCTTCCATTTCTATTTTTTGGAACAGTTTCAGGAGAATAGGAATTAGTTCTTCTTTAAACAAGAAATTTCTTGAAATGACAATATAGAAGCACTAAACCAAGCTACTTGGGCTTAAATAACATGTATGTATTCTTCACACTCTTTCTTCAATAGTGCATTTTTAATTAATAGCTTTTAAATTTTCTTTTAATTTCTATTTAGTACTGCGTAGTTAAAAATAACCATTTGTTATTTCCTAATTGTTGCCTAAAATATTTAGTGTTATGATAGTATTCTTTTTAAATAGAAATTTCACATATAAATATCTGCATCTATTTACCACCTATGTTAATACAAGAAATCCAAAGAATTCCCTTTAAATCTCTGAAACTTGATTTATCAACAGCGACTATCTGCACTCATATTGATGTAGTCTCAACCTCAAGAGACTTTGGTCAGGATTAAATAAAATTAACTCCTGGCACCAATCTTGACATGGTCAATGGAAGCGTATAGTCCTATTTTCTCTGCCATGTATGAACCTCCTTCAGGTTCAAGCCTTAGTTCTCCAACTCATTAAGAAACCATCTCTTTCCCTTTTTCTCCACTGTCTATTGTCAGTAATGCCGATGCTAGACCCAAAAGTTCTAGTGAAGTTTAAAAGATTGAAGCAGGTGCAAATCTTTTGCAAAGTAAATAGAATGGTTTTCTTTACATCGTTGAGTAAAATTAAAGTAATGGGGAAATAATCTAAGTATTTTAATATAAAAATATAATTCTACAGATCAGAATTTATAAACAGATATTCAATATCTAATGCGGCTTCTGTGTCAAATGCAATATCTATTTAACTTATGAACACAACCAGCTCTCCCAGTTTTTCCTCTACAAGTTACCATGACCACCCAATAACTGAAAATCAGTTGCTTCACATAGACCCAGAACCATGATGTAGGTATTTCAAGGTAGTTTATGAAATGAACATCTGCAATAATTTGAGTACGTGGAAATTACTAACTGAAATAACTTTTTTATCACTTTAGTGTATTATCCCAAGAATGTATGGAATGGCATCAGCAAACCACAGGATAAAATTATGATCCCATAACCTGTGCCTCTTGACACCCAGGGAAAATACTTCAAATACATTTACAATTATTCCCAATACTTTCTCAGTTTTTAAAACAATATGCTCATCTCTAATATTTGATTTCTAAATATCCAAAATACCAGGCCATGATTTGTAACTCAGGCCACTGTGAATGATGAGTCATCCCATTCCTACATCATCATCTTTGCCTCCCCTTCCCATTCTGTCAACGTGGCTACATACCATGTTATGTTTGAGGATATGCATCTAGAGCTTTATTCCATCTCCTAGAATTTATTGTTCACATATAAAATATATAACAGTATTTGAAACGTGATGTTATTTTATATGCATGGCTGTCTAGATTTCTTCTCATATTATCATAATTTCTCTCAAGGTGAATTTAGAATACCAGTCTACCTCATTTTGAGGATTATCAAGAAATTGTTTTCAAGACAATATTGAGTATTTTCTTTTTTTTAAGATTTTTATGTATTTATTTGACAGAGATCACAAGTAGGCAGAGACAGGCAGAGAGAGAGGAGGAAGCAGGCTCCCTGCTGAGCAGAGAGTCTGATGCTGGGCTCCATCCGAGGACCCTGAGACCATGACCTGAGCTGAAGGCTGAGGCTTAATCCACTGAACCACCCAAGCACCCCAATATTGAGTATTTTCAAGAAAATACAATTTAATGATTATTTATGCTAATTTTCTGTGTTCTTTATATCATCATTCAATATTGTAAATCATATATTGGTTTAGAAAAAAGTTCTTTTATACAGATGTAGTGAAAAGAAGCGCCATCTCTACCCCAATGTTTATAGCAGCAATGACCACGGTCGTCAAACTGTGGAAAGAACCAAGATGCCCTTCAACAGATGAATGGATAAGGAAGATGTGGTCCATATACATGATGGAGTATTATGCCTCCATCAGAAAGGATGAATACCCAACTTTTGTAGCAACATGGACAGGACTGGAAGAAATTATGCTGAGTGAAATAAATCAAGCAGAGAGAGTCAAGTATCATATGGTTTCACTTATTTGTGGAGCATAACAAAAAACATGAAGGACATGGGGAGATGGAGAGGAGAAGGAAGTTGAGGGAAATTGGAAGGGGAGATGAACCATGAGAGACTATGGACTCTGAAAAACAACCTGAGGGTTTTGAAGGGGTGGGGGTTGGGTTGTTGGGGGAACCAGGTGGTGGGTAATAGAGAGGGCACATATTGCATGGAACACTGGGTGTGGTGCAAAAACACTAAATACTGTTATGTTGAAAAAAAATTTTAAAAATTTGAAAAAATAAAAAAAAACGCAAAAAAACAAAAACAACACCAAATAACAGAATAAGGAGCCTGATGTATATCTTTATTGTTCATGAAACTATATTTCTAATGTTTCCTGAAAAATAACAAATCTTTCCAGAAATGATTAGATTATAGATGGTGTACTTCAAAAGATACAGAAAATAACATGTAAAGTGACCTTTAGCCCAATTTTAAGACTCCCATTCACTTTGAAAGAAATAAGCAAACCAGGCATATATAGATGATTATATTTTTTTTCCTGTAATTTCTTTCTTCCCATTTGACAATTGTTAAATTGTGTTAATTTTAAATAAACATGATTCTTTCATAGATACAAAAAAAGAAAGAAAAAAGGTCTTCTTGTAATATTAAATTAAAAATAAATAAATATTGTGTCAAAAAAAAGGAATGTCATACACATTTACAGAAATGCCCATAAGTATATGTTGGGTCATCTTTTATTATTCCTCTCACTCTATTTTCTGTCCTAAGTGTCAAATTTTGTGTTTTACTGTGCTTTCTGGTCGATTTTCATCAATTTATCTTTTCAAACTTTCATTACATTTATTACATTAATTATTATCATTTATTTTAAAAAAGGTTATTATTTGACCCTTCATTTTAAATAACACATGACATTTTTAGTATGGATTTAACAAATTCTCATTTTTGTTGTAAAAGGGTCTTGCATTTATCTTTTTTTAAATTTAATTTTATTTTTTCTGTGTTCCAAGATTCATTGTTTATGCACCACACCCAGTGCTCCATGCAACACGTACCTCCTTAATATCCACAACCAGGCATTTATGTAGGTCATTTTTAATTCAGTATAACTATATGGGTGTGTGTCTATCTTTCATACAAAGAATTCCTCAATATTCTGATGGCTTTGATCCTAGAAAAGTATGAGAGAGTGAAGCACTACAATCCTTTGTAGGCACAGCATGCTGGGCTTTACTCACTGATGGTATTCCTTCTGGAGAAGATTCTCTCCACTCCTTCCTACTTAGAATATTCTCAAAATGCCATTTCTCCTACTCTTTTTAAGTGTCTGTTCCTTAAAACCTCTTCACCCAATGTGTCCATAACCTTTCTATCTCTGATTCCACCCTCTACTCTGTTTCCCACTTCATTTAAAGTTATGTAGATTTACTTCTGTATTATGTTAGTTGATTTTTATGACAGAGATTGATACATATAGGAGCTAAACTCACACTTATCAAAAAATTGAAAGTGTTTTAAATACACAAAATCAAAAGGTCAAACAGAATAAGAAGAGGTGCCATAAAGCAATGCTAACTGTTATATAATTATTGAGAAGCAGAAGAATAATACAGATATTTTGAGAGAGCGTAAGCAGAACCAAGGAGCTAAAATAAAATTTTAGAGAAAACTGTCAGGAAAGGAGTTTCTTTAAAGCATTTGAATATAGAGTGAGGAGGACCAAATCGGCTTCTTATAACTTATAGTTGTCAATAACTCTTCATTGTAGATTTCTGGGGGGAAATGAAGTAGATAATATGTCTTGGCACCAAAACAAACAAATGAACAAACCAAAAGGATATATATCTACACCGTGTCCTTATAGACTACTATAATTTCAGAAATCTTAGGGCTTAATTAGAGAAAAAAAATCACTGCCTGTGTGTCATAAAATATATTTATGTACGGGTCTATAATATATGCATTTACACTGCCTTACAATGCATATATAACAAGTACTAAGACTGCCATTGATAATAACTAAACTTATACAGAAAAATAAAATATGGGTATCTTAATAAAGTCACAGAAATATATTACCCTTACAAATTTACACATTTCTATGAACTATTTTGGAGTTTGATATTCATATGACATCAAGATTTTTAACTATGAGGAGATTTTTTTCAAGATATGTGCTAATTTTTTTAAGAGAGGCAATGTGTCCTGAATAAGTCAGAGTGGAACTAAAATAATGAATTAATAAGAGATTGTTTTTTCTGTACTTATTATGTGTCTCCCTTTAGGGGAAACTAAATTAATGACACACAGAAAATATTAACCAAACATCAACTGATTTATTCTTCTTGGGGTTATTCTCACCATGAAGAATTGTCCTGTTTTTCTTCATTCTCAGTTTTCTCCTTTTCCTAATGGCTCTGTTTGGTAACCTGTCCATGATCATCCTGGACACCCACCTCCACACACCCATGTATTTTCTACTTAGTCAACTCCCTCATGGACCTGAACTATATCTCCAGGAATGTCCCCAAGATGGTTTCTGATTATCTCTCTGGAAACAAATGTGCAACTCAGAGTTTCTTTTTCATTAATTTATCTGATGCAGATGGATTTTTATTGACGTCTGTGGCCTATGATCATTATGCAGCAAATTTGCTTTCCTCTCTACTATGCTGTTTGTATGAGCAAAAGAGTTTGTGTGGTGACCATAAGAGGATCTTTGATCCTGTGCTCAATCAACTCCTATGCCCACACTGCATATGACTTCCAAATCCCTTAGAATAGATCCAAAACCATCAACCATTTCTTTTGTGATGTTCCAGTCATGTTGACTCTGGCCTGCATGGATCTTTGTTTACACTTACTTATGCCCAAGATCCTTCCAAACTCCAGAGAGGTTAAGGTCCTTGCTGTCTCCTGCACTATCCTGATCCCAGTAGTCAACCCCATCATTTACAGCCTGAGAAACAAGATGATGGGGACCATAATAAGAGTAATTCAGAGGATCTGCTCTGTAGAAATGTAACAAAGTTCCCACTAGTCCTGCTTCTTAGAAGTCCATTAATTTCACCTTGTGAACTCTTTAAGAACAATGCCATTCCATCCTATTTCAGGATTTAAGACAAAGGTTCCATTAATTCAGAAAAATAAATAATAGGGATTTGACAAAATAATTATATAGTACCAGTCACTCTATTTTTGTGGTAATTTTTCTTTTTTTTCTTATAAGTAATTTTTTTATATTTATTTTTATTTGTTTATTTACAGCATAACAGTGTTCATTGTTTTGGCATCACACCCAGTGCTCCATGCAATACGTGCCCTCCCTATTACCCAACACCTGGTTCCTCAACCTCCCACCCCCCCCACCCCCCTGCCGCCCCTTCATAACCCTCTGGTTGTTTTTCAGAGTCCATAGTCTCTCATGGTTCATCTCCCCTTCCAGTTTCCCTCAACTCCCTCTCCTCTCCATCTCCCCATGTCCTCCATGTTATTTGTTATGCTCCACAAATAAGTGAGACCATATGATACTTGACTCTCTCTGCTTGACTTATTTCGCTCAGCATAATTTCTTCCAGTCCCGTCCATGTTGCTACAAAAGTTGGGTGTTCGTCCTTTCTGATGGAGGCATAATACTCCATTGTGTATATGGACCACATCTTCCTTATCCATTCATCCGTTGAAGGGCATCTTGGTTCTTTCCACAGTTCGGCGACCGTAGCCATTGCTGCAATAAACATTGGGGTACAAATGGCCCTTCTTTTCACTACATCTGTATCTTTGGGGTAAATACCCAGCAGTGCAATTGCAGGGTCATAGGGAAGCTCTATTTTTAATTTCTTCAGGAATCTCCACACTGTTCTCCAAAGTGGCTGCACTAACTTGCATTCCCACCAACAGTGTAAGAGGGTTCCCCTTTCTCCACATCCTCTCCAACACACGTTGTTTCCTGTCTAGCTAATTTTGGCCATTCTAACTGGTGTTAGGTGGTATCTCAATGTTGTTTTAATTTGAATCTCCCTGATAGCTAGTGATGATGAACATTTTTTCATGTGTCAATTTATAAAATGTAAGTTGATGTCTAAAAGCCACAGACATTCTGAATAGTTTGCATATATAAGCAATACTGTATATTTGACCACAGTACCCAAAATATGGAAGGAGTCCAGTTATCCATCAACAGATAAATGACTAAAGAAGAAAAGGTGTTTATACCATTATATAAATCTATACAGATGTATAAATATATATATATGTATAAATAGATATATAAATTATATCTATACATGTGTATAGATATTTATATAGATAGATAGACAATCTATAGATATATAATATATGTCATATATAGAGATATGTATAGATATATAGATATGTAATACATATTAGACATCAGATATAGGTATATAATATAATATTACTAAGCCATAAATACAATGAATTCTTGCCATTTGCAGTCACATGAATGAATCTAGAGAGTATTATGACAAGTGAAATAAACCACAGAAAGACAAATACCATTAAGTTTTTACTCGTATGTGAATTCAAAAAAGAAAAGGAGCAAAGTGGAAAAAAGAGAGAGAGGCAAACCAATAAACAGACCCATAACTCCAAAGAAGGAGGAGATGATCACCTAGGGGAGGGTGTTGGGAAGGTATTAAATAGGGGATAGGGATTAACAAGTACACTTGTGATGAGTACCAGGTGTTGTATGGAAGTGTTGAATCACCATATTATATATCTTCAACTAGCATTATGTTGTGTATTATCTAACTGGAATTAAAATAAAATCTTAAAAACATGTCAGGTGGTGGGTAATAGGGAGGGCACGTACTGCATGGAGCACTGGGTGTGATGCAAAAACTATGAACACTGGTATGTTGAAAATAAACAAATTAAAAAAAACATGTTAAGTGGTGACTAATGACAAAACTTTAGCTACAATGGACAATTTGTTTAGCAAGCATAGAATGTTTCCAAAATAACCCCCTTCAATGACACTGAAGTGTATAATGCAGTTCATTTTGCATTTAATTGTTGCAATTGGTTCTCACTGTTTATGCTTGGAAACAGGGGTTTAAGAAAAAAGTTCTAGATCAATGACCAATCCTACTATTGATCAATTAATAAAGAAATACAGCTTAACTTTCCTTTGAAAAATGAACATATATAGCCATAAAAATCACACACACACACAAACATAAAACATATGAACATAAAATACAAAACACTGAATCATAGTGAAAGGATTAATTTAGCACTCTTAAAAGTGGAGCATTCCTGGATTATAGCCAATCCCTATCATAGCTATGGTTTTGTGAGTTTCCATTTCCACCTACAGTAGACGGACATGTTATAGAACTGTGGTGGTTCTGTTCTATTTTGATGACCTTCAGAAAGGGGTTATTCTCTGTTCTTCATGCCACCAGTGGTTCCTATCCTAATTATAACCATCCTTATTTGTCTGGACAACATCAACATTGCTGCTTAGAGTTTGTTAATTCAGTAGAATTATAAATAGAAAATAACTAGTAGCCATCAGAATTCTAAAGCCCATTGCTCTTAATATACCAATGGTCACCTTATGATACTCACCAACGTGGCTAAGTCATTGTAATCTGCAGCCATACACATAAAAGGGATTTAGTACAACAGCATTTCCAACATTTTTTTAATATAAGTCTACCAATGATTGGTTTCCCTGGGTGACTCAGTGGGTAAAGCATCCAACTCTTGATTTCATCTCAGGTCTTGTGAGATGTGACTGCAATATTGAGCTCCAAGGTTTGTGTGGTATGAGATTAAGATACTCCCTCTCCCTCTTCCCTTCTCCCTAGTCCCCTCAAAGTAAATAAATAAATAAATAAAAACTAACATGTGTACATATTTTTATATTCTTTATATAATAAAGAAAACCTGTATCATTTTAAAGGGATGCCAGTTTTGCATATAACCCTATGTTGATTTCAGTGCTAGCAAGCCATAGATGTCCATTTCAGTAATTCAGGATGAGGTTACCCAGCCTGGTCACCGGTTTTATTGGAACATCTTCTCCTTTATTTAGACCTAGCCCAGGAAAACACTGTTCCCATTTTCATAAATGTAAGCCAAATATATTCAATAAAATATTATAATAATTTCATATAGAAAAGGATGAAAAGGTCATATAAATTACTCTATATGGCTTTCAGCCCAGAAATTTGAGTTAGAGTCTTATTAATAGTGATTTCTCTAAGGACCCGCTGAAACCAGAAATGCCCTTCACTCTTTCCATGCTGAGAACACTTTTAAAATTTAGATCCCTGAGAATGAGAAGTTTTCATGATGATCACCAGTAGGAAAGACTGGGGTTACAGGGCAGTAACTGAAGCACTTGCTCTTCACCAGAAATGCAGCCTGTACTCAGAGAAGAACAGAAATGGGAGTTCTCATCCACCCACTGGGTCCCACTTGAGTTTCCTACATTTGGGATGGACAGGTATGCCAAGGGGTCCCTTGAATGTGCTGTTGTCACAGAAACACACCACAAGGCTGTAAAGTTTTGAGCATAAATATGTGAAAAGGGGATGGTACTAAGTGCACCTTTTCCTTAGATGTGTTTTAATGTCTCCTCTAGGCAGATGCCTCTTGCTTCCCTTCCTTTTTCCCTTCGCCCCATATCACTGTTCCTATCTGATTGGAGCATCTGACACAGCTGCTTTAACAAAGTGTTTTGTATTTCTCACTCAGAGGGTAACATCAAAATAAGTTTCTACCAAAGAAACAGTGTAACCTAATAAACAAAACTAAGTCATTTCCTAGTTTATGTTATTCAATAGCAAACCAAAAAGATCATTTTGGAAGTGATAATTGCTAACCATGTTTAATTATTGAATTTCTTCCTGGAAACAGCACATTGATATTTTGTACCTTCCAGGTATTCTTTGCAGACTTGAGTTTATAAAAAAAACACCTCCAAGAAATTAATATTAATTAAAAAATAAAATATATTGCCTTCAATTACCAGCTATTTGTAATTGTAAACCAAAGTAAGTGACTTCATAAGTGGTTCTGTAATGTGGGAACCAAGTTTTGTGAAAGTCGAGCATGAATCAGGAAGCCTGGGAGATTCAGGAGAGCAGGAGCTCAACGGCTGCTGCTTCCCAATCGATCTCCAGTAGGTAGAGCAGTTCAGTAGATACTAGTTCTCCCAGCTGGGAAAGAATGTGTATGCATCATATATATGTATTTTATGTATTTATTTTTCTTTATTTTGAACTTGTCCCCAAAGATGTGCAAGGAGCAAAGTCAAGAGCCAGAAAAGGTCACCACAGGGGGGTTGCAGAACCAGAAGGAAGCAGGACAGAGAGGAGTGCAGAGAGAGAAAAGCAGTTGGAAGGTTGCCCCTCAGCTCGGACAGCAGTGTGGGAGTGGGAAAGGGTCTGGCAGGAAGCTGACAAGACTCCTGGGATTCCATCCCATAGAACAAATAAAGAGAGCGATCACTTAGAAAAAGAGCAACAGCGATGTCCCTCCCATATGCAAGCTCAACAGTCCTGCTGGCAAGTAGCAAAGTAAGTCCAGCTGAGCAAGAGCTCTGGGGTGGGAGGAGAGCAGCAGGTGCCACAGGGACACGAGCCCTGGGAGAGTCATGGAGGCTCCTGAGAACCCATTATAGGGGACCCTAAGCCCCCCAGCAAGGACCATGGCCAGTGGCTCCCCAGGATGGGCCTCTGAGCTGCCGTGGCCAGGTCTCACACTGCTAGGCCTGTGGCCTTGAATGGCTTGGCTGGAGTGAGGAGGACAACGTGGCTGGTGACATGAATGTGCACTGGACTAAGCATTCACGAATGATGTCAGAGACTGGGACACTGCTGGACAAGGGTTCTGGACATAGCCTTAAGGGGCCCCCAGGGCAAGGGGATGGTGGGAATGGGGTCATCACTCATTCCTTCTCTCTCTTTCCTACTGGTGCACCAGGTTCACTATGCCTTTGCTGCCCAAATTGTTGCTCCCTTGGGTATGGTGGGTGTCCCCTGCTGATAGGAGTCCAGTCAGCCCAGGTACAGGTCAGGGATCAGGTAGGAACTCTGAGGGGTCTCAAATGAACCTCAGGAAAGAATGGCTTGCAGTGGACATTTGGATTTGTTTCATATCAGGGCAGGTATCTCCCATCTTCCTCTTCTCCCCATGGAGACAATCTTCATGCACAGCAGGACAGGGATCCTACCTACTCCCAGGAGCAATTCATTATCCCACCCACCAGTTTCTCCATGATCCAACCCCCAATTTCTTGTCAGTGCCCAAACCTGATCAGAGGAAATGCTCAAAGGGAAAGTGGATTTCCCTAGTAACTGAGGGCTTAAAATAGCTCACATCCCACACCAGAATCTGCACCAGGGATGCACTAGCAAAAACATCAAATCCTGTCCTCTGTGGAGATGGGATGAGCAAGAAGAGAAAGCAACTCAGTACACCTGGGCCAGCACCACAGTTACCTGTCTGATTGGTGCAAGCATTTTCTAGGGGTGGGAGAACTATCTTAGGGTTGTCCTCTACCTGTTACAGCCCCTAGTCACTGATTAAAGTTCATGGAATGTGCTTTCCCTCATCTATGCCTTTATCGACTTGAAGACATTATAATTCTATATATATAACTTCAGGTGAAAAAATGAATAAATGGAAGGTCTGGTCATTATTACTGCTGAGAATACTGCCTGTCATAACCAGATGCAGTCAGTCTGGTGAGTGGAGGAGACAGAGCCACTTCCATGCGCAGGACTCATACTTCAGAGTTGTTTGGTCGCCGATAGGTTTGCCACTATCTTCTCGTTGGAGCTATTGTAGAAAGTGCTGGGGACAAGCTCCAGTTTCAGTCCTTATCTGAAATAAGTGGAGCGGGGCATCTGCTGGTGTTCTCTAGATCCCGATCTTAACTTAAAAAAAGGGTAAAGTGGCAAACAGGGTGTAGTGATTGGAGTCTGTTCCTGGGTCTTGGTAATAGAGACTATGAATACTTTGGACCCTTCACCAGATGCTAAAAATGCAAACTTCACTTGGTCCTCCTGGAACCCTATAATCAGGAGAAAGGGTTGAAAGTGGAAAGATCTCTGTGGCATCCAAATGGATTGGATTGTGCTGTACTAAGTGGAATGTAATTTATAAGTAGAAAAGATGAGCTTAAAACGCTATTAAATGTATATACAACATCAATTGTTCTCCATTCATGTGATTATGGACATCAGAGTTCTTTACATACTTAGATAATTGTGGACATTTCTCCTATAAACATTGGGGAAACAAGTGCCTCTTTGAATCACTATCCTTCTATCCTTTGGATAAATACATATTAGAGCAGTTGATGGGCCATAGGGTAGTTATATTTTTTATCTTTTACTTTATTTATTTGATAAAGACACCATGAGCGGGAAGAGGATGAAGCATAGTCACTGCTGAGCATGAAATCCATGGCATTGTTCAATCTGGGATCATGACCTGAGCCAAAGGCAGGTTTTTTAACTAACTGAGTCACTGAGTACTTGTTAGGATTACTTCTTGGGAGCCCTGAGTAGTTCTATTTTTGACATTTAGAGGAATCTCCATACCATTTCCAGAGTGTCTGTACCAACTGGCATTCAGACCAACACTGTAAAAAGGTTCTCCTTTCTCTTAATCCTCACCATCATGTGTTGTTTCCAATCTTACTAATTTTAGCCAGTCTGACCAGTGTAAGGTGCTATTTCATTGAGGTTTGATCTGTATTTCCGTGATGCTGAGTGATGTTGAACATTTTCTCATATGTCTGTTGGCCATTTGTTCATACACAATAGAATATTACTATACCATAAAAAAGAATGACACATTGCCATTAGCAACAACATGGATGAAAGTAGAGGTGTTGTTAGGTGAAATAAGTCCATAAGGGAAAGTGAAATATCTTATTATTTCACTCATATGGTATTTTGAAACACTATTTAGGAAAAAAAAAGGGGGGGGGGAAGAAACCTAGGGAAAGGAAAGGAAAAAATAATACAAAAGGAAGTCACAGAGGAAGGCAAACCATAAGAGACTCTTAAGATTAGGGAAGAAATGGAGGGTTGCTGGAGGGAGAGGTCATTGGGGAAAAGGTAACTGTGTGATGGGCATTAAGGAGGGAGCTTGACATAATGAGCACTGGGTGTTATTTGCAAATTTTGATTCACTGAATTCTACCTCTGAAAGTAATAATACGTTATATTTGAAATTAAATAAATTAAATTTACAAAAAAGCTCTGCTATTGTGTTTTCTTTCACATTTAAGGTACATTGGGGAGCTTATGTTGCTAATAGTTATTGAGGGTTGTGATGTTAACTAGATGTTGCTAGAAAATATTGCTATACCTTGACAATGAGCTCTCAATCTGTTTTCTAAGGAAGGATACTGGTGAGAAGGTGATCTTGTCAAGATACAATGAAGGAAAATTGAAGAATTGCCTCAATTTTCACCTTAAGGAGAAATAAGTGTATTTTTAAGTTCATGGCATGAATCCAAGGTGAGCCCTACCACCTATGTATTTCATTGCAATACTTGTGTGAATTATGGTTTAAGTTACACTTAAATTTATCTTTACTTTTCCTAAGAAAATTGTCAATTGTGTAACAAATGATCTACTATGTATGCTCATACCTTCCTAGACCAACCACTAAAAACATGAGGTATCACTGCTTTCAGGACATAAAGCATGCAAAGCAAACCAACAGAATTATGTGACAAGGAACTAATAAGTGGGATTGGAGACTATGACAATCTTTGCTAAAATGCCAACAGGTGAAGGAGTCAGTGCTCAGGGGTTTGTGGACTGACCAGAAGAGGACACAGAGTTGGGTTGTGGGCTGAGTCTTGAGGAGTGAACATTGAACAGATTCCCTGGGAGAATTAAGAACAGGCAGGGGAGCCTAGGACAGAGGAGGGAGCTTCATGCCTCTCAGGGAAGGATATGATTCATTTAGAGTGAAGGAAGATTATTTACAGTGTCTGGATTGAGACATGCAGTTATACATACTCTCTCACCAGGCCTTAATATACTGTTGAATTCTATTGGCTAGTATTTTGGTGAGAATTTTTGCATCTGTGTTCATCAAGGATATTGATCTGTAGTTCTCTTTTTTGGTGGGATCCTTGTCTGGTTTTGGGATCAAGGTGATGCTGACCTCATAAAATGAGTTTGGAAGTTTTCCTTCCATTTCTATTTTTTTGGGACAGTTTCAGGAGAATAGGAATTAGTTTTTCTTTAACTGTTTGGTATAATTCCCCTGGAGAGCCATCTGGCCCTGGGCTTTTGTTTGTTTGGAGATTTTCGATGACTCTTTCAGTCTCCTTACTGGTTATGAGTCTGTTCAGGTTTTCTATTTCTTCCTGGTTCAGTTGTGGTAGTTTACATGTCTCTAGGAATACATCCCTTTCTTCCAGATTGTCCAATTTGTTGGCGTAGAGTTGCTCATAATATGTTCTTATAATTGTCTGTATTTTTTGGTGTTAGTTGTGATCTCTCCTCTATCATTCATGAATTTATTTATTTGGGTCCTTTCTCTTTTCTTTTGGATAAGTCTGGCCAGGGGTTTTTCAATCTTATTCTTTCAAAGAACCAGCTCCTAGTTTTGTTGATTTGTTCTTTTTTTTTTTTTTCATTTCTATTTCATTGGTTTCTGCTCTGATCTTTATGACTTCTCTTCTCCTGCTGGGTTAGGGTTTCTTTCTTGTTCTTTCTCCAGCTCCTTTAGCTGTAGGGTTAGGTTGTGTATTTGGGACCTTTCTTGAGAAAGGCTTGTACCACTATATATTTTCCTCTCAGGACTCCCTTTGCTGTGTCCCGCAGATTTTGAACCATTGTGTTTTCAATATCATTTGTTTCCATGAATTTTTTCAATTCTTCTTTAATTTCCTGGTTGACCCATTCATTCTTTAGAAGGATGCTTTTTAGTCTCCATGTGTTTGCGTTCTTTCCAAATTTCCTCTTGTGATTGAGTTCTAGCTTCAGAACATTGTGGCTCGAAAATATGCAGGGAATGATCCCAATCTTTTGATACTGGTTGAGACCTTTTTTATGACCCAGGATGTGATCTATTCTGGAGAAGGTTCCATGTGCACTAGAGAAGAATGTGTATTCTGTTGCTTTGGGATGAAATGTTCTGAATATATCTGCGATGTCCATCTGGTCCAGTGTGTCATTTAAAGTCTTTATTTCCTTGTTGGTCTTTTGCTTGGATGATCTGTCCATTTAAGTGAGGGGAGTGTTCAAGTCCCCTACTATTATTGTATTATTATTGATGTGTTTCTTTGATTTTCTTATTAATTGGTTTATAGAGGTGGCTGCTCCCACGTGAGAGGCATAGATATTTATAATTGTTAGATTTTCTTGTTGGACAGACCCTTTGAGTATCATATAGTGTCCTTCCTCTTCTCTTATTATAGTATTTGGCTTAAAATCTAATTGATCTGATATAAAGATTGCCACCCCAGCTTTCTTCTGATGTCCATTAGCATGGTAAATTGTTTTCCACACCCTCACATTAAATCTGGAGGTGTCTTTGGGTCTAAAATGAGTTTCTTGTAGGCAACATATATATGGGTTTTGTTTTTTTATCCATTCTGATATCCTGTGTCTTTTGATTGGGGCATTTAGCCCATTAACATTCAGGGTAACGATTGAGAGATATGAATTTAGTGCCATTGTATTGCCTGTAAGGTGACTATTACTGTATATTGTCTCTGTTCATTTCTGATCTACTACTTTTAGGCTCTCTCTTTGCTTAGAGCACCCCTTTCAATATTTCCTGTAGAGCTGGTTTGGTGTTTGCAAATTCTTTCAGTTTTTGTTTGTCCTGGAAGCTTTTGATCTCTCCTTCTATTTTCAATGATAGCCTAGCTGGATATAGTATTCTTGGCTGTATGTTTTTCTCATTTAGTGCTCTGAACATATCATGCCAGCTCTTTCTGGCCTGCCAGGTCTCTGTGGGTAAGTCTGCTGCCAATCTAATATTTTCACCATTGTATGTTATAGACTTCTTTTCCCAGGCTGCATTCAGAATTTTCTCTTTGTCACTAAGGCTTGTAAATTTTACTATTAGGTGACGGGGTGTGGGCCTATTCTTGTTGACTTTGAGGGGGGTTCTCTGTACCCCTGGATTCTGATGCTTGTTCCCTTTGCCATATTTGGGAAATTCTCTCCAATAATTCTCTCCAATAGATTTTCTGCTCCCCTCTCTCTTTCTTCTTCTTCTGGAATCCCAATTATTCTAATGTTGTTTCATTTTATGGTGTCACTTATCTCTTGAATTCTCCCCTCGTGGTCCATTCGCTGTTTGTCCCTCTTTTGCTCAGCTTCTTTATTCTCTGCCATTTGGTCTTCTATATAACTAATTCTTTCTTCTGCTCATTTATCCTAACAGTGAGAGCCTCCATTTTTTATTGCATCTCATTAAGAAATTTTTTGATTTCAATTTGGTTAGATTTTACTTCTTTCATTTCTCCAGAAAGGCATTTTATATCTCCACAGAGGGTTTCTCTAATATCTTCCATGCCTTTTGTGAGCCTGGCTAGAACCTTGAGAAACGTCATTCTGAACTCTAGATCTGACATAATACCAATGTCTGTATTGATTAGGTCCCAAGCCTTCGGTACTGCCTCTTGTTCTCTTTTTTTTTTTTTTTTTTTTTGGTGAATTTTTCCACCTTGTCATTTTGTCCAGATAAGAGTATATGAAGGAGCAAGTAAAATACTAAAAGGGTAGCAAAGACCCCAGGAAAATGCACTTTAACCAAATCAGAAGTGATCCCAAATCGTGGGCTGGAGAAAGGGGATAAAAAGGGGTTCAAAAATAAAGAAAGGAAAAATTAAAAAAAGAAAACAAACGAATAAAAAATATAAAAAAGAAAACATATATATATATATATATATGATATATTAGATAAACTAATTAAAACGTTAAAAAAGAGAAGGGTAAAAGTTAAAAAAATTTAGTAGAAGAAGAAAAAAATTGAAAAAAAAATTAACCACAAGACTAAAGAATCATGGGGAGAAAGCCATGAGTTCCGGGCTTTGCATTCTCCTCCTCTGGAATTCCGCTGCTGTCCTTGGTATTGCACCTACTCTCCTTGGTGAACTTGGTCCTGGCTGGATTTCTTGTTGATCTTCTGGGGGAGGGGCCTGTTGTAGTGATTCTCAAGTGTCTTTGCCCAAGGTGGAATTGAACCGCACTTACCAGAGGCCGGGCTAAATAATCCGCTTGGGTTCGCTTTGGGAGCTGTTGTTCCCTGAACGCTTTCCGTAGAGTTCCAGAGGATGGGATTGAAAATGGCAGCCTCCCATCTCTGGCCTGGAGGGGGCAAGAGCCCGGGGCCCCACTCCTCAGTGCGCCCCCAGAGAACAGTGCCTAATCACTCCCATATCCCCAGCCTCCAGCCGCACTCCATGCTCAAGCAACCTGCGACCAGTTCAAGGTAACCCCGAGCTGAGAGCTCACTCCTCAGCTCTGTCTCTGTAGCCGGCTTCCCTGTTTTAATACCTGCAAGCTCTGCAACACTCCGACACCCCTGATCCTTCTGTGACCCTGCGGGACCTGAGACCACGCTGACCCTGCGTGGGCTTCACCCTGATTGAGCCTCTGGAGCAATGTCCCTCAGTGGAACAGACTTTTAAAAGTCCCAATTTTGTGCTCCATTGCTCTGCCATTTGCCAGGAGCCAGACCCTCACCCCGCTGTCTATCTTTCTGTCGCTTTGGATTCACTTCGCCAGTCCTACCTTTCAGAAAGTGGTTTATTTTCTGTTTCTAGAATTGCTATTCTTCTTCTCTTCGATCTCCTGTTGGATTTTTACTTGTTTGAAATGTTTGATCTCCTGCTACCTGATGTAGTCTCAGCCTGCTACTTCTCTGCCATCCTGACTGGATCCTGGTATTTTAATTTAAGAACACACACTTGCAAAGAAAGAGTGAGTAATAACTTTTGGATATTTTCTTCTGGTGTTTAATTCCTTGTCATGCTGGTGCTCATTCTCAGGACTGGTTCTTTATGTCAGGCAGTGGTGGAAAACTGACACTTTGTATCAGAGGACACTTGCTCTTTATCTTATATTTTTTCCTGATTCGGCTGCTTTGCTTAGATCTTTTCCTTCAGCAGCATAATGGTCTACCCTCTAAATCTGGCATTCACTCTGCAAAAGACATGATGTTCTCTTTTGTGGGCAGAAGTTCAGCTTCCAAGGAACTCATAAGAGACGTTTAAAAAATGCAAAACTATCAATAATGTTAAATTAAAGGTAATACATGCAACACTATGCTGGAAGGCCAAAGAACTCTCCATGGGCTGTTGGTGAGTAATCTTAAAGACTGGTCAAGATTTCATCCAAAGAGATGCACAGTGGATATGTGAGGACTGCAGAACACTAACTGGTGGAGACAGAAATGTCTGATGACTGTGGAAGGGTTCAACTTGAATAACGCCAAGGGAATGTGAGGAGTAGTTATGGGAGAGTAGATCAGAAAATTAAGGCAGGTGTACATTGTTTTCCTGGAGCAAGT
The DNA here is from genome assembly GCF_922984935.1 of Meles meles. Taxonomy (NCBI): domain Eukaryota; kingdom Metazoa; phylum Chordata; class Mammalia; order Carnivora; family Mustelidae; genus Meles; species Meles meles. The sequence continues at coordinate 837,621 of NW_025721612.1, forward strand.
CTTCCTTAACTGAGGTTCCACAAGACAATAAAGCCTTACATAAATTAAATTGAGCAATTATTTTCTCTTCATAAGCTAAATTGTGTTTTGCTTTCCTGCTACATGTCTAATCATAATCATATGAGTATTTTTCTGCTCTTCTCCATGCAGATTGCCCCGTATGTGACATCTTTCCATCTGAAGCTCCCCATGGGTTCAATCACCCTCTTGCAGAAGTGCCTCTCAACTTTTCCTAAGCATTGCTGGTGTGGTCGCAGCTGTCATTTCCTCAGCACCATTTGTAGACTGCTATTTTGTGGGAATTCGTATGGATTCTAAGTAAGAATTGAGCTCAAAAGACCAGCATATTTAGTTTTTAAGAGAAAAGGAAGTAATCGATCACTTCCTATTCTAATCCACTCTCTTTACGCCTCCCCCCACACACACTTCTCCCCATTCTACCCTCACAGGAAGATATTTTTACAGCTTGGAAATGGAATCAGATTTCCCGGCTGCACAATTAAATTGCAGTCAAAAATGCCACTTACCAGAATGCGTACAATACTAATAGTGCTGTAAGAAATAAGACACTTGATTTAAAAATGGCACACTTGTCTGTATCTTTAATGTGCATTCCTAATGAGTCCTATGGGGAGGCTGATTCACAGGAAAATGCACATTAGCTCCTCCAAGTTTAATATACCACTGTATGCACTCAGGCTCTCTCTTCATTACCATTTGAATGCACTGTTTTCTTTGAGGTTTTGTGCAGGAAACAAATCCCTGTATATGGCACTCAGTTCTAGAATCTGATCGGTCTGCATTTGCCCTTTAGACAAAGGGTCAAAACAAAGTGCTCTGTGGTGCATTGATTTTCAATCTCTGGCTATTTTTGAAACTGTAATGCAGCCCATTTCCTTTTCCAAGGGACTTTAGGCAGTATACAGCATAGAGGTGGGTATAGCCAGGGTATTTGTTTGTTATTCTGAGCAGTGGCAGGCTATCTTTCTCACATGGATTCCAGATAAAAGAGGTTACTTTAATGTCCAGTAAAATAAAATATTACTTGGAATCTGGTTTCATTATATTGAGTCTACATCACTATCTGGACTTTGAAGTCTGAGACAGCCAGTTGACTGAAATAAAAACCGAGAAAGCAGAAGTTTTATGTAATTCCTATCAAGAAATTCATTAATTTTTGGTGTTTCTGGCATGCCGTACCCCCACAGTCCTACAAACTTCCTGGTTTAATCTGAAGCAAATGAAATCAATAACATTAAAGATTCTGTGAACATTTTACATGATTTCTTTCATCTTTTTTTCCCTCATTTTCAAGCATAATGTAACTTTAGCCTTTCAAAGAGGCTTAAATTATTGTAAAACAAATGTCTTTCTTATGACATAGCAGGTAGTTTTTACTCTTGAGTAATGAATCACAATAGGATATGTTACTAAGGATGAAGTCATTTTAGAAAATACAAATGGTTATCATTTTGCAGATTTACAGAGTGAAACAGAAAGATAAGGCATACTTGAGGTGCGCAGATAGGCAAAATGATTATTTGTTCATAAGGTGGTGTTAAGAATAAATTACTAAAGTTAAGGAGAGCCAGGGTCACTGGAGGGCACGTGGCATATTAGAAAGCATTTGATATTAGAGTTCATTTCACCTGTCGATTTGTTTATAGTCTTTACAATGTATTATTTTTTGTCAAAATTTATTCTTAATTTCTATTAGTCTCATAATTCTTCTTTCCTATTCTTAGCAACATCTGTAAAACATAATTATAACATCCTTTATATATCATTGTTGTGAGGGTTAGAGATAAAATCACATAGACTCAGGACACCAGGTGTCTCTGTCAGTTGGGCATCTGCCTTAAGCTCTGGTTGTGATCCCCCAGGGCCTGGGATTAGGTCCTGCATCAGGCTTCTTGCTGGGCGGGAAGCCTGCTTTCCCTTGCCTGGTTTTCTCCTGCTTGTCTTTGCTCTTTCTCTCTCCTGCCAAATAAATAGAACCATTAAAAATGAATTACTTAGGGGTGCTTGGGTGACTCAGTGGATTAAAGCCTCTGCCTTCAGCTTGGGCCATGGTCCCAGGGTGATGGGATCAAGCCCTGCATTAGGCTCTCAGTTCAGCTTGGAGCCTGCTTTCTCTCCTCTCTCAGCCTCTTTGTGATCTCTGTCTGTCAAATAAATAAATCTTTAAAAAAAGAATTACTTAGAATCTAGTTATAAATTCATAAAGCTTATAGGATTTAAAATCTATAAAGAACTAATGGTATTTCTGTACAATAGCAATGAATAATTTGAACTCTAAGTTAAGAAAAATTCTTATCTGGAATAGTATCAAAAAGAGTAAATACTCAAGAATAAATTTTAAAAATGAAGTACAAGAAGTCTTGTATACTAAAAAGTATAAAATGTTGATGAAAGAATCTAAGGACCTAAATAAATAGATATTCCATATTCATGGCTCAGAGATTTAATATTAGTAATATGATAATACTATCCAAATTGATCTACAGATTCAACACAGCACCTTTCAGAATCCTAGCTGTGTTTGTTTGTTTGTTCGTTTGTTGCAGAAACTGACAACCAAATCCTATAATTCATTTGGAAGTGGAAGGGATCCTGATAGCCTAAACAGTCTTTTTTTTAAATTTTTTTTATTTGTTAATTTGTTTATTTACAGCATAACAGTGTTCATTGTTTTGGCATCACACTCAGTGCTCCATGCAGTACGTGCCCTCCCTATTACCCACCACCTTGTTCCTCAACCCCCCACCCCCCCGCCCCTTCAAAACCCTCTGGTTGTTTTTCAGAGTCCATAGACTCTCATGGATCATCTCCCCTTCCAGTTTCCCTCAACTCCCTCTCCTCTCCATCTCCCCATGTCCTCCATGTTATTTGTTATGCTCCACAAATAAGTGAGACCATATGATACTTGACTCTCTCTGCCTGACTTATTTCGCTCAGCATAATTTCTTCCAGTCCCGTCCATGTTGCTACAAAAGTTGGGTATTCGTCCTTTCTGATGGAGGCATAATACTCCATTGTGTATATGGACCACATCTTCCTTATCCATTCATCCGTTGAAGGGCACCTTGGTTCTTTCCACAGTTTGGCGACCGTAGCCATTGCTGCAATAAACATTGGGGTACAGATGGCCCTTCTTTTCACTACATCTGTATCTTTGGGGTAAATACCCAGCAGTGCAATTGCAGGGTCATAGGGAAGCTCTATTCTTAATTTCTTCAGGAATCTCCACACTGTTCTCCAAAGTGGCTGCACCAACTTGCATTCCCAACAACAGTGTAAGAGGGTTCCCCTTTCTCCACATCCTCTCCAACACACGTTGTTTCCTATCTTGCTAATTTTGGCCATTCTAACTGGTGTCAGGTGGTGTCTCAATGTGGTATTAATTTGAATCTCCCCGATGGCGATGGCTAGTGATGATGAACATTTTTTCATGTGTCTGATAGCCATTTGTATGTCTTTGTTGGAGAAGTGTCTGTTCATATCTTCTGCCCATTTTTTGATATGTATATCTGTTTTGTGTGTGTTGAGTTTGAGATGTTCTTTATAGATCCTGGATATCAACCTTTTGTCTGTACTGTCATTTGCAAATATCTTCTCCCATTCCGTGGGTTGCCTTTTTGTTTTGTTGACTGTTTCCTTTGCTGTGCAGAAGCTTTTGATCTTGATGAAGTCCCAAAAGTTCATTTTCGTTTTTGTTTCCTTGGCCTTTGGAGACATATCTTGAAAGAAGTTGCTGTGGCTGATATCGAAGAGGTTACTGCCTATGTTCTCCTCTAGGATTCTGATAGATTCCTGTCTCACGTTGAGGTCTTTTATCCATTTCGAGTTTATCGCTGTGTATGGTGTAAGAGAATGGTCGAGTTTCATTCTTCTACATATCGCTGTCCAGTTTTCCCAGAACCATTTATTGAAGAGACTGTCTTTTTTCTATTGTATATTTTTCCCGCTTTGTCAAAGATTATTTGAACGGGTTTTGAAGGGGCAGGGGTGGGAGGTTGGGGGAACCAGGTGTGGGTAGTAGGGAGGGCACGTATTGCATGGAGCACTGTGTGTTGTGCAGAAACAATGAATACGGTTTTGCTGAAAAAATAAATTAGTTAATTAAAAATAATAAATGAAACTGATTCATCCATAGACTGATCTAGGAAGAAAAAAGAATTCAGAAATTACTGATATCCAAAATAAAAGAATAAATGAAAGAAATTAACTAAAATGACAGTTCATATATATACTAAACTCATAAAATATTATGATTAATTTTGTGGTGATTATGTTTACAACTGAGTTGAAGTGTGCACATTCCTTGAAATAAACTAATTACCAACACTAACTCAAGAAGGAGTGTTTTATTCTTGTTAAGGAATTAAAATCATAGTTTAAAACCATTCCAGAAAAGAAACCCCTCAAATCTTAGATCACTTTTCTAGTGAATTCAACAAAGCATTTTAGGAGGAAGTACTGGCATTCCCTCTATGCCCTTCTGGACGGAAGAGGGAACACCCCCCCAGCTCAATATATGAGTCTACCATTATCCTGGTTCCAAGACCAAACATAGACAGGACAGGAAAACTGCAAACCTATCTCTAATGTGTATGGACTGAAAATACTTAATAAACCCACACATAACACTACTCTAACTGTAAGGAAACATCAGACAAACCCAAATGAAGGTCATTCTACTAAATGCCTCAAAATTGTCATGGTCATCAAAAATAGGAAAGGTCTGAACAGCTGTCATACTGTAGAGGAGCTTAAGGAAGATATAATGACTGAATCTAATATTGTACTTGGGATAAGATCTAGAGATAGAAAAAGGACATTAGGTAAAAGTCTGGTAATTACAGTCTTCAGTCAATAACAATGATTAATGCTGGTTCATTAGTTGTGACAATTGTGTTACAGTATTTTAAGATGTTTATAAGGTATACTGGTTGGTACTCAGAAACTCTACAAACATTTTGCAACTTTCCTGTATATCTGAATCTATTCTAAAATAAACATTTAAAAAATAAATGTTCATTTATTAAAATTTTATTTATTTGTTTGACAGAGAGAGATCACAAGTAGGTAGAGAGGCCAGCAAAGAGAGAGGGGGAAGAAGACACACCCTTGAGCAGAGAACCCGAGATGGGGCTCAATCCCAGGACCCTGGGATCATGACCTGAGCCAAAGGGAGAGGCTTTAACACACTGAGCCACCCAGGTGCCCCTAAAAGTTTATTTAAAAAAAAATCACTCTAGTTACTATATTAATACTAAAAAAAGAAAACAGCAAGAACATATGATAATTCCAAAGTTGCAAGAGACATATTTGTCAAACTTCAACACCCATACCGACAAAACCCTACAAAACTAAAAAGACAATTCCTCAATTTAATACTGGACATCTACAGAAAAACTCTATAGCCAGCTAACATCATACGTTATGGTGGAAGATTATTTTCCTGTCTAAACTAAGGAACTAAAAAAGTTAAGTCTCTTCACACCGATTCTATTAAACAATATAGTGGAGGTTCTAGCTAGTACATTAAATTAAGAAAAGAAAAGGAAAATTGAACAGGTCAGAAAGGAAGAAGTAAAACTGACTTTATTCATAAAGGAAATGAATGTGTACATAGAATACTCTGAGAAATCTACATTAAACTAAAAGCGCTTTTTAAAGAAAACTAACAAGTGAATTTAGAAAGATCAAAGATTAAAGGTCAATAAAAAAGTCTCAGTTGTATTTCTACATATTAGCAACTATCAAATGGAACATGCAATAAAAAGTTTCAATATCAACAAAAAAACATGAACATCTTATTAGAAAGTTCAGTAAGGAAATATGATGTTATTGGCAAGAATAGACATATAGAGTGATGGAAGAGAATGGAGTTCAGAAGTAGACCTATACAAATATGGTGAGCTGGTTTTGGACAGAGTTTCCAGAAGGAAGACAGACCCTATTTATCCAATTGGCAAAAGAAACTCTACACAGTCATTGGTATTGAAACAACTGGATATCTGTAAGGATAAACAATAAACTTCTACCTTTACTTTATGCCATACACAAAAATGAAATCCAATCTGTCATAGTCTTAGCACAGAAGAAAACATAGGATACTATATGTGGAACTTTCAAATACTCAAATATTTATTATTTAAAGGCACAGACATGTAAGCTATGAAAGAGAAATCTTGTCCAATTGGACTTTATCATAACTAAAAATTTTTATCCCTCAAAAACGAGTACTAAAGAAAATGAAAAGACAGATTTAGAGGAAATATTTTCACTATATACATCTGTCAAAGGACCTATATATTCAGAATATGGAATGAACTCCTATAATTCCCTAGATTGGCATGTAAAGAAATGCACAAAAGTTCACTTCACGAAGGAAATGGGCAATGATTACATGAGATGATGTCCAATATCTTAGTCTTCAGGAAAATGGCAATGAAAACTGCACTGAGATACCACTATATACCCAATAGAAAGCATATATATTTTTTTAAATTGTCATTCATTTACTAAGTTTTGGCCAAGGTGGGGAACAACTGGAGATCTCATGCATTGTTGGTGGGTATGCAAAATAGTATGAACACCTTAGAATATTGTCTGACAGTTTATTTTAAAGGTACAGAAACAGTTACTATATGATCCGGTAATTTAACTCTGTTGCATTTACCCAAAAGAGTGAAAACAGAAAAGACTTGGATACAAACATTCACTGCAGTTTCCTTCATAATAGCCCTAAAGTGCACACAACTCAAATGTCTATTGACAGGCAAATGAAGAAGCTAACTGTGGTATACCCACAAATGGCTGCCAGGAAATAAAAAGGAACAAACTTCTGATGCATGTAACATGGAAGAATCTCAGACACATTCTACTGAGCCAAGGGAGACAGAGACGAAAAACAAAAATCGGACAAAAGAAAGATATTTTCACTCGATAAAAAGTAGAACTATCCTGAGCTTTATGGACATCACAATATAGGTTTCAAACTAATCAATTAACAAGAAGAAATTGATATGCCCACAACTGAAGTGGAAAACAACACACAGCTCTCTTAGTGAGGGACAGAAGAAGAGGACACAATATTAGGAAGGGACTGATGATTCACATAACTGGTAATATCCTTTTCAAAACACATGCCATACTTCTAAATATCTGAGTTTGCAACAAGTCACAAAGAAAGTTATAAATCATATACCATGCAATCATATTCTCTGGCATAGGCCAGAAACTTAGATGGTAACATTAAAAATTACATTAAAAAGTGAAAATAAACCCAAGAACTATAAATGCAAAATACACATTTCAACTTCCCTACTTTATAATAGAAAATTCTGAGAGCTAAGTAACTAATTCCATTACACAATGTAATTTTTAGGCTCTTTAAGTTGGAGATAAAAGTCACTGAATCATTTCAAAGCCATTCTATAATTTCATTTAAGTGATGGTCTCTCATCTGTCATGTGCAACTACATCGGACAGAATCTAATGGCCACAAAGAGATTATAATAGTAATAATGCAGTTTCATAAATCTAGATTCTAAAAATGTTCTTTATCATATGAGATAGGAAATTCTCAAAATTGAAATGATTATATTGAGGTAATATAAAGTACATTGGGTAAGGTCACAAAATGTAAGATCATAGAGAAACTGAGGTTTCTGGAGGTGAGGGGGTGGGGGAGTGGAGGGGGTTGTGGGAGTTGGGCGAGCCTGGAGGTGGGTATTAAGGAGGGCACAAATTGCATGGAGCACTGGGTGTGGTGCATAAACAATGAATATACAATGAACATTGGAAACATGAAAAAATAAAATTAAATTAAAATGTTTATATATACATATACATATATACCTACACACATACACACACACACACAAATACTTAACTGGGAACCTGGTAAATGCTTAGCATTCAATTTAAATTGTAACTTTCATTGTATTGCTAATACTAATACTTTATCCTATACCATTAAAATTCACCATGTTAAAAATTTGCTCAACTGGCCAATCTGTTAATGTCACCATAATTATCCAGGCTTCAAAAGCTAAAACTTCATTCTTAATTCCTTCTTTCTTTCATCCACATCTAATTCTCACTCTCTAAATTTTCCCCTTCAACATGCAAGCTGTTCATTAACATTTGATTGAATATTTTTCAACTATCTCCTACCTGTCTGGACCATCTCTCTTCCCATCAGTTCTTTGAGAGAACTGTCTTTCTAAAAACAAAAATTAAATCACATAATTAACTCTGGTTTTCTTAGATTATAGCTCTACTATCAAGAAATCCTGAGTTCTGAGCTGACAAACGCGATTCCCCATCTGGACTTTGTTTTGCTATCCTCATCACCTGTCATTCCTTCCTATGAACGTTGAGCATTCTAATAGTACACTATGTCACCTGTTCCCTCTGCTAAAAGTCTCCTACTTATCCATCAAACCCTAGCATAGACTATATCACCTCTAGGAGACTTTCCCTCAAGGCCTAAGGCATTTGTTTGTTGTTGTTTTTTCTACCTGCATGATAGCACTTATAGTCTATTAAAGTAATTTATTTCTGACCTTTTTTTTTTTTTTCCTTAACTACTTGAAGGCTAGTATTGAGAAACTCTTATCTAGTAAGAGTGCTTTCCTTATGGTGGGCAGTCTTTGAATAAATAAATGACTTTTTTGGGGGAAAATGCTGAGCTGTCAGAAATGAAACATATACATTGTTACAACATCCAAAAGCTTAGGATATGTATTACTTGAACATCTAAGCACACCTGAGAGTCTGACCACTACCTAGGAGCCCCTGAGTCTGTTGGAAGCAAGGTGCGGGGTCAGGAACATTACCGTCACATGCCATCCACCAGAAAAAAGTGCCTAGTGGCTGTCCCTCAGCGTCCAGGTGCAAGGCACATCACCACAGCACCCCCCCTCCACCTAACTTCCTTAGCATGTGTTGCCACTCCCTGGCTGATGCCAGGGGCCCTGAGGACTTGGAGGGGAACATGTTCCAAGACAGTGAGTGCCCAGGGACCTCGGAGGCACCCAAGAGGCCAAGCTCTTGGGGAGGGGTGGTGCCCGAGAAAGGCAAGGCCCCAATGCCTGCCCATGGGCCCTGAATGAAGGGGGATCCTGGCCACCGGAGGCAAGCCCTGGCGAATGGAGATGGGGAGGGAGCTTGTGGGTCTGCTCAGAGACCCTCTAGGACTCTAGATGGGAAACCTGGGATCAGGGTGTGACTTCAAGCCTTTGTCCTGTGAGGGCAGGGTAGGCAGGAAGATCAGAGAACTCACACAGCAGGCTAAGAGCCTAGAGCCTTAAATACCTGTCACAGCTGGCTCAGGCAAGGCAGTGAAGATTCAGAGGGTTGGCGATTTTGGGCAGGGATTGGGGGGTGCGGCGATGGAGGCAGCAGGGGCAGGGCACCACTCAGCATCCTCACATTCTTGGCGCCTGGGCCTCCTGCTAGCTGAGACAAGCCTGTGAGAGATGAGGAGCTGCCCCCACTGCCCCTTAGAGTCTTCTTCTGGGGGACATTGCTTCCATGAAGAAGACTTTCCCACAAATCCCAGCCCAAGAGAAGGCTACACAGTTGTGTCCTGGGGGAGCCCGTGGGTCAGTTGAGGACACGGGGCCCTAGGCTGCTGTCCCTACCAGGTAGGGAGCCGGGCTCCTGGTGCTGATGGCGCGCCTACCATTGCTGCCATTCACCATCCCATGCTGGGTACCACAGGCTGCAAGGGAATGTGGCCATGACCACCAGAGGTCTCTGAGGCCCACCCTGCTCAGACGTGCCCCCTCCACGCAGGACATTCCATGCCTGGACCTTCCCCCGTGGCCCTCCTTGGACCATGGTGCTCAGAGGGGCTTCCTAGGACTGTGACGCTGGTAGGCCTGGCTTCTATCTCGTCTTGCAGAGATCTACTAAGGGACAGGCGACCTACCTACCTTACAAGTTTGTGACTCTAGTAGATAGGCCCAGCCCACAGGAGTGAAGCTAGTGGGGTGGGGGGGAGAAAAAAATCCCTGTGAAACACTTGTGAAGTTCACAGTCCAGAAGCACAGGCACACTAAATCACAGGACTCATAGTAGAAATATAGAATGTTTTCCCTTTCCAACACCTCACCAGCACATTATTTTTATTAAAGATTTCATTTCTTTTTTTGATAGAGAGAGATCACAAGTAGGCAGAGAGGCAGGCAGAGAGAGAGGAGGAAGCAGGCTCCCACTGAGCAGAGAGTCCAGGCCACGTTTGATCCCAGAACCCTGGGATCATGACCTGAGATGAAGGCAGAGGCGTTAACCCACTGAGACACCCAGGTGCCCCTCACCAGCACATTATTAAAGGCCTACTTACTGCAGTTCTTTTACTCAGTACAGCATGTCTAGCTATCAAGATGGAATTATAAGGCATTAAAAAATTGGAAACAAAACAACCTCCACCACACACACACACACACAACCTGGAGACACAGAGTTTGTATCACATCCAGACATGGTAGGGGCATTGAATTATCAGCCGGGGAATTTAAAACATCTATGAGTTATTTAGGAACAGCTCTACTGGATAAAGCAGACAATGCATGAATAGATGGACAATGTAAGCCAAAAGATGGAAATCCTAAGAAAGAACCAAAAGAAATGCTAGAGGCAAACAAACAAACAAACAAACAAAAAACAAACAAACAAACAAACAAAAAACAGAAAGGATGTCTTTGATGGGCTCATTAGTAGATTAGGCATGGCTGAGGAAAAACACTCTTAGAGGATATATTAACAGAATACCTGAAAATCAATAAGGAAAGAGAACAGTGGCTGAAGAAGAATGTAGTTTCTAAGGACTGTGGGACAACTGTAAAAGTGTAACATACACATAATGAAGATACGCATCAGAAAACCCAGAGGGAAGGAGAACAAAAATAGAATGGAACAGAAGAAATGTTTGAAACAATAATCACAGAATTGCCCCAAAATAATGACAGACATGAAACCACAGATCCATCAACAAGGAAGATAAATACCAACAGACTATACCTAAGTGTATCCTTCTCAAATCACAGAACATAAAAGATGGAGAAAAAATAGAAAATGAAGCCAGAGGAAAAAGACACCTTACTTAAAGCAAAGCCAAGATAATTACATGTGATTTCTCAGGAACCATGCTACTCTGGAGACAGTGGAGTGGAATATTTAAGGTATTGAGAGAAAAGAAAATGCCAACATAGAATTGTGCACCCTGAAAATATTTTATTAAAAAGTGAAGGACCTGCCTTACAAGAAATGTTAAAAGAAATTCTTTAGACAGAAAGAATATAATGCTGATCAGAAACTCAGAGCTACATAGAGAAAGGAAAAAAATCAAAACAGAAGAAGTGAAGATAAAATAAAATCTTTTTACTTACTTTTAACTAATCTGGCATAACAGTTTGTTAAAAAAATAATAGTAGTGATGTACAGTTATGTATGCCTATGCATATGCTATATCTATGGCATATGCATAAGCATATATATATTCATATATGCATATCCACACAAAAATACAGTTAATATAAACATTAATGGTGAGAAACTCAGAGGTCCCACTAAGATCACATAAAAGACAAGGATGTTCCATCTCACCACACATTTTCAACATTATACTGGAAGTTTTGCTAATGCGTTCAGGCAGAAAAGAAAAAAGGTATACAAATTGGAAGGAAGACATAATTTTTCCTTCTTTCTCTCTCTTTCTTTTCAAGTGGCACAATCGTCTATGCAGAGTATTGAAAAAAAAATCAGTCAGCTAACTTGTGGACCCAATAAGTTATTACAGCAAGGGTGTACAATACACAGTTAATGTACAAAAGTCAATTGATTTCTTATGTCCCAACAATGAACATGTGAAATTTGAAACTAGAAACACAGTAACATTTCCATTACCATCCAAAGAAAAATGAAATACTTAGGTATATGCAGCCACTCTGGAGAACAGTGTGGAGATTCCTCAAGAAATTAAAAATAGAGCTTCCCTATAACCCTGAAATTGCACTGCTGGGTATTTACCCCAAAGATACAGATGTAGTGAAAAGAAGAGCCATCTGTACCCCAAAGTTCATAGCAGCAATGGCCACGGTCGCCAAACTGTGGAAAGAACCAAGATGCCCTTCAATGGACGAATGGATAAGGAAGATGTGGTACATATACACGAGGGAGTATTATGCCTCCATCAGAAAGGATGAATACCCAACTTTTGTAGCAACATGGGTGGGACTGGAAGAGATTATGCTGACTGAAATAAGTCAAGCAGAGAGAGTCAAGTATCATATGGTCTCACTTATTTGTGGAGCATAACAAAGAACATGGAGGACATGGGGAGATGGAGAGGAGAAGGGAGTTGTGGGAAATTGGAAGGGGAGATGAACCATGAGAGACTATGGATTCTGAAAAGCAACCCGAGGGTTTTGAAGGGGCGGGGGGTGGGAGGTTGGGGAACCAGGTGGAGGGTAACAGAGAGGGCATATATAGCATGGAGCACTGGGTGTGGTGTAAAAACAATGAGTACTCTTAAGCTGAAAATAAATAAAGTAATTAAAAAAAGAAAAAAGAAAAAAAAAGAAATAAAATGACATACATAGTAGAATTCTAACATTAAATATATATATATACACAAGATCCATATGAGGAAAACTGTAAAATTTTGATAAGTGATATTAAAGTGGAGCTAACCAAATGAAGTGATATTCCTTATTAGTTTATAGGAAGACTTAATATTGTCAAGGTGTCAATTATCCCCAAATTTATCTATGGATTCAGTACAATCCCAATCAAAATCCCAGCAAGTTATTTTATGAATTTTGATAAGCTTATTCTAAAGTTTACATAGAGAGGCAAAAGAACCAGAAGACCCAACACAATACCGAAGGTGAAGAATAAAGTTGGAGGACTGATGTTACCTGATTTCAAGACTTACTGTAAAGATTCAGTAATCAAGAGAGGGTAATATTGATAAATAAAAATACATTGATGGGACAGAATACAGATCCCAGAAATAGACCCTCATGAATACAGCAAACTGATCTTTGATCAAATTGCAAAGGCAATATACTGGAGCAAAGATAGTTTCTTTAGTAACAGTGTTGGAACAACTAGACTCCCTCTGGCCCCCACCAAAGGAAAAAAATCTAGACACAGAGCTTACAACCTGAGATGAAACCAAGAGTCAGACACTCAGCTGACCGAGCCACCCAGGCATCCCTGAAATTAATTACGTATATGGTATAAGATGGAGGAACTGAGGGTAATTTAAATGTATAGATAGATAGATAGATGATAGATAGATAGATATAGATACAGATATAGATATAGATATATAGATATCTATCTCTATAGATAGATATAGATATATAGATAGATATCTAGATCTATATATAGATATATCTAGATCTATCTATCTATCTATATATCCAATTGTGTGAAAAATTTCCCTCTTTTTAACTACTTTTTAACTCTTTTTTAATATTGTTGCTTAAATCAATTATTATGTGTATGTGGCCCTATTTCTTCATTCTTTAATTGGTTACATTGATCTATGTCTCCATCTTTATGTCAACAGAACACTATCTTGATTACTCCACCTTTATAGGAAATTTTAAAGTCTTATGGATAAATTTTTCATTCTGACTAATTCCAAGATTAGTGTTTCCAAAAAAACACTAAGGAAAAAACACTGAGGGAAAGAGAGATAGAGAGAGAGAGAGAGAGAGAGAGAGAGAGAGAGAGAGAGAGAATGCAAGTAGGAGGAGGAATAGCAGGGAGGAACGCTCCCATTGAGTGGGGAGTCCAACACAGGATGCAGTCCTGTGAATCATGAGATCATGATGCAAGCTGAAACCAAGATTTGGAGGCCTAAGCAACTGAGCCACCCAGGTGCCCAATTTTCAAGATTGTATTAGCTATTCAAAAGTCTTTTGAATTTCCTCAAAATTTGAGAATTAGCTTTTAATTTTTGAAAAAACCAATAACCTCTCCTTTGATTTTAATTAAGACTGCATCGGACATATAGATCAATTAAGGAGTTTAGAATTGATCTTTTCATAGTCTCTATTCTTTCCAACCATGAACATGGTGTATCTTTACCTTTATTTAGTTCTTATTTAATTTTTCCTAGAACATTTAGCACTTTTTTTTAAATTTCAGGATAGCTAGGATCATAGTATTACATTAGTTTCAGGTGTACAATATAGTGAATTAACATCTTTAAAGAGTTATATATTTCTTTGACAGAGACAGAGGCAAAGAGAGTGCAGGGGGGAGGATCAAAAACAACAGTAAAAAACAATCGAAAAAAGTTCCCAACTCATTTTATAATATTAAATGACCTTTATAATCATAATGACCAAATCTGGACAAAGAGAATAAATTAAATAAAATACCAAAGAAAGAGATTGAATGAATAAAATACCAATCCACTTTCTTTCCCCTTTAGAAAATTAGAGTTCTATTTACCTTTACTTCTTCTATCTGCTAAGATCCATCTCTACTTTAGAGTTCACTAGTATTGATACAATGATTTTGCCTGCAAGATTTCTGAGTCCCCTGGTTTTAGTCCACTGGGGAACTTGAACTCACTGGGAATGGCCGATGATTTCTTACAATCTCTATATCTCCCTCACCCATTTTATTCATTCTTTTTCAATAGAGAGATAATTTTGCCTGAAAAGGAAGAAGTAAAACAGGAATTGCACTCTATTTTTTCATTTGTTATCCATTAACATTTCACCATCATTCTTAAGTTAATGTCTGAAATTATTATTATTAAAAGTAGTATTTAGTATTATTATTAATAACCCATAACTTAATAAATTCCAAAATGTGATCACATACTGGGCATGGAGTAATTATTGCAATTAAACAAAGAATTATCCTGGATATAACTTGTACCAAAACCAAAGAGGGCAGATGGTTTCACTCATTTATTCAACAACTATTTGTTGATTATCTGTTCCATGTCAGGAATTACGCTAAGCACTATGGACAAAAAGTTATGTGGTCCTGACCTAGAAGAGCTCACAATTTAGGAGGTAGGAAGGGGAGGGATGCGGAGTTGGAGAGGTGGGATAATCACTAGGCATTTTAAAACTAGAAAAGAAAATTGTGATTGTCAGGAGGCAGAATGAACCATAAAAAAGGGTTTATGTTCCTTCATTGTAGACCAGGGAGTACTGTACAGAGAATATACCTTAATTTTAAGAAAACACCCTGGTTCCTTCTTACCTAACATGACTCCTCAGTGAAATATTTTGGTGAGCAAAACTGAAAAACATGGATTGACTGATAGCACAGGGAGGTAAAATTTAGAGTTGGTTCCATTTCAAAAGGGTAACTAATAACTAGGTATTTACATAAAAGGGTGTCTTTCATGGTGCTATGAGTTCCTGTTCATGACTCTCCTCTTCAGTAAACCTAGAAAAGATGTAGAAGGCATGCTTGTTGAATCTACAGAAGAGGCAAACCTTGTTGGGGGGAGCTAGGGTCCACAAGGACACTTAGATTTCAAACCATCCTGAAAAGTTAAAACAATGTGCTTAAAGCAGATGAGATATAATGCAGTTATATATATATATATATATATATATATATATATATATATATATATATATAAATTTGATTACGTGTTATACCAATAATCAGTGGTTCCTAGGACGAAATCTGTACATTTTAGTTGACCACAAGTTGAATTTTAGCCAGTGGTTTGATATAGCTAGTAAAAAGTGAAGGCATTCGTATGCTCTGCTAGAAAAGTATATCATGAAGATATGCTTGTACAAACTCCTCACTTATCAAATACCAAGCTATATTAAAATGATTTGCTTAGTGTTTTTCCATTAGACTATGAAATATTTGAACATAGGGACTATAAATTCTTTATTTATATATTCCCAGGATTTAGCTCCATTCTTGGAATATAGCAACTATTCAGGAAATAGCTGTTGAATGACTAATGAATAATTATGTGTAGAGGCTTCCCGGAGCATTTTAATGCAATTCACTCACTTTTTTCTCCCAAAAACCTATTGAAGAAAGTTTTTATTTTTAATTTCCATTATATAGAGGAGGAACCTGAGGCCTCAGTATGTGGTTTATGAAATAAGGGGCACAGAAAAGCAATATACCAAAACTTTCAAAATCTCAGTATAGAAAGTACTTCCAAACTTTCCTTTCAAGGTTTTTTTTCAAGAAACAACTTGTCCAAGGTCACATGCCTATGAGTGGTAGAGCTGAGTGTTATGTAGTGTCTGCATAATAGTATGCCTCAGGACTACATAGCTTAGATCATAGTAAGCTCCAAGGGTTAATGGAAATACTTGCCATTCTCCCCTCCCTCTTTCTTTCCTTCCATTTCCTTACCCTTTTATCAAAAACGAAACAAAAAGATTTAAGTTGGCATAAAAAATAGAAATGTAACAAAATGGGAAAAATTAAAAAAGGACAAATCCCAACTAAAGGAAAGAAGGGTAGATAAATAAGTTGGAGCCATTGTAATTCTACGGCACAAAACACATATAATGAGGTCCTATCCCCATGAACTTCTTTGTGACTATCTATCTTTCCGGATCCCTTCTTTTACCTTCTATTGCATTTCTTGCAACTTGATGCATTTGGCACTTAATGATGGACTTCTAACAATTTTATGGGTACAACTTTATACTCCTCAGCAAGCTTGTATATGTCTAGACATAAGGACCTGGTGATATTAAGGTTAATATTCATTTGACCCCTTATATAATGCTATATTCCTAGTAGATTCTGTACAAGTAACCACTGTATTGAGAGAATTTTCAATTATTGGGATTAATACCTACTTCTGGACTTTTCTCACACCCTTTTATCCTTTCTTTCTCTTTTTCTTTCTGGAGCACAATGCAGAATTAACTGTTCATCCCCAGTGGGTATAAACGTGGTTTATATTTTTCCTATGCTCAAGAGCATAATTGATATGAGGCAGGCAAAGGTCCAACTAATGGAGCACTGGAGAGAGTTTCTGGGGATGGGAGGATGGTTCCCCCCAAGCACAATGACTCAATTATGACATTCCTGACAGCTGGACTTCGGAGCTGGCTCCAGGATATGAATCCAAGTTTACAAATTCCTTGCATTAAAAGACATGGACAGAGGGTGCCTGGGTGGCTCAGTGGGTTAAAGCCTCTGCCTTCGGCTCAGGTCATGATCTCAGGGTCCTGGGATCGAGCCCCACATCGGGCTCTCTGCTCCATGGGGAGCCTGATTCCTCCTCTCTCTCTGCCTGCCTCTCTGCCTAGTTGTGATTTCTCTCTGTCAAATAAATAAAATATATATTAAAAAAAAGACATGGACAGAGGCAACTGAAGCTGGCTGCATTTTTATTGTTAGAAGAATAGCTTCATGTGGCATAGTCTTTTGAAGTTGTCAAATATTGTATCCAATACATTATCTTCTAATCCACCTGTCAGAAATAAAGGGTGGATATCTTTCTTTAAAATGTGTAATATAAAAATAAGTATTAAGGGGAAGATACAAATTCACTTATCACTTCTAAAGTCATTTCTAATCTCTCTTTTCCTACCCATTGGAGTTCAGTTTTCTTAAAGAGATAACACCCTGGGCCCAGAAGTAGAGAAATAAGTTTTGGCAAATAGAATCATTGAAAGAATCTTCTTGGGGGACATCTAGGTAAGAAGACCATTACTGGTATCAGAAACATGGCTCAAATGTTTGAATTTGACTGTATACCCTCAGCCTGTCCAGAAGGCCATGAGAGACACAATTCCTCCAATCTTGCGGTTTACTGCTTCAGCTGTATCCTAAACTCTGACTAGAATCTACTCCAGATTCGCACTTGTGCGAGCTATCCTGCTTTGCTCAATCTAGATACTCCCAGTAGGAAGTGGTAGCTGATGGGCAAGTAGGGCATTAAATTCAGTTCAACATTTTATTTATCGAGCCCCTAATAATACAAATTCCATGAATGTGCAAATCTACGTGAATGAAGTAAGGTCAGGACTGGACATACAATGTCATTAAGGTTTTCCTGCCTTTAAAGAGCTCCCAATTTAATGAGATACACCTACATAAAACTAGGTATAAGGGCAGGGCTGCAGGGTGTTTAATATGGGAAAGTAAAAAAAAAAAAGGGATTGTAAGGTCACAGAGGAAAATATCATATTGATCAAAATTGGCGAGAGTGGACATCCTTTTCATGTTCCTGATCTCAAAGGAAAGACTGTCAGCTTTTCCCCATTGAGAATGATTATTTGCTATGGGTTTTTCATAGACAGATTTTATGAAGTTGAGGAATGGTCCCTTTATTTCTGTACTTTGATGCGTTTTAATCAGGAATGAATGCTGAAAACCTCTAGAATCTTCCTATGAAGCCCACATTATCCTGATCTGCAACCAGGCAAAGATGCCATCCAAAACGAGAATTTCAGACCAATAGTCCTGATGAAATGAAGACCACGGTTCTCAACAAGATCCTATCTAATAGGATCAAAGAGCACAGAAAAACATTATCCACCATGAACACGTGGGATTTTTCCCTGGGACACAAGGGTGGGTCGACATTCACAAATCAATCAATGTATTAGAACAAATAAATAAGAGAAGAGAGAATAAACACAAGGTCTTCTGAATTGAGATAGCAAGTGCATTTGAAAAGATCTATTTGTATTCTTTAGTGCTTTACTTTTTTTTCTTTTTAAACTTTTTATTATTTTTGATGTTTATTTTTACATATAAGTTATGTACATGTATATCTTTTTCTAGTCCTTTTCATTAAATTGTTTTATATTTCTAAGATTTTCTTTTTTTCTTTCTTTCTGTTTCTTTTTCTCCTTATTTTGGCATCTAGTTTCTTTTCATGAACAGTCCAAAACACGTACTGGGTCCAGTTTTTTTGTATTCTTTGTTGTTTATTTTGTTTTCCATTTTTTGTTATTCCTGTTTTTTCTGCTCTGTCTGTCATGGCTGATTTTGCTTTCATAATTATTTTCTGGGCGAAATGAGGAGATGGAGAAATTCACCCCAAAAGAATGTCCAGGAGGCAGTCCCCACTCCCAGGGATTGCATCAATATGGATATAAGTAAGATCTCTGCACTAGAATTAAAACCAATGATTATGAAGATAGTAACTGGGCTTGAAACAAGCATAGAAGGCCCAAGAGAAACAAACCCTCACTATAGACATAAAAGAACTAATATCTACTCAGGTCCGCCTTAAAAATGCTATTACTGAGATATAGTTCAAGTGGAGGCTATACAAAGGGGATGAATGAGGGAGAAGTATGAATCAGTGATTATAGAAGATCAAAGGATGGATCAAAATGCTGAAAAAATGAGAGAAACAAAGCTACTGGGTCACGAAGGGAGACTTCGAGTGCTTGGGAATTCCATAAACTGAAATGATATCCTTATTATTAGAGGGGTCCCAGAAGATGAGGGTCAGGAGAAAAGAGCAGAAGGTTTATTTCAACAAATTGTAGTGAGTTGAGAATCTCCCAAATATGGGGAAGGAAACAAGTCCAGGAGGCACAGAGAATACCCCTCAAAATCAGTAAAAGTATGTCAATGTATAAAAATATAATCCTGAAGTGTGAAATTCAAAGGCAACTAGAAAATCCTGAAAGAAACTTGGGCCAAGAGTTTCTTCACCCCTAAGGGTAGGCACATGAGGCTGGCAGAAGACCTGTCCACAGAGACTTACCAGGCTAGAAAGGACAGGTAGGGTATAGGCAATGTACTAAATGGAGGAAAAGAATATGCAGCCACAAATAAGTGTATACCCCAAGGCTATCTTTCAAAGTGAAAGGAGGGGTAGAGAGCGTCTAGGACAAACAAAAATGAAAGGAATTTCTGAACAATAAACCCTCACTGCAAGAAGCATTAAAGGAAATCCTTTGAGTCCAGAGACAGGGAGCCATATCAAAAAAGAGAGAGAGAGAGAACACAGACGAGGTACAGAAACAGTGACATTACACATTCTAAAAGGCACTAACTTCATATCTTTCAATAATTACTCAGAATGTAAACAGGTAAAATGCAACTACTGAAAGACATAGGGTATCAGAATGGAATGAAACAAACCAAAATGAAACAAGAAGACTCACTGAGAGACGCCTGGGAGGCTCAGGTGGCTATACCTTCTGCCTTCAGCTCAGGACATGATCCCCAGGTCCTGGGATCGAGCCTCAGGTTGGGCTCTCTGCTGGGCAGAAGGCCTGTTTCCCCAAACCCCCTCTCTTTCTCTGCCTGCCTCTCTGCCTACTTGTGATCTATGTCTGGCAAATAAATACATAAAAACTTTACAAAAAAGAGAAGAAGGCCCATTGATGTGGTCTGCACAAGAGACTCGTTTTAGACAAAAGACACTTCCAGATTCAACATGAGAGTTGAGGAACTATTTGTAATGGTAGTGGACATCAAGAGACCACTGGAGTAGTCACCCGTAAAGCCAAAACTGTAGTGAGAGTTAAAGGAAGACCCTCTATAATAATAAAGGTGTCTATGAAATAAGAAGATGTTTCAATTGCCATTGCTGATGCCCCTATCTTTAGAGAAACCAAAATATAAACTGATTAATCATTAAATGAAGGCACACATTGATAGTAATTCAAGGATAGTGGGGTACTTTAACACCCCACCCACAGCAAGGGACATGTTGTCTAAGCAGATCACCAAGGCAACAAAGGGCTTTAAGTGACACATTGGACCTGATGAACTTCAAAGAGATGTCCAGAGCATTTCACCCTAAAGCAAAGGAGTATACCTCTTTCTTGAGTGCACAAGGAATGTTCTCCAGAATAGATCATGTACCAATTCAAAACTCAGTTCTCCTCTGGTTCACAAAGATTGATTTCATACCCATGCATTTTTCAGACCACATGGCATAGATACCTGAAGTCAACCAAAAAGAAACATGTAGAAAGGCCACAAATACATGGAAGCCATAGAACGTCTTACCAAAGAGTGAATGGGAGAACCAGGAAATTAAGAAGACTATTTGAAATACTTGGAAGGAAAGGAAAAGTAAAACCACGACAGTGCAAAAGCTTTTGGGTGCAGCAAAGTGTGTCTTAAGAGGGAAGTATACAGCAGGACAGGCCTTCTTTTAGAAACAAAACAAGTCTGAAATACAAAATGTAACATAAAGGAGCAGGAAAAATGACAGCAAAGAAAGCCAAAATCCAGCAGGTGGAGAGAAATGATAAAGATGAAAGCACTAGGGGCGCCTGGGTGGCTCAGTGGGTTAAAGCCTCTGCCTTGGCTCAGGTCATGATCCCAGGGTCCTGGGATGGAGCTCCATGTCGGGCTCTCTGCTTGGCAGGGGGCCTGCTTCCTCCTCTCTCTCTGCCTGCCTCTCTGCCTGCTTGTGATCTCTGCCTGTCAAATAAATAAGTAAATCTTAAAAAAAAAAAAGATTAAAGTACTACACAACATACAGAAGTTAAAAATATAGATCACTGAAACAAAGAGCTGGTTCCTTGAAAGAACTAACAAGATTGAGAAACCATAATCAGGAATGGAGGAAAAGAGATCACAACCAACCCCAAAGAAATAGAAAAAAATGTAAGAGAATATGATGACCAATTTTGTGCCAACACACCTTCCAAAGTCATTCTAAGAGGCCAGCATAACCTGGATCCCCAATGCAGATGAATACTCCACCAGAAAGGAGCATTATAGGCCAATATGCCTGATGAATATGGGTGTAGAACTTCTCACAAAGATACTAGCCAAGATGATCCAAGAGTACATTAGAAGCATTCTTCAACAGGACCAAGGGGGTTTAATTCCTGCACTTCTGCAGAAGTGTTTCAATATCTGCACGCCGATCCACGTGATACACCACATTAACATAAGAAAGAACAACCATGTGATCCTCTCCACGGATGCTGAAATGGCACATGAAAAAAACACACACCATCTTTCTTGAAAAGATCCCACTGTGTGTCGGAATAGAGGGAAAACACCTCAATATCCTGTGTCACAGAGGAAAGGCTGAGAGGGGATATCATTTTCAATGAGAAAACACTTGGAACTTTTCCACTAAGGTCAGGAACACAAAGGGACTGTCCACTCTCAACACTGCTGTTCCACATTGTACCGGAAATCCTATCATCAACAATCAGACAACAAAAGGAAATAAGAGGCGACCAAGTCAGCAATGAAGGAATTAACATATTTACACTTCTGTCCTCATGAGAAGACATGATGCTGCATGTAGAACACCAAAAAGGAGGCGCCTGGGTGGCTCAATGGTTAAGCCTCTGCCTTTGGATCAGGTCATGATCCCAGGGTCCTGGGATCGAGCCCCACATCGGGCTCTCTCCTCAGCAGGGGACCTGCTTCCACCCCCCCACCCCCCCGCCTGCCTCTCTGCCCACTGGTGATCTCTGTCTGGCCCTAAAAGCACACTGCATAAAAGAAAACATTTGATAGACAGGACTTTACCAATATCGAAAACTTTTATGCTACTAAGAACTTTGTTCTTATTAGGGTCACAAAAATACAAGTTATAGACCAGGTGAACATATTGGCAAACCACATATCTGACAAAGAATTTCTATGGAGTGCATGTAAAGAACTCTCAGTGTTTAATAGGAAAAAAAACAAACTATCTAAAGAGAAAATGGACAGAAGTATGTGGCCAGCCATTATACCAAAAAGAACATGCAGATATCACATAAAGCTAAGGGAAAAAAAAAGTTCAACCTCTCTAGCCATAAGAAAAATGCCACTGAAAACCTGACGGACTTACCAGTACTACCCGCCTTTTAGGTTAGCTGGCTAATATAAAACACAGTACAAATATCAAATGTTGGAAAGAGCCAGCTCTCCTACACTGAAGGTGGGAAGGTCAATGGAAGAGCCGTTCTGGTAAGAACATGTGATGGGTTCTAAAGAAACAAAACCTAAACCATGTAACCTAGCAAGCACTTTCCTGAACCCAGAGAATGAAAATTTGAGATGCCATGAAACACAGTGCACAATGGTTCATTTCAGATTCATTTGTAACTGCTGAAAAGAATGGAAGCAGCCAAAATGAGTGAAGATTGCCTCTGTGAAGGGACCTTCTGAAATACCTGTGGCTTCTGGTCATCTAGAAATCTACCTCTCTACCTCCCTCATCCTATATGTAGTAGTGCTCTACCTGTCAGCATATCCCTAAGCCTAGTAGTGCCACCCTGGCTCACTGGCGTTGGAAATGTCCCTGAAGGCCCCAGAACCATAAGGTGTGGCTGTCAAGCAACAGTGAAGGAGTCAGGGTGGGTCTGGTGCTGGCCTGTGACTTGGCAGATGCTGTCCTGTGATTTCCTGTAGCCCATAGGGGCAGCGAAGGTTGGTTATGGGACAGAGTCATCTCACGAACTACCTTCCCAAAGGTGATATTTTGCCTTTGGGGAGAAAAGGCCAGGAAAAGGCCCCAGCTCACTGTCTACCATGCAATCTTCCCTCCCTCCTCTAGACTGCCTCTGTCCCTGCCCTTGTAGATTCCCTCCCCAAACCAGACTTCTCCTGCCTCCTGCTCACGCAATCTCCTCCTACGAAAGTTACCCTCATTTTCCATATGAAGGAAGAGGGACTGAAGAGGTGAGCAGCTCTTGGGTGCCAGCCCACCCAGGGGCCTGATGTTTGTGGAACCATTGGTTCAGTGAGCATGATCTGAGCAGCTAATCACAGGAGTTTCTGAGGGCTAGCATCACATAAGCAACCCATACCTGCCTTACATTTAAGTGATCTGGACTCAACTAGCATCCACCCAGGCTCCTGGAAGCAGCCCCTCCAATCAGCCCAGACATCATCCATCTTATGATTGCAAGTCTCCCACTTTCCAAGTTCCCTTGAAGTTCAATATAGCCCCAAAGGAAACTTCCTCATGGTTCCCTTCTGTGTATGCCCAGTTGCTATGAGCACACTATCATTACGGAGGTCAGCCCAGGAGACACAGCTCTAGGCATTTCCCCTACAATCTCAGTTGGTGTCAAATGTAGATGCCAGATTACGCTAGTGGCACCCCACCTGCATTCCCACTCCACATCCCTGGAGCTAAGATGGAGCATAGCCCAGGAGGAGTCAGCCAGGAATCTCACTTTCCAACTCCATTCTGACACCCAATGTCCAATTTATCAGAAGATCAGCACTGACTCTCTGGAGTGGCCCCATTCCTCATACCCAAGCAGACCCTAGAGTCTCCAAGGTGCCCCTGTTCCCACCTCTGTCCCACTGCGCCTTACTCTGGGCAAACCTAAAGCACCCAAAGTGAATCCCACATGTCCCCCCAATTCCTGCAGTGCCTTTTGGTCAGAATGGAGCCCACCAGCCTGGCCACCATTCTGCCTCCTGCTCTGACCCCAAACCTATTCACCCAGAGACAGGGCATCGTCCCCCACCTCTGGAGTCACTCTACCCTTCCTGCCTGGTCTTGTCACACTTGTTCTTCCAAGGACTGCATCATAGACGAATCTGTCCCCAACCAACAGCTGTTTTCCTGGCAACAATCTGAAGCCATAACATCAGGGGCCAACCTCCCACTTAGCAAAAATCTGACAAAAATGGTCTCTGCCAATGCTTTAGGCAGAAATACCTGTGAACAGACACACAGATTCTCTATTCCTTCCGATCAGAATGCTGCTGAACTTAGGTCCTCTGCTTTGCTTCTAGAGTTCAGTGTGTCTGAACGTGTTGATGAAGACAGGCAGGTTGTGCTCAATGTCAACTCTGCATACTTAATCGACATATTCTCAGAGCCATGGACACCCCAACCTCAGAAGAATGCAATGGATCATAAGGGATAGTAGTGACTGTAAGACAGGCTGCCCTTTATAATCACCCAGGGTTTGCTTTCTGTAAACCAGTTATTTAGAAATCATCAATTTTGGTTGTTTTTCTTTTAAATTTTTTATTTTAAACGGTTTATTTGCCTAATATTTAAATTCACAACATACCATCAATTGGGGAGACGAACACCTATTTTCCAACTCCCCTTCAATGCCATAGTGGGTAGGTGCACAAACACTAACCCTTGGGCACTGCGCGTAAGGCAGAAACATCGAGGAAGACCTTCATTTGAATAAAGAAGCTCTCCACCTCATGGAGCTGGGCCAGCGTCTCAGTGCACTGCTTGGCTTCTTGCCTTAAGGCCTGCACTTCTCCCTTGAGGATGGAACACTGCTCCTTCAACTGGAGGATTTCTGCCAATGACTCCACATAGTTCAGTGCCTGGGTCTCCTGCACTACTTCCTCCCATTGCCCCTCTTCATTTCCTGCCATGAATTCGAAAACAAAGTGTTGAAACCACTGGCCTGATTCACCTTCTACGGCATGGCATAGTTTTCTCATCAGGAGGAGACCTCCCCACAAAATGAATAATGCAGAGATAGCAGGCCACAAGGACCTTAGGCTGAAGTACATTGAAAGTGAGAAGAGACTCGAATGCTCCCTTCCCTGCAGAGGTGAAAAGCATGCAGTCGTAGATTTGGGGTCAAGTTGGTGTGCCAGTGGCTTCTTAGTCCCGTGCTGTCCTGGGATGGAGGGCTCATGGTTTGGAGGCTCCCAGGTCTCCATGGCTGCATTGGACAAATCGGCGAAATGCTGATCAGGTTTGCAGGTCTCCTAATCTGCCGCCAGCTGGAAAGCCCAGTGTTTGAGTGCCCTGTCCTCTGGGGAGAAGGAAAGATCTGTGTCCATGGAAACATGCTGAACTCGCTGTCCTGGTGCGTTCTTGACCTCGTGCAGAACTCTTTTGTTGGTCTCCAGGTCCAAGGGCACGTGGTGAGCCTGCTGTCCAGGTGCCTTCTTGGCCTCGTACAGACCTGATTTTGTGGTTTCCATGTCCATGGGCCCATGGTGAGCCAGCTGTAAAGCTGCCTCCTTGGCTGGTCACAGAGGTGGATTGTCGCTCTCCAGGTTGAAGGGCACCAGGCATAATGACAGTTAAAATGCCTTCTTATCCCATTAGACAGCACAGTTCTTGTTTTCCAGGTCCAAGGACACATGGGAAGCCTGTTGCCAAGGTGGCCACTTGGCCAAGCCAAGAGCTGAGTTGCTGGTCTCCCAGTCCAGGGGTACAGGGTGAGCCTCCTATCTAGGTGTCTGCTTGTCCTAGCCCAGATCTCATTGCTTTGGCTCAAGGTCCAAGGGAACGCATTTAGCCCACTATCCCGGTGCCTGCATAAGCCACCAGACAGCTCCATTTTTGGTCTCCAGGTCCAAGGGCACTCGGTAAACCTTTTGTCAAGGTGCCCCCTTGGCCAGGCAAAGAGCTGAGTTGTTGGTCTCAGGGTTCTAGGGCACATGGTCAGCCACATGTCTAGGGGTCTGCTTGGCTTAGCCCAGAGGTCCTTTGTTGGTCTCCATGTCCATGGGTACATAGTGAGCCAGCTGTCCAGGTGCATGCTTGGCCTAGTAGAGACCTGATGTTGTGGTTTCCAGGTCCATGGGCCCATGGTGGTCCAGCTTTGAAGTAGCCTACTTGGCTTATCATGGAGCTGCATTGTTGGTCTCCAGGTCCAAGGGCACATGGTGAGCCCACTGTCCTGGTGCCTGCTTGGCCAAGCAATGAGATGTGTAGTTGGTTGACAGGTCCAAGGACACATGGTGAGCCTCAAGTCCAGTTGTCTGCTTGGCCTAGCCGAGAGCTCTTTTCGGCTCAGTATCCAAGGGCCCATGGTGAGCCCACTCTCAAGGTGCCTGCTGGGCTTACCAGACAGCTCACTTGTTGGTCTCCATGTCCATGGGCACATAGTGAGCCAGCTGTCCAGGTGCATGCTTGGCCTAGTAGAGACCTGGTGTTGTGGTTTCCAGGTCCATGGGCCCATGGTGATCCAGCTTTGAAGTAGCCTGCTTGGCTTATCATGGAGCTGTATTGTTGGTCTCCAGGTCCAAGGGCACATGGTGAGCCCACTGTCCTGGTGCCTGCTTGGCCAAGCAATGAGATGTGTAGTTGGTTGACAGGTCCAAGGGCACATGGTGAGCCCATTGTCATGGTGCCTGCTTGGCCAAGCAATGAGAGGCGTTGTTGGTTGCCAGGTCCAAGGACACATGGTGAGCCTCAAGTCCAGTTGTCTGCTTGGTCTAGCCATGAGCTCTTTTCTTGGGCTCAGTATCCAAGGACCCATGGTGAGCCGACTCTCAAGGTGCCTGCTGGGCTTACCAGATACCTCAATTGTTGGTCTCCATGTCCATGAGCACATAGTGAGTCAGATGTCCAGGTGCATGCTTGGCCTAGTAGAGACGTGATGTTGTGGTTTCCAGGTCCATGGGCCCATGGTGATCTAGCTTTGAAGTAGCCTACTTGGCTTATCATGGAGCTGCATTGCTGGTCTCCAGGTCCAAGGGCACATGGTGAGCACATTGTCTTGGTGCCTGCTTGGCCAAGCAATGAGAGGCGTTGTTGGCTGCCAAGTCCAAGGGCACATGGTGAGCATCAAGTCCAGTTGTCTGCTTGGCCTAACCGAGAGCTCTTTTCTTGGGCTCAGTATCCAAGGGCCCATGGTGAGCCCACTCTTAAGTTGCCTGCTGGGCTTACCAGACAGCTCACTTGTTGGTCTCCATGTCCATGGGCACATAGTGAGCCAGCTGTCCAGGTGCATGCTTGGCCTAGTAGAGACCTGATGTTGTGGTTTCCAGGTCCATGGGCCCATGGTGATCCAGCTTTGAAGTAGCCTGCTTGGCTTATCATGGAGCTGCATTGTTGGTCTCCAGGTCCAAGGGCACATGGTGAGCCCACTGTCCTGGTGCCTGCTTGGCCAAGCAATGAGATGTGTTGTTGGTCTCCAGGTCCAAGGGCACATGGTGAGCCCATTGTCATGGTGCCTGCTTGTCCAAGCAATGAGAGGTGTTGTTGGTTGCCAGATCCAAGGGCACACGGTGAGCCTCAAGTCCAGTTGTCTGCTTGGCCTACCCGAGAGCTCTTTTCTTGGGCTCAGTATCCAAGGTCCCATGGTGAGCCCACTCTCAAGGTGCCTGCTGGGCTTACCAGACAGCTCACTTGTTGGTCTCCAGGTCCATGGGCACATGGTGAGCCTGCTGTCAAGTTGCCTCTGTGGCCATACAAAGAGCTGATTTGTTGGTCTCAAGGACAAAGAACACATGTTGAGCTCAGTGTCAAGGTGTCTCCTCAGTCTATCAGACTGCTGAGCTGTGGCTCTCCAAGTCGATGGGCACATAGTGAACCCACGGTCATGGTGCTTGCTTGACCAAGCAAAGAGCTGAGTTGTTGCGGTCCAGGGCCAAGCGTACATGGGGAGCCCACTGACAAGGTGCCTACTTAGCTTGTCAGACAGCTCAGTTGTTGGTCTCCTGGTCCAAGAGCACCTGGTCAGTGGGCTGTCCAGGTGCCTGCTTGGCCTAGGGGAGAGCTGATTTTTTGTACACTGGGTACAAAGGCCCATGGTCATGCTTCTGGTGAGTGGAGTCGCTTTCCCGATACAGTGCTGGGATGCAGGAATCATGGTTTCATGGCTCTTGGCAAACCTGTTCTCGGGGCTTACTTGCCTTGTGCTACATTGGGCTGGCCAACTTGAGGTATGGAGGCTCCTTGTCCACCAAGTGTCTGTGTGACTCATCGGCCCAGTTTCAAATGGGATCAGAAGCCTCCCAGTCTCTGGGATCTTGGCAGGTGCTCTGTTCTGAGGCCTGACTTTCTCTTTCTTAGGCTGTGTTTGAGGATTGATGGTCTGTAGGCTCCAGGTTAGCCAGGTTTCTGGGGAATTATTTTGTCCACTGATGATTTGTTTCAGACAGTCCATGGATGGAGGGTCACTGTTGCAATGACTAACACTGCATACAGAGATGTGGTGATTCCTTTTCCCAGTACCTACTTGTTTTGTAAAATTCCCTCTCTGCCTGGTGTCTCCAGACATTCCACACACTGTGCACATCTGGGTCGGCTGGATGTTCAGAGCATTCATGTGCCCTGTGCTGGGCCAGGTTGGAGGGCTCCAGAGTAGTAGTGTGTCCAGTGTTCCCTCAGGATGTGGAACCAGCTTTCCTGTACTGAACACGCCTGTGACCCGAGAGGTGTGGGGCCCAGCTGGCTGAGAATCCATGGTACTCCGGTAGACAGTGTCCCACTCCCACGTGCCAAATGAGAATGTCTCCCTGAGGGCCTGGGCCAGCCTGCGAGTGCGAAATGGGTCAGCGAGTCAGCGTGTACGGGTTCGGGGACTATCCGGACCACAGAGGGGCACAAAAGTAGGTGCTAACATGAAGGTGGTGTGTAGCATATTGGAGAGAGGCCCGGGGCAGGTGGAGTGGGCAGGGGGCTTGCCATGGGCAGGGACAGGGAACAGGACATAGAAGTCGAGGAAGAGCAGCAGGAAGAGCTGTGAGTGAACCACCATCTCTCTTCTCACTGCAGCCTGGGCCGTTGCCAAGCTTTTATAACTGCCCTGGGACATCACAATGCCTTCTTCATGTGATGTCACCACCATGTGGTGTCACCAATGTGTGCTGGCCAATCACCTGGGATTTCTCAGATTGGCCTCATACTGGTGACCAATCACCAGGCAGGTCAGCTGGCCAATTACTGATGGCTTTCTCAGTGACACCCCTGACTGATATCATCACATGGAAACCATGTTTTAAAAAGGAAAAGAGGCAAAACGTCCTTCAAGAGGAAAAATTAATATTTGAGTTATATTTAGACTGATGGGCATAGTGAGGCTGAAAGATTCAAACACTGCAAAGGTTAATCTGCCACACAGAGGCACCATTAATTAGAACACTAAGGTGGATATTAATAAAGATATGGAGCATTAGACACCATGAAAGGTCACAGTTGTACTTAAGTCAGACCACATGTCCATAGAAAATGCTACTCTCAGCTTGTCCATCAAAGCTTAAATAATACGTGGAAAAAATGGTAGGCATTACGTGTAGGACATCTTCCCACAATAAACGTCAACCTGGAGCAGATGAAGTGGTGTCACCAGGAAGTACCTGCTTGCCCATATCATAGTGGCCATTAGCTCTCATAGAAGGGGGGCAACAAAATACACCCTGTCACTGGGTTCATAGTCTTCATGTCGAGCAGCCAATCAGGAAATTCTGGGGGGAAGAATTACATTGCTCTCCTCCCTCAAATACAAGTTCATACTTTTCAAATCATTCTGTACACTCAAGAAATCAATCAAAGGTGTGATCATATACTTTCTGAAAGTATACAAGTAGAAACATGACCGCCATTGGGAAGGCAGGAGGATGGAGATTTGAATCAGGTGTAGTAGAGCTGACGATACCAAGGAGGGGAGGGCAGTCTGTTTCAGGAAGATACCAAAAAATAATATAAACAGCT
Source organism: Meles meles (assembly GCF_922984935.1). Lineage (NCBI taxonomy): Eukaryota > Metazoa > Chordata > Mammalia > Carnivora > Mustelidae > Meles > Meles meles. The sequence goes on from NW_025721612.1 coordinate 867,937, forward strand.
GGGTGCAAAAGCAGAACTTTTTCAAGTCTGGATAATGAAGAGGTGGTACCTAGATACCTTGTTATATTACTCAGTCACCAAAAGATTGACACCTTGTCATTTGTAAGAAGGAGGATGGAACCAGAGGGTATTAACGCTAAGGGAAAGAAGTCAGTCACAGAAAGCCAAATACCATATGATTTCTATCATAAGCATATTGTAAGAAACAAAACCAATGAATATAGGGGAGAGGGAGAAAAAAAAAGATGCATATAGAGAGGGAGGCCAACCATAAGAGACTCAACATTAGGGAACAAACTGAGGGTTGCTGGAGAAGAGGTAAGCTGGGACATGGGGTGACTGAATTGTGGGCATCATGGATGGCATTTGATGAAATGAGCACCACATATTATATCCAACTGATGCATCACTAAATTGAACCCCCAAAACTTAAAAAATAAAGAATACTTTCAGGGGCATTCCATAGCTCTTCCCCACCAGCACATAAGAAGTTCCAATAAAGTACTTGTTGAACGAGTGAGATGTCAGATGGAGCCATCTCATCTCTGTTAAGATACACAAGCTCTAGAGCTCAGGGGAGAGAAGAATGAGAACAGAGAGGTACTCTGGAAGGAACGGGAGCAGATGGGCTTCCCCATGTGGTCCTTGAAAAGAAGAAGAGAGTGTGTGGCCTGGCCACACACCGCACCAACCAAAGGGGCACACAGGAAAAAGCTGGCAACAGGTGGGTTTGACTTAATTTGTGGTTGATTTTCTAGTTCTTTAAGGTATAAAGAGATTTGGTGTATTTGGGGTTTTTCACTTTTTTTTTTCTTTTGAGTGAGGCTTGGGTGGCTATATATTTCCCCTTTTGGACTTAGGACTAAGGACTGCCTTTGCTGTATCGCATGGGTTTAGAAAAATGTGTCTGCATTCTCATTAGTTTCCATTAATTTTCTTGTGGGTGAGTTCCAGTTTCAAAGCATTGTGCTCTGATAATTTGGAGGGAATAATCTCAATCTTTTGGGATCCTGAGTGTCTGCCTTTGGCTCAGGTCATGATGTGTGGGTTTTGTGATCAAGCCCTGAGTCAGGCTCCCTGGACAGTAAGGAGTCTGCTTCTCTTCCTTCTGCCCCTCCACCATGCTCATGCTGTCTCTCTCTCTCTCTCAAATAAATAAATGAAATGAAATATTAAAAAAATAAAACTATTAAACCTTTGGTAGATTGGCCAACCATTAAAAAAAAAAAGATGCTAACACTACTGCTATATAATATACTAATAATAGAATTACTACTATCAAAATTTGTGACAAAATATGACTACAAATTCTATAGATATTAACAGGACAATAAGGAATTATTATGAATAATTATATGGCTATAAATTTGACAATGTTGAGGACATTGAAAAAAATCCATAACCTATGCAATCTATCACAGTTTACTCAAAAACAAACAAATAACCTGAATAGTCCTATAAGGGACATTGTGTATATAGTTAAAGCCTTCCCCCAAAATAAAACTCAAATCCCATACAGCAATCACAGCTGAATTCTAAAACAAGAAGTAAAGAAGGAAGGAATGAAGGGAAAGGAAAGGATAGGAAAAGAAAAAAGGAAGAAAGGACGATAGGAAAAACAAACAAACAAACAACCTAACCCTACATAACCTGCTCCATAAACCTAAAGGGAAGACACAGAAACTCATTCATAGAAGCTGGTATTAATCTGATTACCAGAGGCAGACAAAGACATTATAAGAAAAGAAAATTACAGACCAGTATCCCTCAGGAATACAGATGCCAAAATTCTGAAAATACTCTTTGGCAAATTGAATTCAACAATACATGAAAAAGGAAGTTACATCATGACAGAGTAGGGTTGATCTCAAGAATGCAGGTTGCTTTAACATTCTAAAACCAATGAACAGAATTTACATATTAACAAATTGATAATAAAAAAATCATATGGTTATTTCAATTGACAATAGAAAAAATTGACAAAATTCAGTATTCGTGATAAATTCAGCAGGCGAGGAATAGAAGGGAAATTCCCCTGTCCTCTTAATAGCAAGTGTAGGAGAATGATGTTTATCATCACCACTTCTTTTCCACAATATATTTAGACTTCAGCCAGAGAAATCAGGACAAAATGGGAAATAAAGGGAATCTAGATTGGAACGAAGAAGTAGAACTATCCTTGTTTATAGACAAATGATCATCTATGTGGAAAGTTCAATAGAACAAGCAAAAAAAAAAAAAAACTACTAACAGTAATAAGTGAGTTTTTCAAAGGTACAGGATACAAAACATACAAAGAACAACAACCAGCTGTATTTCTGCATACAAGCAACAAACTCTTAAAAAAAAAACTCTGTTTACAAATAGCAGTTAATATGAAATGCTTAGGGTAAATATGATAAAATATGTAAAATATGAGTACACCAAAAAAGATAAAATGCCGCTGAGGAAAAATAAAGAAGACCTAAATAAATGAGACGTTCATTTTGTTCATGTTGAGTTGGAAGATTCCGAATGATTAAAATATGAGTTCTACCCTGATCGATCTACATATTCAGAATCCTAGTAATTTGAAGAAATCATACAGAGTATGTTATCCAATAACAGGAGAATTAAAATAGCAATTAATAACAGAAAAGCATTGGGTGGAGTCAAGATGGCAGGGAAGTAGGAGGAGGCGCCGTTTCAACCTGTACCCTAAAGTGAGCTGATTATCAACCAAATAACTCTGATCACCCACAAAATCAGCCTGAGATCAGAATTATACACGTCTGGATCTCTGCAGGAGCAGAAGACGCCAGTGGCAGGTAAAGCAGAGTGGGAACGTTGGACTGATATCGGAAGATAAACAAAAGGGGGAGGGGGCCACCAGAGGTGACCGATTGGAAAGTAATACCCCAATACGAGAGTGCCCTGCATCTGGGGACCAGCATTAACTTGGAGCCTGGGTGAAAGCCCAAGAAAGAAAGAAAGAAAGAAAGAAAGAAAGAAAGAAAGGAAGAGCGAGCAAAGGACCGTGGGGGGAAATAGTGGGATTCTGGGCGGTTAGGAACAGGGGCTTAAGTCCCTGGACCCAGGACAACCTCCCCTGGCACTGAGCCAGAGAGAGTGCAGCAGAGAAACCAGGTCTTTGTCCCTGACCTGCCAGCTGGCCTGAGCAACCAGCTCCGTGTCCATGAAGGCCTGGAGTCCGGCTCCCATGAGGAGCTGGGAGCCTGGCCAGACAGCAATCCTGAAATGCATGCCTCCCACATCCTCCCCTGGGAGAGGTGCTCAAAGGTGCTAGCCTGGAGGTCTGGCATCCAGAAAAAACGGACATTCCTAGCCCGGGCCAGCGGGAAAATCTCAGTATGCGATTGATGCTTGGAACCTCTCTGGCAGTCTGGAGCTGCCCAGACAGCCGACGCTGCCCTGGTATTGGGTACCATGAGGAGATCCTGCATCCCCAGGGACCGTGAGTCAGAACCTACTCTGCCAGCAGCTCTGCAGAGCATTCTGAGGCTTCTCTCTGAGAGGGAGGTCGGGGTGCAGTTTGCTCTCCTCTAAACCTCCAAAAACCATCAAAAGCTGTCAAAGCAAGAGAAAACAGATGAAAGAACATAAAAACCTCTAGAGAACAAAAGCATGAAAAAAATGGTTTCCTCAGAGCCCACCCCCTTGAGGGGGGTGGGAGGACCTAACTCAGGGAACATCATAGTATGAAAACACACGTGGCAGGACCCTCCCCCAGAAAACCAACCAGCACGGAAGAAAAAAAAAAAAGAAGAAGAAGAAGAAGACTACAAGAGAACAACCACCACTACTTCATAAATACAACTTTTAATTTTAACTCTTTACCAACATTCTGGTTCTTTTTTTTATTTTATATACAAACAGATAATTTTTAACCTATTTGCCATCACACTGAGATGTCCAGTACATCAAATTCCTTAATAACCTTCTAAACTGAACTTTTAGATACATACACCCGTGTTTTTCTTTTGCTTTTCTATTTTTTTAATTTTTTAAAATTTTATCTTAGTTTAGTCAGGTTTCTTCTTTTTTAATTTTTATTTTCTAATATACATATAGAGTTAAACTTCAAGGTAATCCCCTTTCCCCAATCAATGCTACCCTAGAGACAAACCAATTTTTAATCTCCCTGTATCTTAGGAAAGCTGAGTCCCTTAACAAAAACATCAAGATATATACAGGAAGAATCAAAGTAACCTTCCTCGCCCACACTGAGAATTTATAACCACTTTCCAAACTTTTCCTTCTACCTGTGTTTCTGTGTATTTGTGTTTGTCCTGATAGTATATAAATCTTATACTTGGGATTCTTTCTGATGAGTTTCTTCATTTTTTTTGCATATATATATATAATTTTCTCTTGTCATATAAATCTTACCATGGGGCCCATTTGGGCTGAGCCTTCTCTTTTATCTTCCCTTTTTTCCTGTCTCTCTCTCTCTTTTTCCCCCTTTTTTTTCTTTTCTTTTCTTTTTTTCTTCCGCTCTATTTCTTTTTCTTTTCTTTTTTCTCTCATTTGGGTGGGGAACCCTGATTGCACAGAAGGTTCCAGGGTGCACCTTGACTGCACCACAATCAATACATCTAGCGGCATCTGTTCATTCATCTCTTACCAAAATGACTAGGAGGAGGAATGCCCAACAGAAGAAAAATACAGAGGATGGACCTTATGCAACAGAGCTAATGGCTATCGACATAGACAATATGTCAGAAAAGGAATTCAGGCTAACAGTTATTCAGGCAATAGCTAGGTTGGAGAAAGCCATGGATGACCAAACGGAATTGATTAGGGCAGAACTGAAAGCCACCAGGGATGATGTTCACAATGTTAGGGCAGAACTGAAAGCCACCAGGGATGATGTTCAAAATGCTCTCAATGGATTCCAATCTAATATAAATTCTCTAAAAGCTAGGGAAACTGAGATAGAAGATAGAATTTGTGATCTGGAGGACAAACAGATAGAGAGAAAGGATCAAGAGGAAGCCTGGAACAAACAGCTCAGAAGCCAGAGAAACAGAATCATGGAAATAAATGATGCCATGAAACGTTCCAACGTCAGAATTATTGGAACATTCATGTACTAGCGGCAGACAGGTTTCCCCCAAGGTTTTAGATTCTCAAAAGTCCTCGTGACACTTTATAATTAAAATGAGTAATTATGATTCTAGACAGACCCTCTTAAAAGCAGCTAGGACAAAGAAGCTCCTGACATACAGAGGAAAGCCCATTAGAATAATGTCAGACCTGTCCACAGAGACCTGGTAAGCCAGGAAGGGCTGGCAAAATATATTCAGAGTACTAAATGAGAAGAACATGCAGCCAAGAATACTTAATCCAGCAAGACTGACATTCAAAATGGATGGAGAGAGAAAGAGTTTCCAAGACCGGCAAGGCTTAAAAGACTATGCAACCACCAAGCTGACACTGCAGGAAATACTAAGGGGGATTCTATAAAAGAGAAAAAATCCTAGGAATATCATTGAACAGAAATATAGAAACAATCTACAGACAGAAAGACTTCAAAGTTAACACGATGTCAATCAAAACGTATCTATCAATAATCACTCTCAATGTGAATGGCCTAAATGTGCCCATAAAATGACACAGGGTTGCAGATTGGATAAAACGACAGGACCCATCCATATGTTGCCTAGAAGTGACCCATTTTGAACCTAAGGATACACCCAGACTGAAAGTGAAGGGATGGAGAAGCATCTTTCATGCCAATGGGCCTCAAAAGAAGGCCGGGGTAGTAATTCTAATATCAGATAAATTTGACTTTAAATTAAAGACCGTAGTCAGAGATACAGAAGGACACTACATAATTCTTAAAGTGACTATCCACCAAGATGATTTGACATCTTTTACAATTAACAATTGTAAATATCTACACCCCCAATATGGGAGCAGCCAATTACATAAGAAAACTATTAATCAAGATAAAGAGTCAAATTGGTATGAATACATTGATAGTAGGAGATCTTAATATGCCTCTCTCAGTAATAGACAGATCATCGAAGGAGAAAATTAATAAATAAGAGCATTGAATGAAACATTGGGCCAGATGGACCTCATAGACATATATAGAACATTCCACCCTAAAAAAACAGAATACTCATTCTTCTCAAGTGCACATGGAACCTTCTCCAGAATAGAGCACATACTGGGTCACAAAGCAGGACTCAACCAATACCAAAAGACTGACATTATTCCCTGCATATTCTCAGATTACAATGCTTTGAAACTGGAACTCAATCACAAGGAAAATTTCAGAAGGAACTCAAACACCTGGAAGCTAAAGACCACCTTGCTTAAGAATGTTTGGATCAACCAGGAGATCAAAGATGAACTTAGCCTAAACAGTCTTAAAAAAAAAAAAAAAAAAAAAAAAAAAGAGAGAGAGAGACCAAATTTAGTGGACTTACATTTCCTCATTTACAACAAAGTCATGATGTCTGACTTTGTGGTAGTGGCATAAAGACAGAGCTTTAGAACAATGGAACAGAATCAAGAATGAACAAAAATATCCATACATCTATACATCTAGTGGAGGTCAGGCAGTTGCCATAGTGAGCACTTTAAAGAAGTAACTAGTAAAAAAGTACCTTGGGGGAAGATGGTGCAGTGAGGACCCTAAGGTCACCTTGTCCCCTGGAGAAAACTAGATAACACTCATCTCAGTGTAAATATTCAGAAAATGACCAAAAGACTGGCAGAACAAATCCACAATTAAAGGTAGGAACATGGGTGTATGTATCCAAAAGTTCAGGTTAGAAGGTTATTAAAGAATTTGATGTACTGGACATCTCAGTGTGGTGGTAAATAGGTTAAAAAATTGAAACAAGATGGGATTGGGAGGGAGACAAACCATAAATGACTCTTAATCTCACAAAACAAACTGGGGGTTGCTGGGGGGAGGTGGGATTGGGAGAGGGGGAGCGGGCTATGGACATTGGGGAAGGGAGGCGAACTATAAGAGACTATGTACTCTGAAAAACAACCTGAGGGTTTTGAAGGGTCAGGGGTGGGAGGTTGGGGCAACCTGAGGGTTTTGAAGGGTCAGGGGTGGGAGGTTGGGGGAACAGGTGGTGGGTAATGGGGAGGGCACGTTTTGCATGGAGCACTGGGTGTTGTGCAAAAAGAATGAATACTGTTACACTGAAAAAATAAATAAAATGGAAAAAAAATATAAAAAAAATTTTCTGTATGTATATAAAAAAAAAAAAGAACCAGAATATTGGTAAAGAGTTAAAAACAAAAGTTGTATTTATGAAGTAGTGGTGGTTGTTCTCTTGTAGTCTTTTTTTTTTTTTTTTCTTCTTTCCTGGTTGGTTTTTTGGAGGAGGGGCTTGCCACATGGGTTTTCAGACAATGATGTTCCCTGAGTTAGGTCCTCCTGCTCCCCTCAAGGGGGTGAGCTCTGAGGAAACTGGTTTTTTTTCAGCCTTTTGTTCTCTGGGGGTTTTTATGTTCTTTCATCTGCTTTCTCTCACCTTGACAGCTTTTGATGGTTTTTGGAGGTTTAGAGGACAGCAAGCTGCACCCCGACCTCCCTCTCAGAGAGAAGCCTCAGAATGTTTTGCAAAAGCTGCTGGCAGAGTCAGTTCTGAGTCACTGTCCCTGGGGATGCAGGAGCTCCTCATTGTACCCAAAACCAGGGCAGCAGTGGCTGTGTAGGCAGCTCCAGGCCGCCAGAGAGGTTCCGAGCAGAGATCGCACACTGAGATTTTCCCGCTGTCCCGGGCTGGGAATGTCTGTTTTTTCTGGATGCCAGAGCTCCAGGCTAGCGCCTATGAGCACCTATCCCAAGGGAGGGTGTGGGATGCGCGCATTTCAGGATTGCCATCTGGTCAGGCTCCCAGCCCCTCACGGGATCAAGACCCCACTTGTTCTCCGGAGCGCTGGTGTTCAGGTGCACTGGGGGCTCAGGGATGGAGACCTGATTTCTCCGCCACACTCTCTCTGGCTCAGCGCCAGGGGAGGCTGTCCTAGGTCCTGGGACTTAGGTCCCTGACCCTAACCGCCCAGGTTCCCACTATTACCCCCACGCGATCATTTGCTCTTTGTTTTTTGCGTGCTTTCAACCAGACTCCAAGTTAATGCTGGTCCCCAGACGCAGAGCTCTCTTGTGTTGGGGTATTACTTTCCAATTGGTCACCTCTGGTGGCTGCCTCCCTCTCTTTTTTTATCTTCCGATATCAGTCCAAAGCTTCCAGTCTGCTTTACCTGGCGTCTTCTGCTCCTGTAGAGATCCAGACGTTTATAATTCTGATCTCAGACTGATTTCATGGGTAGTCGGAGTTCTTTGGTAGGTAATCAGCTCACTTTAGAGTACAGGTTGAAACGGTGCCTCCTCCTACTTCCCCGCCATCTTGACCGAAGCTAATGTTTTAATTGAAGTATAGTAGACACACAGTGTTGCCTTTGTTTTAGGCATACGATATTATGATTCGAACACTCTAATTGTGATGCTATGTTCACCACAAGGCTAGCTGCCATCTGTCACCATACAATGCTGTTATAGTATCACTGACTATGCTCTGTGTTTATCTTTCATCCCAGTGACTTACTCATTCTGTAACTGGAAGCCTGTATCTCCCACTTCCTTCACCCATATTGTCCATGCCACTACTCCCCTTCCCTGGTTCAATCACTTTGTTCTCTGTATTTATAGGTCTGTTTCTGTGTTTTTTTTTTTTTTTTTGGTACATTTGCTTTGTTTTTTAGAAAAAAAAATATATCAAGTGATTTGTCTTTCTCTGCCTTATTTCACTTAGCATAATAACTTCTAGCTCCTTCCACATCATCACAATGGCAAAATCTCATTTTTTAAAGGATTATTTTATTTTATTTATTTATTTTAAATTTTTTTAAGATTTTATTTCTTTATTTGACAGAGATCACAAGTAGGCAGAGGCAGGAAGAGAGAGAGGAAGGGAAGCAGGCTCCCTGCTGAGCAGAGAGCCTGATGTGGGGCTCCATCCCAGAACCCTGAGATCATGACCTGAGCTGAAGGTAGAGGCTTTAACCCACTGAGCCACCCAGGTGCCCAAGGTTTATTTGTTTTAGAGAGAGTGAGAGAGACAGAGAGATTGAGTGAGCACAGCAGGGAGGGTCAGAAGGAGATGGAGGCAGTAATCTCCACCAGACTTCTTGCTGAGCAAGGAGCCCAGCACAGGGCTTGATGCTAGGACCCTGAAATCATGCCCTGAGCTGATATTGAGAGTCAGATGCTTAACTGTGTGAGCTGCCCAGGTGCCCCTCATTCTCTTTTTATGGCTGACTTATAGTCCACTGTGTGTGTGTGTGTATGCACTAAATTTTCTTCAACCATTCATTCATCAGTGGACACTTGGGATGATGAAGCTGATTTTTTTAATAGTTATAGAATTTTTATGTCATGTAAAACAATATTCCTTTTGTTGTTCTTTAAAATAATTGATTATTCAGATAAGGTTTGATGGTATTAGGCATTAGGTATTAGTTAAGCAAAGAAGAATCATCCCCATTCCTGCAACCTGAGGTTTGCCAAACTCATCCCTTGGAGGTTGACCAATCTTTAAAGATGGAAACCACCTTATTCTGTGTTTTTCTAATGTTTTCAAGTTCTGGTGGATATCTGACTTTGCATAATCACTCTGGTGCTCTCAGGGCAGAGAGAAATAAGTAGATTTTACTCATCACTTATTAGCCTCAACAACTTTTAAACAATTTTTTTATAAATCATATTTGTATTATTTGAAGACATTTCCCACGGAAACTGAACAAGGGCACATGGAGGTTTTATGCCTGATTGTCTATAGCTCCCCAGGTACAAGCCAGTATATATGGCAGAATCAGGACCAGGTATTTGTTTGTATACATTATCCATCTTCACCTCTTTTTTTTTAAATTTTTGACTCCATTAATCTACCTAAGAGAGAATGAGAGAGAGCACCAGAAGGGGGAGGGCCAAAGAGAGAAGCAGACTCCCCACTGAGCAGAGAACCAGATGGGAATCTTGGGACTCCATGATCAAGGAGAAGGCAGTCACTCAACTGACTAAGCCACTCAGGCATCCTCATCTCTTTCTCTTCTTACCCAGATTTCTTTATTCCTTTCCATATACCCTCCCCCTGTCGCTCCCTATCTTGACTTCATTTGCCAAATAATGGACTCTGACAGGCACATTGCTTGCCCTAGAGGGCACTGAGATCTACTTTAAAAAACACAAGATAGGGGCACCATGGTGGCTCAGTGGATTAAGCCTCTGCCTTAGGCTGAGGCCATGATCTAAGGGTCCTTGGATGGAGCCCCACATAGGGCTTTCTACTCCGAGGGGAGCCTGCTCCCCCCACCCCTGCCTGCCTCTCTGCCTACTTGTGATCTCTCCCTCTCTCTCTCTGTCAAATAATAAATACAATCTTATAAAAATAAAAGACACATGATAAGTAAGTCAATCACAAAACAATATGCCAAGCAGTAGAGCAAAAATATGAAGGAGATGAATATTCAGTTGATCGGATTTCTGTAAGACAAACAGTTGCCTTTCCTGAGTCAAGGTACAATACTTAGCACTTGAATTCCGCAATCAGATTTACTTTCAAGTCTTTTCTTAACCACTGATTAACTGTGTGACCTTTGATAACTTTCTTATTGTGGATTGCTTTGTAATTCTTAGAGAAGGAAGATGCAATCAAACAAGCACTGCCCCTTCTTCCTACTTATAAATCCTTGGGAACGTCTCTCTACCTAAAGGAAAAATCATTTTCCTTCACTCATAGCACTCTGACACTGCATGTGTAAGTTTCCCTCCCCCAAACCAACTAATTCTTCAACTCTCTGGATACTAATTCTTTTTCTTGCAATTCAATTATGAGGCTAACTAGCTGGAGACTCTACTAACTAGCTGTAGACCCCAGAAGTTAAGGGCTCAGTTCTACAAGATGTCCCATGACACCAGACGCCGGTCACAAGGTTTAGGTTGTTGCCTATACTTCTGATCAACCACTTATGAATTGGGAGTTCTACAACACCCTCCTTATGTACCATAATTTGCTGTAAAGACTCCAAGAACTCAGGGAAAGACTTATGTCCATTGTTTTATTATAAAGGATATGAAAAAAGATACAGATGAACAGCAAGATAAAGAGGTAGTAGGGCAAGGTCTGGGAGCATCTCAAGCACAGGGACTTCTGTCCCCCTTGATGTTGGGGTGAGCCAACATCCCAGCATGTGAATGTAGTCTCCAACCTAGAAGTTCTTAGTTTAGGTACTTTCATGGAGGCTTTTCACATAGTTATGATTGATTTATTAACTTAATCTCCAGCTCTTCTTTCTTCCTTGGAGGATGGGGGATGGGGCAGAAAGTTCCAAACTTCTAATCATGTTTGGATGGTTGGCCAAACATTTTGGTTTCATTCTTAGAGGAGTTCCTATTAAAGGTCTGGTGTTGGTGTTTCCCAGCTGTTAATCTCCGCTATTCTTAGTACTTTACTTTACAGTTTATTTCAAAATATTCTGGATGCATCCTGCTTGTGTCAGACGTGGTCATCACACGCCTCCAATTGCCTTTGTTATCAGTATTGCTTTCTGGCTTCACATTTTCTACAAGCTAAGATTCCCAGTGCAGGGAAAATGCTTTCACTTTCTAAGGAATGAGAGGACTAGTCTACCAATAATTCTCCCACATCAGAGCATCTTCATTAACCTGTATAGAGAATGAAAATGGTTATTTTTACTACTTCACTCATTCATTCAAAGCTAAGTCATTGGGGGTGGATCATTGAGAGTCTAACTCTGTGCTTGTCACAAAATAGGGAGGGAGGGAGGGAGGGAGAGAGAGGGAGGGAGAGAGAGAGAGAGAGAGAGAGAGAGAGAGAAGACAAAATATAACCTTTAATTTCAAGGAGCTTAAAGTCAAGTCAACCAGATGGTAACAGCCTAGTGTAATGTGTGCTGTAAGGAGAAGGAAGCACACAGGAGAGGCAGGATGGACAAGGGGTTAAGAGCACTTATTCTGGAACAGACTACCAGGTTCCAACTTTGGCTTCACTACTTACCAGCTGTTAGAACAAGTTATCTAACATCATTGTGACTTGGGTTTTCCCATGGTTAAAATGGGGTGTAAGGGACTCTAGCTTGTAGTTAAGATTTAAATGAATTAAAATGGGTAAAATGCTTAGATTAGTACCTGGCATAAAGCGACTCAATCAATTTTGTTACTAATACAGAAGGTGCACTTAACCTTGTGTGTGTGGTTGGTGTGTGGTGGAAGCTAGGTAAAAAGAAAGACAGAAAGAGTTTCTTGAGGTACTTATAGATATAAGCCTTAAAGATTTCTTTCCTCAACAAATGCATACCAGGTATTTGCTATGCAGCAGGCCCTAGAGGAATCCATGTAAAACAACAGGTTGAAATATATAGAAGGGAAACTTCCTAGGCAACAAGAACAGCAGGTTCAAAGCCATGACCATGGGCTAGATCAAGCCATTCCTGGAAGTGCACATAGTTCAGTGTGAGGGAGAACAGGGCTAGAGTTGAAGTAGAGCAGATGATAACACAAGGGAGTGGGAGTGAGGTATCAGATTGTAGAGAGTCTTGTCTATCACACTGTAGCATTTGATATTTATCCCATAGACATAGGAGCCAAGGAAGATTTTAAGTCCAGGAGTGACTGTGATCTTATCTGTGTCCTTTCCAATACGACTCTGGTGATAATATTAATCTGAGCAAACACAATGTTCCTTAGGAAGTGAGTTCTCCCTCAAAGCTCCTTACAGGAGAGGGGTGGGATGGATTTTATGCAAATCAAAACTAATGGAATTTGAAATAAAAGCACTTACAAATTCTAAAGTGAAAGTGAGTTTTCCACATGTGATTAGAGCATGATGTATCATCTCAAAGAGAAACAGCTGATAATCCGTGAGACTCTCAGCACAAAATAACCATCCAGGGTTGGTCCTTCTGGAACCGATCCCATATTCTTTTTGTGTCTCATTCGTTCATTTAATCAAGAAACATTTATTGTGCCAGGCACTTCTCTAAACAACAATAATAAAAATATTTCTGACCGCTGGAAGACAGGCAGATAATAAACATTAAAGATAATAAGTTAATCACATGAAATATTAAAAAGAGATGAGTATAAATTAAATTTTAAAAATGAACCAGTGTAAGGAACCTGGGATTGTCCATTCATGATAGGAAACATAATAGCATGATTTCAGCCCAGATGAAAGGAACTGCAAAGCCATCTGCAGTATACAATCCTTGATAAACTCTGTAGTGGGTGCAAAGTCCTCTCAGTACACTTGGGTCTAAGCTGCAGAAAGACAGCTACCCCTGAAAAATTGCATCTGAACACATATACATACATATATATTGGAATAATTTATAAATATGTTTATATATATATTTATATATAATATATTTTATATTTTATAAATATATATTAAATATATTATATATAATATATATTATATATAATAAACATTACATAAACCAAGATTTTTACAGCCTGTGTAAGTTTGTTTTGAACAATGTGTGAACAAGGCTTAAAATGGGCTGGAACATTTTCTACCCATTACTTCCACAATAAACATGGCCAGTGACTGGGGGTGGGGGTTGTATGTAAATGTGTGTATGTGTGTGTGTGTGTGTGTGTGTGTGTGTGTGTGTGTGTGTGTGTTTTGGATAGCATCTCTTGCTGGGAACCGAGTCTGCCAGAGCCCTATTCTTCTACAGCTTGTCTTGATAACAGCCGAACCCCACAGGAACCTCAATTAAAAAAAAAAAAAATCACAAAACAAACAAAAGTCCTTCAACAACATAGTATCATGGAGTGGTGTGTCCTTTGTCACTCATCTACCCTTCATGTAGACCTGACTCCAAGGGGGAAGGCCACCTATGGAATCATCTGCACCCATCAGTCAGTTCTGCAAAGTACATCACTCAACTCAATCTGGTTTGGTTCCAAATCCCCTTCCTGATTACTCTCTGGCAAAAACAAACAAACAACAGCAACAACAACAAAAGCACCCACTATTAGGGCTGTATGGAAGTCATGCTCTCAGCGCAGATATCCGATAAACACTCCCACATATCATAGCCTTCTCAATGGCTAAGCCATATTTCAGAGTCCTTCTTGCCTGCATTTTCCCTAGTTGCACTTTGAGGATTGGAAAGCCCTTGTCTTTGCAGCCTCAGACAGCTGAAACCACTGGGGCAAATGGTGCAGAGGCTGCTGACCTGCAGCTGCAGAAGTCCAGGAGGGCTACACAAATGTTCAGGATTGCTCAGGAGGCCAGGTGATGCCTGGGGCTTCCCAATTTGCACAGCCCTGGCACCCTGCCATGCGCAGCTCCAACCTAAGACCTCCTGAGTGGGGGCCCGGGGTCCGGGTTGTGGGGGTTTTTTTGGGAGGGCGGGCAGGGACGCAGCCAGGTGCTCTTGGGCTGGTCAGCGGGAGAGGCGCGCGTTGGTGCCCTAGAGGTTCCCATTCATGACACGGGCCCCTGAGTCGCAGGCTAGCAAGGTCCGTCGGCTGCCTGTCCCCCAGCAGATCTCTGCAAGCAGAGAAAGACACCCAGCCTGGCTGCGCCCCAGTTGGAGGAAGCGGTCAGGACCTGCAGCCCATGGTGCCAAGCACAGCGGCGGTGCATGGCCCCGATGGGAGGCACGCCGGTGGCACCCGGAACCCGGCTCCCAGCCTGAGCGCGACAGCCGCCTAGACCCGCGCGTCCTCGCCTATTTGGCCAGCTTCCCCCGGACATGACTGTGCGGCCTCTTCCTGGGCTGGGATTTGCGGGAAAGTCTTCTTCATGCAAGCGATGTCCCCCCAGCAGGACACTTTAGGGGAGTAGCCAGGGCCCTCCTCTTCTCTGACAGGCGAGTCTGGGACCTCAGGAGGCCCGGGCACCAAGAACGTGAGGACATGGAGCTGCTCCTGCTGCCGCTGCCTCTGCCGCCCCCACCCTCTCCAAGCGCGCGCCCTCTGTGCCGCAACCGCCGCGCTAGAGATCGCCGCCTGGGGGATTTAACGCTCCGGACTAGCGGCTCCTGGCCTGCAGCCTGAGTTCCCTGATATTCTGCCATCCCCGCCCTCCAGCGCCCAGGTCTGGCAAGTCACCCCGAGTCCCCGGGTTTCCAGTCTAGAGTCTTAAAGGCTCTCGGAGGGGCCCCCAGTCTGGCTCCTCATCTCCGTCTGCCGCCGGACTGATGGCCGGGCCCCTCCTTCAATCTGGGCCCGCGGACGGACACTGGGGCTTCGTCTTTCCCCGGCCCCCACCCTCCCTGAGGGTTTGGCCTCTGGGTGCCCCCGAGGTCCCCCTGGCGCTCACCATCTGCAGACAGGGTCCCCTCCAAGTCGTCAGGGCCCGCGGCTTCCGCTGGCCTCCGCAACCCGCGCTGAGGAAAGTAGGCGGAGGGGCTGCGGCGCTGGGCCTCCCACCTGGAGGCTGAGGTGCGGCCACTGCGAGGTTTTTTCTGGTGGGTGGGGTGGGGGGAGGTCCCTGCGCCCGCACCGTGCTTCCACCAAGGTTCCGGGGCTCGGGGGTGGTGGTCTGACTCACATGTGTGCTTGGGATGCTCATGGTCCATCCCGCAGGGGCACGGAGGTTTGGTTAGGCAGGAACCGGCCTGGCTGGGCGGTGGACTGCGGAGGAGGGTCCCAGGCCCGCACAGGGGCCTTCGCACTGGGGGTCCCTTGGTCCCCAGGCTGCTGCGGGCTGGATAGGGGCCCGGGAGGGGGCATGGGGCAGCCCGCGGGTGCTCTGTCAGAGTCTGGAGCGGGGACTCTGGCGACCACTTGGAGCTTTTGGTCCTGGTGCACAGGGCGGCCCTGTCTGTGGCGTGCTGGTGCAGACCAGCCAGGTGTCTGGAAAGGGTCCCCTGAGCAAGAATACATGGCTCAGAGTCGCAGAACTCTGCAGCCCATCTGTGTATTGGCGGCATTTGGGTTTTCTGGCCCTGTCCACTCCTCCTCCACCCCTCCCCCAAAGACCTACTATTTGGACCCCCTATTTTGCCCTGTGTCCTGGTGGTGCCCCTCCAGTTTCTCTGGAAACCAACTGGGATTAGAGGAGTCACTGAACTGTTGCATAAGAAATGTCTGGAGGTACCAGGTGTCTATTGTGAGAACCTGGAGGGGCGACGGGGAACTTCTGATGGTCCAGACCTCACAGCCTTTCCTGAGTCCACGCACCAGGATCCCAGGTTGGCAAGAGGTCATTTGAGGAGAGGGGAGATGCTGTTCTGAGTATGGAAGGGAATGGGCCTCCCTGGGATCTTGACTGTGTTGCGGGGCACCTAGGGATGCCTGTGCACTTGATGATGTATGGGCCTAAGTGCTGGTGTCCTTTGATATATTGAGACTGTCTGTGGAGTGTCCTTGTGGCTTTTCCCCTTCTGAAATGAGATGCAGGGATATGTGTGTGTGTGTGTGTGTGTGTGAGAGAGAGAGAGAGAGAGAGAGAGAGAGAGAGAAAATTCACCAAGTTAGCACCACATTCAGGAATGTTCGGAGTAATTGACATGGACTTTAAAGCACTTTTCTTTTATTCTTGTAAACTTAAGCATTTGGGGGAAAATCAAAGATTGATACTCCTGAGCAGTTTTCTTCCTTTCCTAAGGGAAATTAAGCATTCTGGCAAAGGATATTTGAGTAGCTTGATCATTTAACAAGTAGTACTTACCCAATAAATGAAAGATTACTTGCATCTTAAGCCGTTGTCCTCAAGATGCTGTCTTTCATTATATATCTTAATGGGCTGCCACATTATCACCTCTCTCTCTCTCTCTCTCTCTCTTTCTCTCTTTCTTTCCAAAGGAAATAGATTTTGCTAATCTGGGCATTCTGTAGCTCTTTACTTCCTTTGGGGCAAAGACAAGGTGAAGCACTTTTTTGTTGTTTTTTAATTTTTTTTTCCATAAAAGTGCACCTCTCTCATTTTAAATATTAGCAGGCATGCCTTGATTTCAGACCTCCATATTAGGATTGATTATTATTCTATTGATGATTAGGAAATAATCATAATAAAGAATTTTTCTAAACTGTAGTTCATGCAATCATTGCCATTTATACTCTTACAGACACTAGTCCTCAGGTAACCAAAATACTCAGCAAACTCATCTATGTGTTCCATCTTGCCCTTTTGGGTTTTGATAGTTTTTGTGAGCCATGAGACTTATTTCCTAAAAAGTCTACTACGTGACTGCAGTATGTGTTGTAGTGTTAATTACCAAGGTGTGGATCAATGTTGTTTAAATTGCTAGTTACAATCAAAATTATAAAAAAAAAAAGAAAAGAAAAAGAAATCCTAACAAATTAGTAATGGTGAGAACAGTTTTGTATTACTTCTTTTTCTCCATTTCACATATGTATCCGTATTTGGGGTAGTGATATAAAACACGTTTTTGTTAGTTTGCTTGTTTGTTTTTCTGAACGATCATTACATAGAGTCAGTTCGTCTGGCTTTTAGTTCTAGTTCTGTTACTCTCTTGATGATCTTAAGGAAATCACTGGACTTGTTTCAGTTTCTTCCTTTGTAAACGGGAATCAAAGGGTAATGCTGCAGAAAGTGCTTTGAAAAATGCATAGATGCCAATTATTTCTTTTATTCTAAGAATACAGGGTGATGTTTAAGAGATAAAGCAGAACAGTAGCATCTTTCAAACTAGTCATTCTGAGAGACTGTTAATCCAGTGGTACCGCCATTGCCTCTAATGAAGTTCATATTCCCCGAAATTACTGTTAAGGAGGCAATTACATACAATGTGGTGAAATTTCGAGTGCGGTGACCCAGGTTCAAGTCTTCACTGTGTTGGTCCTATTTTTCTGACCTTCACCTTCAGTTTCCTATTTATACAATGAACATGACAGTAGTACCTATTATTCAAGATGGTTGGGAGTATTAACTGTGAAATGGAGTGAATACTGTCATAGAATAAGCACACAGTATTAGGTCTTACAGTTAGTAGTTTCTCCCATATTTGCGGTTCATACTGTTGTCCCACTTGTTCAAGCTAAAATCTATGGTTCATTTTTAACTCCTTCATTTCCTTACCTCTACCACAACCATCAGAAAGGCCAGTCAACTATTACTTCACAACATAACTTTACTTTCTCCACTTCCTCTGTACTGCTGCCGCATAGCCCAAGCCAGACCACCACCGTCTCTCACATGTACCTTTCCAGAAACTCCGTAACTTTTCTAACACCTTCCTTGCTCTTGCCTGGCCCGGTTTTCACTTCACAGCACCAGAGTGATCTGTAAAAATGTGCACTGATCAGACTGCTCCCTGCCTTGAAATCCTATAGTGGCTTTCCATCATACTTAGATAAAATTCAGACACCTTTTCTTAGCCTTCTCTATTTCTCCCTCCTTACCTACCTTTTCCACCTTGTGTATTCTCCAGCCACATGGGCCTTCTTTTGCACGCATCAGGTCTTCCAATTAATTCCTGTCCTGAGGCCTTGGGTGTTGCTCCTCCCTCGGCTTCTGCCACAGGTCTCTGCAGTGTTGGCGCTCTCATGTTCAGATGTCTGGTCCTCTCAGAGGCCTGTGCTGACTACCTAAGTGGAAGTTGCTGCCCTCACTCATGCTCCATACCTCTGTTTGATTTTCATCTTAGCATTCATCCTTGCCTCTTTTCTTATTTACTTCTCATGTGACCTGAACCCTTTGCCAGATTGTGAAAACCATGAGAATTGTGATCTTATTTTCTGTATTGTTGAAGACTGCCTCTCTAGTGTTTAGGACAGTGCATTCATGAGGTACTCCATAAACACCGCTTGGGTTATACAGCAGTGAACAGGACAGATGTAGCCCATGTTTAGAGTGTTTTATTTAGACCAGGATCAGCAAATCCTTTCTTAAAGGGACAGATAGCAAATTATGTAGATTTGTAGATAATAAGGCCTCTATTGCAACTATCGACTTTGCCCTGGTAGCACCATAGCAGCCACTTACAGTATGTAAATGACTGGGCATAAGTGTGTTCCAATAAAAAATGGGTTTAGAAGAACAGGCAGTGTGTCCCTGGTATATAGTTTGCTCAGCCCCTGCTTTAGAGCATTGCTGCTGACTAGAACTATCTGTGCTGATTTACTGCTCTTTATCTACAATGTCCAATCTGATAGCCACTAGCTACATGTGGCTATTGAGCACTTGACTTGTGGCTGGTACAACTGAGGAACAGCTTTATTGAGGTATAATTGACATACAGGAAACTGTACATATTTGAGGTCTATACACCAGGAAGCTTTGGCACATGTATATATTGATGAAACCATCATGGTCAAGACAGTGAACATACTTATAATCTCCCAAATTTTATGTCCCTTGCAAATCAGGTGTTGCTCCCCATTCCTAGGAAACCACCAGTCTGTTTTCTGTCATTGTAGATTATTTTGCATTTTCAAGAATTATATATAAATAGAATCATACTATGTATTTTTAACATCTTTAATTCAATATAATTATTTCATGATTCACCCGTGTATTTGCATTTATCAGTGCTTCATTTCATTGCTGCGTAGTATTCCATCATGCAAAGAAGCCATAGCTTGTTTATCCATTCACCTAGTATTGGATATTCGGGTTGTTTCCAGGTTTTGGCTACTATACGTAAAGTTACTATGAACATACATGTATAAGTCTTTGTCTGGACCAACACTTTCATTTCTTTTGGGTAAACACTTAGGGGTTGAATGGCTGGGTCATATTTTATCTGTAAATTTAACTTTTTAAGAAAATATCCAGTTGTTTTCCAAAGTGGTTTTATATTCTTACCAACAGTAGTGTAAGAGTACAATTTCTCCACATCTTCACCCAGACTTACTGTCCTTTTGATTATAGCCATCTTAGAGGGAATGATGTGGCATTTCAATGTGGCTTTGATTGGCATTTTCCTAATGACTAGTGATGGTGAAAATCTTTTTACGTGCTTATCATTCATATGTTAAGTTGAGTAAAGTTCGTATTCAAAGATTTTGCCCAATTTAGTTGGATTTTTAGTTTTTATATTACTGAGTTTTGAGAGTTTTATATTCTGATTCAAGTTCTTTATCATATATGTGATTTACAAATATTTTCTCCCATTATGTGGCTAGTCATTTTATTCTTTTCACAGTGTTTTTAAAGGAACAGAGTTCTCAATTTTAATGAAATCAAAGTCATCATTTTTCTGTAATTTTACTTAATTATCATTTATTTGAATTTAAATTTGAGTTGCCACAGGTGTCTATTGGATACTAGAATGGACAGTGCATGTTGATAGAAAGAGACAAATGCTATATTAACAAGAATTAATAAATGGTGCTAACTCTTTTTTTTAACTCTTATTAAAAAAAAAAAAAAACATGGAAATGGAGCTAGGCCACTCTCATTAAGGTTTCCAGGAAGGCCTCTTTTAAGTGAGGATTTACTCTTTTGTGAGTGAAAACAAGATGCTGTAAAAAAGATTTTAAGAAGTAGGAGCAATTATTCAAGGATCCTGTGGTAGGAAAGGAGCCAGTGTGTAGAGGCCATATAAGAAGCTATTCTCTTTATTTTATAGCCACATTTAGTATTTTAACCTGAAGCAGAATCACATACCTGGTTCATCCGCATTTATTCACTAGTCAGATGATTTGATTATTTCTAGAAATCAAGGATTTTCTGTCACTTAGACTCTACAGAATAATGCACAAGAGATTTTTCTAGTAATTTCTAAACATACGGATCTAAAAGATAATAGGAACGTAGAGATAATGCTTCGGGATAATGCATTCTGGATAGAATCCTGGATTAATCCTTCTGGATAATGTATCCTTGAGGATATCCACATTTGGCTAGAACAGTTTTTTATAGAATGAAATGGAAGCACGTATTAGAGCAATTTCGGTTAGGGATCATTTGTGTCAAACTCAGTCACTCTGACCCTCTGGTTTCCCATAGTAATTGAAAACCCCTTGAATAAGATGGGTGCTTGGATGGGAAAGAAAGACTTAAAGGCACAGAAATTCAGTTGGAGCAATGGGATTTTGAAATAGCTCCAACATATTAAAATGTAGCAG
This sequence comes from Meles meles, assembly GCF_922984935.1. NCBI lineage: Eukaryota > Metazoa > Chordata > Mammalia > Carnivora > Mustelidae > Meles > Meles meles. Next base: position 888,986 of record NW_025721612.1, read on the forward strand.
CTGTTGTTGAAAACGTCATTCTGTCTAGTCTTTCTGCATTCTTTGGGTCCAGACCTCTTTATAGCTGTTCATGGTAGAATACCCCCGAGAGCCAGCTTTGGCTATGTGTGTGTCTTACACTGGGGTTTGAAGGAAACATCTTGGTGAGTAAGCTTTAGTTTTACTCTATGATACTGAGAAAATATTATGCTTGTGGATAAACTGATATTTTCCTGACTTCTTTTCTTGTGTTATTCACAAAATGACTTGATAAAATCAGGCACATTTCTTGTATTGTCTCAGAGGAGTCTGAAGTTATCAAAATCTGAATTAGATTAGTCAGAAATGGCCTCTGTTCTCACTGGTGTGATCTCCAAACTTGTGAGTGTACTTTGTTTCTTTGTCTGTAAAATGGTGGTAATAATCCATATCTTGTATAGTTCACATTTGTTTCTTATGGGTCAGAAGAAGAATGTATATTCTGCACTTTTAGGTAGAGAAGCCAATTCGTTATCTTTTACCCAGTGAAAGAAGGTGTAAACCAATAAAAAGAGTTTTATTTCTTTGAATTTGATAAGGGAACATTGACATGCAAATGAATGGATGCTATCTGTCTCATTCAGCTCAGGCTGCCATAACAAAATACCCTAAACTGTGTGGTTTATACATCAGACATTGATTTCTTACAGCTCTGGAGGTGGTGGATGCCTATGATCTGGGCGCCATCCAGTTCCTGGTAGAGGGTTCCCCTGGCTTGTGGTTGGCCATCTTCTTCTGTGTCTCCATGGGACTGGGAGGATAACGGCGGATGGAGAAGAGAGGGAGAGAGGTGAAGATGGAACTAGATACCTCTGTTCTCTTCTTTTAAGGGCACAAGTCTTATCCTAGGGGGCCTCACTTTCATGACTTCATCCAAACTTAAATCAACTCCCAAAACCCCTGCCTCCTAATATAATGCATTTAAAATTAGACCTTCATCATATGAATTTAGGTGGGATATAGGCATCACTTCATAGCACTATGCTTCCAAGTGGTCAACTTTGAAGGAGAGAAATATCAAATAATGTAGAAACTTGAACAGAAAGATAACAATTAATGTTTATATTTTATGGGATAATAAGAGGAAATTTTAAAACTTCTTTAAGTGAATACCTAACTACATATAATACACATCAATTAGATGAGGTAAGTTTTATTAACTTAATTCTTTTTTTTTTGACGTTTCTTTTTTTTTAAAGGTTTTATTTATTTATTTGACAAGACAGAGATCACATGTAGGCAGAGAGGCAGGCAGAGGAAGAGGGAGAAGCAGGCTCCCGCTGAGTGGAGAGCCCAGTGTGGGGCTCGATCCCAGGACCCTGAGATCATGACCTGAGCTGAAGGCAGAGGCTTTAACCCACTGAGCCACCCAGGTGCCCCTATTAACTTATTTCTAAAGAAGGAGTGAGCCCTGCCAAAGCCACATGTAGTAAGCAGTAAAGCTAGAATTTGGACCAGATCTCCCAACTGTGTTTTTTCTTCTAACTAGATTATAGATGCTTTTCTTGCTATTTCTAACAGCAGGTGTAGGAGAGAGTAGGTTAGAATTCCATATGACCAGCTGAGAAAAGCACATATGAGAGGTATTCCTCCTGAAGGTAATTTTCTTCTTTGGGGAGCAGAATCTCTACTTTCTCCTTCTACCATTGAATGTTATGTTCACGGCTGCCATTCATTAGGTAAATTTTTAGATAACTGCTTTAGTCAGGGTTCTCCAGAGAAAGAGACCAGTGACAGTCCTGTGATTTGCCATGTGTAAGTTGAAGACCCAGGAAAGCTGGTAGTTCAGTTCATCCCCATCTTTTCCTGAAGCAATATGAGATGAGATGTCCCAGCTCAACAGTGAGGCAGGAAAAAAAGTGCAAATTTCTCCTTCCTCCACTCTGTTCTGTGAAGGCCCTCAAGAAATGGACTAATGCCTACCCGCTTTGGGGTGGGCCATCTGTCCTATTAAATCCAGTGATATAAATGACAATCTCATCCAGAAATACCTCACAGACACACCAGAAATGGTTAATCTGGGCACGTTGTGGCAGTCAAGTTGGCCAATAAAATTAATCATCAAGGTAAGTATTAACTAACAGTATCAATAAATGACACAATCATTACTCTGGTTACCTTGGAAATGTGTGATTTTTATGCCTTGGTATCTGTCATTTTCAGAAGCTTTATATAAGGCACTCATCGTCCTTCTGGAGTTCCTTAGCAAGGTCTGTTTTCCAGGCTAGTATCTCAGTCCTTCTCACTTTTGGAAAGCTTGGCATCTTCCACAAACTTTGAGAATTTTATTTCAAAGTTACATGTGGGTGCATTGAATTCTGTACCTCTATGGCCAGTCACATGTTTGGCACACCCATTTGAAACTCTCTCAATTCAGAAAACATTTTATGTCATGAATCTTGATTGTAGGGAAGAACTCTTGCTTCCATAATTATATTTACTTACAATGTGAACACAACAGTGTGTTTTAACAGGGCAAAAGAAAAATTAATTTATGACTCTAAGATTCATGTGTTAGAATAAATTGGTTTTTATGTTTTTTTTAAAAGATTTTATTTGTTAGACAGAAAGAGATACACTGAGAGAGGGAGTGGGAGAAGGAGAAGCAGGCTTCCCATGGAACAGGGAGTCCAATGTGTGGTTCCATCCCAAGACCCTGGGATCATGACCAGAGCTGAAGGCAGATGCTTAAGGACTTAGTCATCCAGGCATCCCTAAATTGTTTTATTTATTAATAAAATATTTATTTATTTATTTATAACTTAAGGACAATCTTATTTTTACACATTTGTATAAAAAATCAAAGTAAAATAGTTTAGAGATTTGCAACTTAGACTGAAAATTCACAAGTCAGAGATACTAAATAGTGCAATTGTTGTTCTCAGTTCCAAGGGAAGATGGCTGTGAATCAATCTGTCACTCTCTGTGATTTTGCCATTGTCCAAGGGAAAGATCTGTAGGACAAAATATGGATCATATCCAGAAGACAATTCCCGCCCCCCACCCCCACAGTGTTCTTTAGACTAGGAGAGGTGACACAGCTTGATACCTACAGCAAATGAAATTTCAGTAACTGAGGTATCCGTTCAAAGATCTTATCGTGCCATCCAGGACTTGGTAGCTGTTCTTTTCAAGGTAAAGTCATGTTTAGAACCACATAACAACTTAAGAGAAATATGGGATTATAAAGCTTGCCCTCCTAGAAGTTATTAGTCGTGGAAAGTATACTAAATTTCAGTTTAAATTGCCACTAATATGGATTTGTGAACTCTAAAATATCACAGAAATAAATGAAATTTATATATGCATGTGTACACGCACTTACACATACATACACTTGTGTACACAGTGCTTGAAGAAATGCATGCATATTTTGTTTACTGTGATTCACTAGAGTTCCATGACTCACACCTCTCTCATCCCCAAAGCATTTGACAAAAACTGTGTTATGGATTGAATGTGCCCTCGCCAGAAACTCACATCGAAGTCCTGATCCCCTGGGTGAGATGAGGTCAGGAGGGCAGAATCCCCATGATGGGATTAGTGCCCTTTAAAGAGACCAAAGAGCTTACTCTCTCTGTCTGTGTCTGTCCCCCATGTGAGGAGGATACAGCTGACAGGCAGCTGGCTACAGATGCAAAAGTGGTTCTCACCAAGAACTGAATCTGCTGGCACCTTAACTTTGGACTTGCCAGCCTCCAAAACTATGCATCCTAGGTGTCTAGATGTGTGTGGTTCAGTCTGCCCAGTGTTTTTTTTTTTGTTGTTTTTTTTTTTTTTTTTTTTTTTTTTTTGTTACAGTACCAGAGCAAACTACCTCTGAAAGATAATTTCATAGAGGGGATAGCCTGCTCTCCCACTTGGTATCCTAAGTGTTGGAGATCTCAGGGACTGTGGCTTCCTGGTGTGTGCACAGAGCCCATGAGCTGGATGTTGAGTTTGGTATTGGCAACTGCAGCAGTTTTCTGGTTTTCTGAAGCAGCTTTGGATGGGGTGAGGGTTAGCCTTTGTTTACTTAACAGAGAACTTAGCTACAGTGTGGGAGGCTGGAAAGGGAGCAGAGGAAACTGCTTTCTGTCAGCCACCAGTAACGGGGCTTGCAGGCAACACAGCCCAGTTTATTTCATAATTTTGCTTCAGTCTGAATTTCTTTATCTAGGACAAGTTTGGATTAGAAACATCTGACCAACAGCAGAAACAGTCCTATCAGCACTGTGTGTTGGTGCTGTGTTGAGCAGCCTTGACCACGTTTTGACAGAGAGCTATCCCATGGCACAACTGAAAGGTAAAACCTATTTCTGGTTGTTTGTTCACTTGCATGTGGACTGTATGTGTGCCCACATCAGCTCCCATTTCAAAGATGTGGAAAACCCAGCTACTCTGTGGCCTTTGGCTTTCCTTGTTTACCTGGATCCTAATTTACACCTAGGAGAGGATATGTATTTCCTCCTCTACCCCTGATTGACCCTCTGGAACCTCAGCTTTGGCAGTAGTCTTTGCTAGGTTAGACTACATCCAGATCTGGATAGACGTGAGCCTGCTTTCCATTCGCATTTTACACATTCTGTTTCTCACCATTATGGCTTCTGAGTTTGATGACCGTTCCCTTCCCCTCTGTATGAGGAAGGTGAGAGTGTGCTGCAAGGCAGAGCTTCCCAACCATAAGAGATGTCTCTTCTACAGTCACCCCTTCGGCTGCTAAGCAGGTAGGTGGCTACCAAGGCAGCCGGAGAGCCTCTGTTTAGCAGGGTGTGCCGTGGATGTGTAAATCTTATCCCCTTGTCTGGGCCAAGATGGGAGAACTGTAGTGAAACCCCACCTCGTAAGGGAATATTAGGTGGTTGGCCCTGTCTACTCCTCGGTGCTTCTGAAAAGGAATCATGACCTGAGGTTGCAACTGGTGGTTTTGCCAAAGAAGAAAGTCCAGCCAACTTCAAGGCCCACAGTGATACTCCAGAAGCCTGCTCGGGTCAGGTGGAGCAGAGAAACAAAGCATAACATATAAGGACAGGACTGCTCTCATATTTATGTATGTACCCTACTTATGTGCTCCAGAGCCTCACTGGGTACTTCACACTACCACGTTGTTTTCCACATAATCTTACTGTGTTCTTTGTGCTAGGTCGGATGGTTCTATCATCTCACAGAGTGGGCTCAGAAGTTAAGAGCTAGAACCACAGTGCAGAATATAGGTCCAGGGTCTCCTAGTCCAGTTCCCATTATCCTATGTTTCATAGATTCTCACGTTTATTGTTTTATTTCAAAATGATTGTCTAATAGAGAGAGGAAAGACAGACAAAAGGAAAAGTATTTCTTTCTTAATCTCAGAAAAGAATTTATATCCTTCTACACGGTCTGGTGTGATGACATTTGTGTTAATGAAATACTCACATTGATTCTGGTTGGGATGATTATGAGTAAATAGAGGATCACACACATCCCAGACCAAAGTGACAGTAGTGAGACGCTTCAGCTCACTCAGTGGTCAAAACCTGGTTGTGAGGGGCGCCTGGGTGGCTCAGCGGGTTAAAGCCTCTGCCTTCAGCTCGGGTCATGATCCCAGGGTCCTGGGATCGAGCCCCGCATTGGGCTCTCTGCTTGGCTGGGAGCCTGCTTCCTCCTCTCTCTCTGCCTGCCTCTCTGCCTACTTGTAATCTCTATCTGTCAAATAAATAAATCTTTAAAAAAAAAAAAAAACCTGGTTGTGACAATAGGACATAGAAGCAAGGTGCAGGCTTTAAACTTATTTTCCTGTTTCCTTTCAGAGCCACTGTCCCTGAGGTATGGCTCACGTTTTGGGAAGACAAGAAAGAAACAGCTTATTGCTTACAAGATTGTATAGACTAGCGAGAAAAGGATTCATGGTTAAATTTAAATAAGCTAATTTGTAAATTTGATAACTTTTTTTTTCTAGCCTTGAAATTTGAATTCTATAAAAGCTTTCCTCCAAGCCCCCTTGATATCTGGCTGCCCTACACTCTGAAGCAAGCCCTCAAAGCCCTCATTTTAATGCTTTGCTAATTTTAAATGTTTGGAAGTGAATTCAGCACAGTGGGCTTAAATTCAACTGAAGTGCTTGATGTTTTTCTTCATGACTTGACTGTAACAGAAGAAAGGATGAAAAATTGCAGTTCACCAGGCTTAAATCTTTTATCCTTTTCCTTTCATTTGACAGACGTTCTCTTCCTATGATCTCTGTGAAAATTAGGAATGACCAGATTCAGAATGATTTAGAGGGTCCAAAATTAGTACTGTATCTCTTGGTTAATATGAAGTTAACTTCTAATGAGAGACTACCTACAGGTTTTTATGTAAACAGTGTTTTCTGAGTTGTTGAAAATAAAAGACCAACAATATTTTTCTTCAGTTACCTGTCTACGGCTTCATTTTCCTACATAGGCACACTTGTATTACCAACTTAAACTCTCAGATATGAGCAGTGTTAATTCACTGACTTGATACACTGCTACTGAAAATTTACTGTGTGGAAACAGTAAGGCTAAACCCCAGGCAAGGACTGATGGGTCTATTCCTCAGACCTCTGAGGAATTCAGATGGAGAGGCACACGCACATTTTGTACAAAAACATATGGACAAAAGCAAATAATTTTCATTTACTTGTATTTTACTGCAGATGATTATTATACACATAAAGAAAATGATGACTCTTGACTCTGAGCCAATTTGTTGGGATGGAACCCAGTGGCTTAGTAGTTTGGTATTTGCTATTTAGCTCTTGATTTTTCCTTTTCACAGCTTTACTGAGATATAATTCGCATGGCATAGTATATTGAGAGAATGGTGCATCTGTTGTTGCAGTCAATTTCAGAATATTTTCATTCCCCAAAAAGAAACACCACACCCCTTCATCATCATGTCCCAGGAACCTTATCACCTCAAAGTCTGGGCAAATACTAATCTGCTTTCAGTTTCTGTAGACTTGTTCACTCTGGATGTTTCATGTAATTGGGACCGTAATAACATGCGGTCCTTTGGATGTGATGTTGTTTAATTACCACAGTGTTTTCAAGATTCATCGGTGTTGTTACAGTGTGTCTTTTATGGCCAGGTAATTCTCCATTGTGTGGATATACCACCATGGGTTCATTCGTTCATCAGTGGATGGGCATTGGGCTTGTTTTCCACTTTTTAACTCTTCTAAATATAGCTGCTGTGAACCTTCATATGCATGTTTTTTTCTGGATGTGTGTTCATATTTCTCGTTTATGTACCTGGGAGTGAATGTAGGATCCTAGGTAACTCTGTGTTTAGCCATTTGCAGAGCTTCAGAACTAGGTCCCAAAGTGACATCACCATTTGACATTCCCACTAGCAGTTTATGAGAGTTGAGTCTATCCATGTCTTTGCTGGCACTTTCTATGTCTTTTTTAATATAGCCATCCTCATGAGTATAAAGTCATGAGTATAAAGTCATGGTTTTGGTTTGCCTTTCCCTGATGTCTAATGATGTTGAGTATCTTCTCTTGTGCTTATTGGCCATTTGCATATCTTCTTTAGAAAACTGTCCATTCAGATCCTTTGGCCACTTAAAAACTGGCTTCTTTATCTTTATTTAATTGTGACAATTCAAAAACAATTCTTCATATACAAATTCTTTGTCAAATATATGATTTACAAAGTTTTCTTCTACTCTGTGGGTTTTCATTTTACTTTGTTAATAGTACTCCTCTAAGCATATAAGATTTTAATCTTTGCAGAGTCCACGATATCTATTCTTTTCTTTTGATTGCTTGTGCTGTTGGTGTCATAACTAAGAAACCATTGCCTAATCCCAGTGAACAAATAGCCTTTGTATTTTTTTCTATTTTTTAAAAATTATAGATCTTAATTTTATATCTTTGATTCATATTGAGCTAATTTTTATATATGGCATGAGATAGGAGTCCAGCAATTCTTTTGCATGTGGATGTCCAGGTGTCCCTGCACCATTTGTTGGCAGGTAATTAACTTTAATCATCAGGTGTTTACCCTGTAGTTCAAAGTGGTAAATGAGCACTATGTTAGAAGATGTAGTCTGCAGTATACAAGGAAGACTCTTCCCCACCCAGTTCCACAGCAATGTTTACATATCCTTAAGAATAGCATTCCACGGAGTCCCTGAAAGGTTGGTATGTGGATAGTGATATAGATATGGAGGAGAGTGGATTTTAAAAACACACATAACCCTTCACTTCTTGAGTATATAGTTTGTACAAGGCATTGTACTAGGCTTTGGGAATGCAAAGAGAGCCCTACTATAGAGCAGAATTCCAGTAAATAATCTTTAAAGGACTGGAGACAGTTGGAAAAAAGTTACAGTCCCAGCTCTCAGTAATGGGCAGAAAGATAAATAATCTAATATGAAATGCTATAACTGAGCCATAATATGTGAAGCAGGAGAGGAACACGGGGACTGAACATATAATGGATATAACTGACTAAAAAAAAAAAGTCAAAATGGATAGCAACTTACAGATTAGGTGGTAATAGTCCATCAATTTTGTCATTATTGAAGTATTTTAAAAAATAATTTCAGGCATTTTGTTCTCATGTTCAGTTATGACCTCTATTTTACTTTTTGGCAGAATAAGACTTTGCCCTTATGACTGAATATAACTGTAGGAAAGACAGCTTAGAAAATCAAAGATCGAAATAACTTTCTTCTGTTTATCTTACATTTCATTCACAAATTGCTGCTAGTAAAATCACAGCCATTTTAAAAATGGAATCACATTTATTCCCTTTTACAACTTCTTCCAAGGTCCTCTTTATCTTTCCCAATTGGAAGGGGAGGTATAAATAAATGCTACTTTGTACTTGTTTTTTAGCTCATATACAATTCTTGTTTCATTTTATGGGCCATTGAAGACTAGACAAGTGATGCAATATCAAGAGAATCATTACCAAAAGGTCAATGCAATTAATTCTTTTAACTAATATGTAGTTTCTCTGTTTGGGAAAAAAATAGACTACTAGGGCACCCAGGTGGATGAGTCAGATAAGTAGTGCACTCTTGATTCTGGCTCAGGTGTGGGTCTCAGGGTCCTGAGATTGAGCTCTGCACTGAGCATGGAGCCTGCTTGAGGTTTTCTCTCTTCCTTTCCTTTTGGCCCTCTCACTTTTCTCCCTCCTCCCTCCCTCTCTTAAAAAATAAAAAATAAATAAAAATTTAAAAAAACCAGATTGCCACTTTAAAAATATTCAGTTTCAGAATGGGATCTAGTATTTGTGAGGTCATCTGGCTGTGAATGTCAAGCTTCTGGGCATTCTGAAAAATCTTACTCTACATTGTGATTTAAGTTAACAGCAACAATAGGAAACACTGTTTTAAACCTAGCCTCTGTTCTCTGTGAGGCAAAGAATCATAGTTTTTACTAACATTGAATAGCTGAAATGTGTTGTTGCTAGTATAGGCATAGCCTCAACCTGCCCTGACAGGCATACAGGGTAATCTATTTGTAGAGGAAGCAATTGTCTCTTTTTCTATTTCCATGTGTTGTATTTCACAGAGTTGTTATAAACAAAAAGTAAAATCCACGTCTTTGTTGCGAGAGAACAGACTCTTTGATAGATATGGGAATTTGTTTTGAAATGACAATTGCCCTTTTGTTTTGTTATGCTTTTGAAGAAAAAGAGTTGTGTGTAATTTTAATGAATAGACACGTAAATCTTTTCTTAACATCCTACTATATTGCCCATTTGGCCATGGGGGAAAGGCAGAGAGAGAATCTTAAGCAGGCTCCTTGCCCAGCATGGAGCCCAACATAGGGCTAATTCTCAAGACCCTGAGATCATGACCTGAGCTGAAATCAAGAGTCTGAAGGTTATGGGGTGCCTGGGTGGGTCAGTGGGTTAAAGCCTCTGCCTTTGGCTCAGGTCATGATCCCAGGGTCCTGGGATAGAGCTCAGCATGGGGCTCTCTTGCTCAGCAGGGAGCCTGTTTCCTCTCTCTCTCTCTCTTCCTCTCTCTCTCTCTCTCTCTCTGCCTGCCTCTCTGCCTACTTGTGATCTCTGTCAAATATATCAATAAAATCTTAACAACAACAACAGCAAAAAAGAGTCCAAAGTTTAACCACTAAACTACCCTAGTGGACTTGTAATTACTTCCAAGAAGAATGAATCCATGAATCTTAAATTGACTCATATAATGTTTATTTACTTTCTTGCATGTCCAGGGTATATCTTTGGTGGACACTCAACATGAGAATATCAGAAATAGAAGGGCTCTAAAAGACTGTGTAGTTCAAATTCTCTCATTTCCTATATTAGTAGTTGAAAGCCCAGAGAAGTGACTGAGCTGCCTTGGGTTGCATATCTCAATAGTGGTGAGACTTACTGCAAACAGTAGGATCTCAAATAAAAATAACATTCTTCCTGTAGTTTGATTATATTCTGTTGCATGTGACTCCAAAAGATGAGGTAGGTATACTCTTCATTTCACTCCTTGTTCATCTGATAATTTTGTAACTAAGGAAACATGGTGAACTTAGCCTGGATATGAACCTCTGTGTTAGGTCTCCATGAGAAAGTCCATGAGATTCTCCATGAGAAACTCCTATTTTAAAGAAACTTTTACAGAATAAGATTGGTGACCCTTACTTGATTATTCATTCTCATGTTTACCAGCCTTCGCTCTCAGGAAGATTTCTTTGTCCAAAGGTTTCAAATTTGGGGTCCATGAATCCCTAAGGAATCCATGTTATGCAGGTCTCTGAACCCTTTGGAGTTACATGCACAATGTAATTCACAGCTTTTTCAATTTTTCAGAGAACCTCTCCCCTAGGTTTCAATGTGGTTTCTCAGTCTACAGATTAGCAATGATTCTTTTTGTGCTGCCTTCCTTGGAAGACACTTTCTATCCTCCATATTATGACCCAGCATTAAAGTGAAGATTATTTCTCCTTCTGAATGAAGAACTTCATATCATATTAGCGTTTCTCACAGACTCTTCTTCCCCCAACACTTTGAATACTATCTATGGTTGTCTTTTGAACATTTCTAAATTCTTTGTAAACCTGAAAGGTGAGGAGTGCAGAATTAGAAATCCTCTATGAATGAAGCTGCAGTGAGGAGCACGGATCTGCTGCATATGATGTCAGAGTTTTAGGGGCCACATAAGCAAGGCTGCTGAGATAGATCCAGGAATGTGGTTCTACTAAGATGGACTAGGCCTATCCTAACCTAGCTCAACACGGAGTAAGGAACCCAGGGAAGACTTAAAGGATTCGCACATTTCAAAGCTCAAAGCATGGTAAATAGATGCTGAATAAAGGGAGTTTGGAGGATTGGTGTAAGGAATCTAGCACAGGACCAAAGGTGAAACAGAATTCTCAGAATACGTGCCTGTGAACAAACAAACAAACTATCCTTCTTAGGAACATCAACCCATCTTTTACGGTTGACATTCTTCACATGGGGACAAGTCACTGGACCTCATAGTGCAAGTACTTGTCTCCCAGGTTTCCTTCTCCCTGCCACCTCTGCAGTCACACTAGGCTCAGAATGGTGGATTGAGGAGAGTTATGTTCCCAAGAGATGTGAGTAATGGCAACAGTGGGATGGAGCTGACCATCTGTAAGATAGAACGTAGGTTATCAAACCCACAGACTTTTCTGGGAATCTGATGAAAACTGTGGGTTCTCTCTCCAGAAAGAAGGCATAAGTACATACCATCTAAACAAGAGAAGTACACAATTGAACCATCCCTGAAACTCATTCCTGGTTAATAATTCCTGATTGAGAAATATGGTATTGTCTATTTCTCACCCATTTGCTTCCTGTCTTTTACTCATGGTTTATGTAATTGTGTCAGTTGCCCTCTGAGCTATACTCAGAGGTTGGGGCATAGAATTTCCATATGTGAGCTAAAAGATTAAGGTGGGGATAGCAACACCTTATATGGGGAATATGATTATTCCCCTGTTCCTGTGCGAGGATCTACTTTTGATTATACTAGAAGCAGTTCCCTTATGAATAATGTAACAATGTGTGCTGATCCTGAGCCAGTTAGCTTTCTCTCATTGCCCCTAAAGCAGCACTCAGTTCCCAGGATTGCTGACCTAGGCCCTCTGGTGGTAGGGGAGACCTCTGGCCAGTATAAGGTGAGAGAGTAGAGCAGGAAAAATGGCCAAAGCCTGAACTTCAGCCCTGGCCATTGAGAAGCATATTGGTGATTTTACCTATTTGTTTCCAGTGGCAGGTCCACTGACTCTATCTAGAATGGTGAATCTATAAGGTATAATTTAGAGAGTGATTATCTGGAGCATATAAGTTGAATAAATCTCCACTTACCAAAAAGCATAGGTCCTCTGAAACAAAGTACTTGAATTATAGTTAATCCTATGTGTATATATCACTAAGAAAAAGAAAAAAAAGACTTTTTTTTTAGTTATAGCAAGAAAAAAAAATCTGTTTGGAAGATGGGATCCTAAATATGTAAGTATTTAAATCTATTAAATATGTAAGATAGTCTCTTTTGCTGTAGAGGATTTCTTTTGTCTCCCTTTACTTGATCTCTTCAAATCCTGACTTTTTTTGAGGCCCAGTTTATGTTCTGTCCTGCCTATGAAAGAGAGATAATAGAGCTACTCGATGGCATTTTGGAATATAAATGAAAGAGTCCACTTCTGCCTTTAGCAGAGTGGCTGGAACATAGTAAACCATCTATGTATCTATTAGCTCCAGTTCATGCTAATGGGTATGATACTACTTTTCCCAAATGCTCTGATCAACTTTTAACCTCCTTATTCTCTGTCCATAAAAAATATTTAAAGCCTCTTCCACTTTTGGACCCTTACTATCCTAGTGAAAATGTTAAGTTATCTCCACAGTGAGATTGGGGTTTCTTTGAGAGGTAAGGGCAGGCAATACAAAATTTGCTGAATTGGTTTCAAAATTGGCACTTACTCACTTTACAAGTCACATGGTCTTCATTTTATTTAGTTATTTTTTTTTTCTCAACAGAAAATGAAAACACTTGCAGAAAGGAGGAGTGCCCCATCTCTTACCCTGGATTAAGCCCTACAAAAAAATCCAAGTACCAAGTAATTGAATAGCCTTATTTTACACATTTGGTATGTTTTGTTGTTTTTGTTGTTGTTGTTTGTTTTTTTCTTTTAGTTTTGTTTTTTTTTAATGTGTGTTTGTTTTTTATCAACAGCAAAATGTTCTGTTTAGTAATAGAAAGTATGACTTTGCTTGTTTGTTTTTTATCAACAGCAAAATTCTCTGTTTAGTAATAGAAAGTATGACTTCTGTGCTGATGTTATTTAATAAGGTCTGTATTTTATGTGATTCATAAAGACTTCTAGAGCTGGTGTTTATGACCAGTTGCTTTAAAACTACTTTAAAAATCTCCTAAGACCTGTTACACAAATGTGGAGGCTCTGCATACTGTTGAAGTTTAATGATAGAAATATGTAGGCATCAGAATACTAAAAGATGAGTTATTTTAACCACCACCTATCTTGGTTTTGCACAGATGTTAGCTTATTTTTTATCATAAGGTGATACTTGTGCCTGGGCATGAGGCAAATTTTTCCTGTTTTAAATATGAAGAAAGATAACCAAAATGAAATTATAAAAAATGGAATGCTGATTTCTTATATGCATTATTAAATTAATTAATGAATGTATCAGGAAATTTGAAGTGGCAAAACAGGCTAACTTTCTATGGAAATGACCATTTTACCCATGAAGACTAAATATCATTTCGATAGACATTTTCAACAAGTCTTTCATAATATGTAGAAATTGAATGACTATTCAGTAATTAACTTATTCATTAATTTTTCAATGGCATTTTACACAGGAGGAGTTTTTATGTTCAAAGGAATCCTGTGATGATTTTCCTCTAATCTGTGAATCATTTTATATAAAGTGAAATCCTTATCACATTTTCTTAAAATAAGAGTATAACTGAAATTTCTGTGAATGATGTGCTAATTGAACATAAAATCAATATGAAGTCGTGGTGGTCTTTTTTTTCAGTGCCAAAAATAAATTATAGAACCAAATCCCAATTAGTGAAACTTCTAGAGTACTGTGGCCACTCTCTTAGTACTCAGTATGTTCTCAGCTCTGGCAGTTCCCACACATGTCCCTAGAAGACACATTAGGCATTAGGTTGAACAGGAAATATAAATTACTTTTGATTGAAGCTGAATCAAAATGTAATTAGAAAGATACTCTTCTTCCAAATAAATAATACTTTTCAGTGTTTATAGAAATGACTTCTGGATCATTGGCATTAATTTACCTTGGCCTTTGTGTGGAAAAAAGATAACAGTAATATTTTCACAGTTTGACCATGATTATCTAGAAAACTCAAGAGTAAGTATTGTTCGATGGAGGCAGACAGAAGAGGCAGAATTATTAGTACAACTGTATATATGGATATATTGTTAATACAAAAATAGCTTTATTATCTACTTTATAAAAACAGTGTTAGGTATAATTGCTTATTGGAAGCTTCTATGATAGATATGTTTCAGGCTTTTCAATGATAAGGAGTCCTTTTATCAGTGGAATTTTAGCCCAAGATCAGGGGTCATACTGGCCTACTTGCCCCCAAGCTTGTGAGACTCTGTAATCGCAGGCATGTAGATACTTAAAGTTTGTGTTTGGAAGTTTGGAATATTGTGGAGCATTTGCATTGATCTCAGCGATTTAGTGGGCAATGGCCAGAGACGGTAGGCATCATGTAATGCACAGGGTATCCTGCACATCAAAGATTTGTGGGGACCTCTATGGCTTTGAGGGTCCCATGCATGGCATGTTTGTGTAGGGAGCTGAAAAACTTTATATGATTGTTTCCTTCTATAACTTCACTTTGTTTGAGGTATAAAGACAAAGTATTTTTATATGCTTTTGTTTTAATAAACACTAAATTTTCCACAAGTGCCACTACCTCGCCTATCAAAAGTTAGTTGTACCTTATATTGTTTGGGACGATTTCAGGAAATCATTTGACTTCATTTTCTTGTACTTGTGTGGTATGGCTTCTTACCCTCTGTCTATTCTTAAACTTAAATATATCATTTGAAAGTTCTATAACCATATGGGTCCATCATTGTCTTTTAGTATAGTCCTGCAAGAGCATATACCTGTTGAAATATATAATTTACTAGTGATTACATTTATTTTAATTTCTTTGTATTGCTATTAGGGAATTGTATTGATATTTTTGAAATTCTTTTAAATATGTCTGAATTTCATTTTATGGTAGAAAAGAAGGAATGGAAATGAATACATACATGTGGACGTCACTATCCCATTATGGATCTGGGTCTCATAGGGTTGAGAAGGAAGAGGCAGTTGAAGTACTGGGTCAGTAATGCTGACAACACCTACCCACCTTAGTGAAATTGTGGTGCGCTAGAGAACCCATGCACTAAGACACAGCCGTGTCCTTCCCAATCCTGCCTTCCCATTACCTCTGCAATAATTAGGGCTTACATTAGACCCAGTTCCTAAATTTCTGCCTCAGGAATAATGAAATATGGCAAACTTGTATCAAGATAACCACAGGAAATAAAAGTATATTTAAGTTGAGGTTGTATATGTTATAATCTTCAATTTATTTCTTATGAGTTTCTCCAGGTCAGGAAAGTGAGTGCATAGCACAGGGGAATAGGGTCTTCGTCTATCGTACAGAAAGAGTGCTTTTACTCTGTGCAGTGCTGGGCAGTCGATGTGTACAAAAAGAAAGCTGTTGGGTGTTGAATATGTACAAGGTTTTTGTACGTAATGTAGTCTCCGCATCTGAAAGAACCATAAATGTCTTCTAATCTGGTGGTTTCCAGAGCTTTCTAGTTAGTGTTCTGCAGTGGGATCCAGAGAACTGCACAATTGTCAGAGACTCCTCATGGTTGATTTCAATACACCCTTGGTGGAGAACCACTATGACAAGCTACAAAAGAATCCCTTTTTTCAAAGAGTAGTTTTATGGAAGCCTGGATGGATTGGTCATTTAAGTGTCTGACTCTTGATTTTCACTTAGGTCCATGGTCTAAGGGTTGTGAGATCAAGCCCTGTGTTTTGCTCCATGCTCAGTACTGAGTCTGCATGAGATCCTCTCTCTTCGTCTGCACCTCCCCACCCCCTCACACATGTGCTTTTTCTCTCTCTCTTAAATAAATCAATGAATACATAATTTAAAAAAAAAGAATTTTGCTTTACTGTCACTTGCACCAAGGAAACATGAAAACTTTACAAATGCTAAGCCAATAGGACACTTGTTTTAAGTCAAACTATGTAGAGTAAAATCTAGAACCTAGAAAGAAAGAAAAATAATATTTACTATTTCTTTATGAGTAATATCATGGGAATGAACCTGTAAGAGAAATAGACTTCTCTAGCACTTCATATTTCTTTTTTTTTAATTTCTTTTCAGCATAACAGAAATCATTGTTTTTGCACCACACCCAGTGTTCCATGCAATACGAGTCCTGCATAATACCCACCACCTGGCTCCCCCAACCTCCCACCCACCCCGTCCCTTCAAAACCCTCAGGTTGTTTTTCAGTGTCCATAGTCTCTCATGGTTCATCTCCCCCTCCAATTTCCCTCAACTCCCTTCTCCTTTCCATCTCCCCATGTCCTCCATGTTATTTGTCATGCTCCACAAATAAGTGAAATCGTATGATACTTGACTCTCTCTGCTTGACTTATTTCACTCAGGATAATCTATTCCAGTCCTGTCCATGCTGATACAAAAGTTGCGTATTCATCCTTTGTGATGGAGGCATAATGCTCCATCGTGTATATGGACCACATCTTCCTTATCCATTCGTCCATTGAAGGGCATCTTGTTTCTTTCCACAGTTTGGTGACCGTGGCCATTACTGCTATAAACATTGGGGTACAGATGTCCCTTCTTTTCACTACATCAGTATCTTTGTGGTAAATACCCAGCAGTGCAATTGCAGAGTCATAGGGAACCACATGGTCCTCTCAATTGATTCAGAAAAAGCATTTGACAAAATCCAGAATCTGTTCCTGATTAAAACACTTCAAAGTATAGGGATAGAGGGAACATTCCTGAACTTCATAAAATCTATCTATGAAAGACTCACAGCAAATATCATCCTCAATGGGAAAAAAGTTCACAGCCTTCCCGTTGAGATCAGGAACACGACAAGGATGCCCACTCTCACCACTCTTGTTCAACATAGTATTAGAAGTCCTGGCAACAGCAATCAGAAAACAAAGTGAAATAAAGGTTATCCAAATTGGCAAGGAAGAAGTCAAACTCTCTCTCTTCGCAGATGATGTGATTCTTTATATGGAATACCCAAAAGATGCCACCCCCAAACTACTAGAACTCATACAGCAATTCAGTAACGTGGCAGGATACAAAGTCAATGTACAGGAATCAGTGGCTTTCTTATCCATTAAGAATGAAAATAGAGAAAGGGAAATTAGAGAATCGATTCCATTTACTGTAGCACCAAGAACCATAAGATACCTGGTAATAAACCTAACCAAAGGGGTAAAGGATCTTTACTCGAGGAACTACAGAATACTCATGAAAGAAATTGAAGAAGACACAAAAAAATGGAAGACTGTTCCATGCTCTTGGATTGGAAGAACAAACATTGTTAAAATGTCTATACTGCCTAGAGCAATCTATACTTTTAATGTCATTCTGATCAAAATTCCACGGGTATTTTTCAAAGTGCTGGAGCAAATAATCCTAAAATTTATATCAAATCAGAAGAGACCCTGAATTGCTTAGGAAATGTTGAAAAACAAAACAAAAAAAAAAAATTGGCAGCATCACGTTGCCTGATTTCAAGCTTTACTACACACTGTGATCACCAAGGCAGCATGGTACTGTCGTAAAAACAGACACATAGACCAGTGGAACAGAGTAGAGAACCCAGATATGGACCCTCAACTCTATGTTCAAATAATCTTTGACAAAACAGGAAAAAATATCCAGTGGAAAAAAAGACAGTCTCTTCAATCAATGGTGCTGCGAAAACTGGATATGTTGACAATATGTTGATACGTTGATATGTTGAACAACAGCGATATGTTGAACAACAGCGATATGTTGAAGAATGATGCTCGACCATTCTCTTACACCGTACTCAAAGATAAACTCGAAATGGATAAAAGACCTCAACGTGAGACAGGAATCCATCAGAAACCTAGAGGAGAACATAGGGAGTAACCTCTTTGATATCAGCCACAGAAACTTCTTTCAAGATATGTCTCCAAAGGCGAAGGAAACAAAAGCAAAAATGAACTTTTGGGACTTCATGAAGATCAAAAGCTTCTGCACAGCAAAGGAAACAGTCAACAAAACAAAGGGGCAACCCACAGAATGGGAGAAGATATTTGCAAATGACAGTACAGACAAAAGGTTGATATTCACGATCTATAAAGAACTCCTCAAACTCAACACACAAAAAACAGATAATCCTATCAACAAATGGGCAGAAGATATGAACAGACACTTCTCCAATGAAGACATACAAATTGCTATCAGACACATGAAAAAATGTTCATCATCACTAGCCATCAGGAGATTGAAATTAAAACCACATTGAGATACCATCTTACACGAGTTAGAATGGCCAAAATTAGCAAGACAGGAACAAAGTGTTTTGGAGAGGATGTAGAGAAAGGGGAACCCTCTTACACTGTTGGTGGGAATGCAATTTGGTGCAGCCACTAGGAGAACAGTGTGGAGATTCCTTAAGAAATTAAAAATAGAACTTCCCTATGACCCTGCAATTGCACTTCATATTTCTTAAGTTAAATACACAGTCACCATAACATTGCATATTTCTTGTACTGTATGTTACTTAATTTTGGCTTTGTGATGGGGGTATTGCTGTTTCTAATGTTGTTTCCCAGTAATGCGTTGCTTAGTAATTAATGATGGTAAAATTTTTGTCCAAGATTTAGCAAACATCCACACGGGATTTATAAGAATCACTTCATTTGATAGCTGTTGCATCTCAATTTTTATTGAATGTAATGGATAAGATCTCATTTTATTTATGTTTTTAATAAGACAGTATTTTTGTTTATTTTTTGTATTTAATTTTTTTTTACTTTATTTTTCCACTGTACGAAGATTCATTGTTTATGCATCACACCCCATGCTCCAAGCAACGCCTGTCCTCCTTAATACCCACCACCAGCTAGTTTTAAAAGACAGGAAGATTTAGGTTAATTGGTGAGTTAACTGTGTTGAAGTGTTATCTCCAGTGTTCTTCGATTAGCCTTTACAGTACATAAGGAGTGGTCATTTATAGATCTTTAACTTTTCTTTTTTGTATGCGGATACCTTTCAGATCAGCTAGAGGTGATTTCTGTAAGTAATTATTTTAGTTAAGTTTCATCGTGGTTCTCCGACGTGGCTGCATTCAACTCTTTTTACTCTCAAATGTAACAGCTTCAGTTCTGTCTTTGAGAACAGCCTCCCCTCATGTGCTAGCGTCCTCATGGTAACATACTCTCTCATGGTAACAAGACGGATTAGTTTCCCTAAACATAAAATGAGAGTGTGTAGAACTTATCATGTCATAAAACCCTTCTACCTCCAGTTCTGTGGCTACATGATTATGATTTGTGAAAATAAGTGCATAGACTTCCTTATGCATACTTTGAATCCTAGTCATTCTTAACTACTTGCAGTGTCCTGGGAATACTGTACTCTCACGTTGGCTCAGCTGTCACTTCCTTCAGGTGCGCCTCTAGCCCATTAGAGATAACATCCAGGCTTCTGGAGCATTTCACTGTAAGCACTCCTGCCCCTGATTTGACATCACCATCTATGCCATGCTCACTTGTGGGTCCCTGCTACTTAAAATGACATTTTGTACATAACTTGTGTTCAATTATGATTTGTTGGCTGAATTGGTGACTGAATAAGTGACTCCATGTCCAGACTAGAGCAGATCTTAGTAAGTTTGCAAAATTTAGTAATTTCTTAAGTTTCTGTCTTTCCTGCCCTCCTGTAGGTAGTCAACACATGAGAGACTATCCTTGTTCATCAGTATTATTGGTGAAATTCTGGCTAGGGAGAAAGGCAGAGTCCTTTTGACAAAGTGACTCTGAGTTATTGTTAGGAAGTTTTTTTCATGCAGCAAAATACCCCACAAACTCATATATCTGATCTAGAAATACCACACTTATTGGCATTCTCACTGTATTTCTTCACTGTTTACTCAGGGTGAGATTCAAGTCATACAGATTCAAATCATACAGAGATTCAAGTCATACAAAGTTTCCCCCCAGAAAATCACTTGTTTTGTTTTGATAGGTACCACCCTGTAGAAGTTATGGAGAAATGTCTCTGCTTTTGTTTGAAGTTGCCATCTGTTAGCACTTTTCAGTTGATATTCACCTATTACCATCCCCACATCCAAATTACTTGATTGTGTGTGTGCTCTTTGCAAGACTTTGTGCTAGAGACTAATATAATTTCCCTCTTTGATATCGGCTCCCTGCTGCTAAGAGGACAGGCAGGGAAGCATTGTGGTGCCACAGGAAGGGCTGGGGCTTTAGCTGCATTCCCATGCCAGCTATCCATCCTTTCTGTGTGACCTTGGAAAAATCACCTAATCTCTGAGTCTCAGTGGTTTCCTCTGTAAGGTTTAAATCTAATGCTTGCATCACAAAATACAAAGTGGGAAAATTCTTAGAAGATTGACTTTGTTATTATTCGTTGCCTCTTTCCTTCCCTGAGATACATTTCATTTTCAGGCCTTAAACCTCCTGACTCATCCAGCAAAGTCAAATTTGTTAGTGAAGAGTTCCTACTTCATCATTATAGCATTGTGTAACCAGAAGAAAATCATTGAGCCTGGCTTCTTATGTGGTGAACATTGAGTCAAAGATTGGCTCTAGGGGCGCCTGGGTGGATCAGTGGGTTACGCCGCTGCCTTTGGCTCAGGTCATGATCTCGGGGTCCTGGGATCAAGTCCCGCATTGGGCTCTCTGCTCAGCGGAGGGCCTGCTTCCCTTCCTCTCTCTCTCTCTGCCTGCCTCTCTTGTGATTTCTCTCTGTCAAATAAATCTTTAAAAAAAAAAAAAAGATTGGCTCTAGGTCACACAGTTGATTAATAGACTTAGAGATGGGATTGGAAATGACAGTCCTCTGGTTTTGATGGTGTATTCTTTGAATCGTTCAAACAGAATGACTATGGTCTAGAGTCTAAGAGCATGGATTCTTGAGCCAGATTGCCAGGTGTGACTCGTGATACTGGTCCTTACTAGCTTTATGATGTTGTAAGGTTCTAAACCAGGAATACTTAGCTATCTCTTAAGATTGTAAGGACAGCTCAGTGGGTCTTCCATATGAAAATTCCTTAATGGAATCACCAGCATGTAATCAGTGTTCTGTGTATGACGGTTATTGTTAGTAGTAGTCATACTATTAGTATTGCTAGTAGTAGCAGTAGTAAAAACAGAAGTAGAAGTAAATAGAACATAGGAAAACTGTCTGAACCCCAGGGCAAATTAGAAATAAAAAGGATGAAAGATGCAATCTAGAAGCTAAACTGAACTCTAATATTAAATTTATTTTATAAGATAATCATATTTATGGATCTGGCCTGATGCAATATTGACTCAGGACATCTGGTATTTATACTTGGTAGACCCTGTCAACTCCTCAGATCTCCCTAAGCAGAAGTTCAAAGTATGTGTGGAATGATTCTGGGAATTAAGGGGCTAAGACAAGGGGATTGACGTGGTTTGCTTGACCCCTCCAGAATAAGGGTCTCTAGGAGAGCCATATGTGCCAATGCTATGAATCAAGATGAGACACATATAGAATTGGCCACTTTGGGATAAGGATGCTAAGATGAGTGAGCCACATCCGAAGGTGTTGGATATCTAGGACAAGCAGCTGTTTGCTGGCTGGCTTCTGCTTCCTTTTGGACAGATCACTCCTGTTGTGTATGGCTACACACACACACACACACACACACACACACACACACCCCACGCAAAAGCACACACACTAACATTACCTTACCTAGAATATCCCCCATTGTGTTCTATGCACTTCTCATTACCCCATTTCCTTTTCTTCTATGTTATTTTATCATTATAACTTTAATACTCATCTAACACATCATCCTTCCATATGCAAGGAGTAGAGTGCATTTGTACTCTGGAGTGTTTTACTAAGAAGAGTGGCCACGTCTACTTTCATAACAGAATAAAAAACCACCTCCACTTGTGATTATTCAGTGTGAAATTCCCAGACAGGATAACTGGAATGAATTGAATGACCTCAAAAAGGCCATTCTCATACCGAGGAGCCTAAGACAGTTATGGTAACAGTTAGATATAATTTACAGGAATGGACAGTTACTAGACTTTCTTTTGGAACTCTGTATACCTTCTATATCATGATACAGATTCTTTGTACAAGATTTTGAAATAAAATTTTGAATTTTAGAGGAATTATTTAAAAATCCTTAATAGCTTTTCTTTTTTTAAGATTTATTTATTTATTTATTTGACAGAGAGAGATCACGAGTAAGCAGAGAGGCAGGCAGAGAGAGAGGAGGAAGCAGATTCCCTGCTGAGCAGGGAGCCTGATGTGGGGCTCGATCCCAGGACCCTGAGATCATGACCTGAGCTGAAGGCAGAGGCTTAACCCACTGAGCCACCCAGGTGCCCCCCTTAATAGCTTTTCAAGTCACAAATAAACTGCATAGACACATTGTCTTAGAAGAAAATCTGTGCGGATACTCATCATTGTGCTGCCTTGTACTCTATGCCAGCCGGCTCTGCAGGAGGCCTCTTCCTACAGTTAGGGACCATGCATCCATTGGTTTTCATGGAGAGACGCATAGATAATTCAGGGTGTGTGATCAGAAGAACACAAAGTAAGATTAGATACCTGAAGATTGCCAGTGGCCTGCAAGGCCTTTCCTTGTGAGGGACATTTTCCAAAGGTGTAAAATTCGATTGCAATGGAAAGAGATACCGATTGCTTTATAACGTGACAAAGTTGGCAAATTTTTACCAAAATAGAAGTTATTGCTTTTTTTAAGGAAAAAGGCTTTCAGACCCACAGATCACCTTATTCTTTTCAAACTACTTTTCATCTTCTTGAAAAATAATCTGATACATCTGTTCCTGGTATGTTGTGCTGTTTTCCTATGTCATGATGCTGCGAAGGCATCATTAGAAGATTATATTAAGAATCTCCACTTTCTAGTGGATATTGATAGTCAAATTAATTTATTTTTGCACTTGCAGATCAATGTATCCATTTAATTTCTTCTTTGCAACTATAGCTTAATTTCCTAACTACAGTTATGATTCAGTTTCATCTTTCATATTGGCACCAGGAAAGCACTGACTGTCTCAATATTGATATTTACTTCCCCTTCCACACCCCTCTCCACAGGGATGGCCACTGTCCTCAAACATCCTTACTCTACAGGACTAGGTCCTCCCTTCCCCTGTGCCCCTTGAAAGCTAGGATTCCTCAGAGGAGCTTTAAAATTCCATTGCTGACCTTCCCTCAAACCCTGAAAAAGGACTTAGGAGGTAGGTGGGAGAATAATTGTCCTATGATCAAGAAGATTCATAGAATGTTGGTTAAGAAAGTATAAACCCTGCAGCCATCCTACCAGGGTAGAATCTGGCCCTGCTTCTTAACAAGACAGAAAACTTTGACAAGTTCTTTAACCTCTGCAGGGCCTGCTTTCCTCATCTATAAAATGAGTATAAGCTCATAGGGACTTCAGAGAATTGATAATATAATGTATCTGGATCACTGTAAGTATTATGTAAGATCTTTATTAAATAAAACTGTTGAAATACATAAATCCTTGCTCTGCCCTGTCACATGGGGCATAATTTTCTTAGCATTCCATGTTTAGGCCTTGTTTTATCAGCTTGACTATCTGCTTTGTGAGTGAAGGAACCATGTCTTCTGTTCTTCATATCTTCATGTTCAGGAGTGGGTATAGAACAGAGACTGTAATATTCACTGAGCTGAATGAGTGAGTCGTTTCACTTCCAGCTAAGTAGGACAGCTCTCAGTTGGAGTGGAAATAAGGGTAAGAGTCCACTACTGCCTGGGAAAGTAACAGAGCCAGTATCAGAAAACCACAAAAAGAAGTATCATTTCTGGAGTGACTGGCCATTTAATGCATGTGATGTAATGCTCACGTGTATACAATATCATCTGTACTATGAGTTCCTGCCTCTGGTTCTCTGATGTATAGCTTCTGGTGTATTGAGAAGACACAGAGAATGGATCTTGTTCCTGTTCAATCAGTGTTTGACATTGGTAGAGTCACCTAGCCTTCCTGCAACAAAGGACTGTTTAGTCATCTGTCAGTGGCAGGGAGGAGGGGAGAGTGAGTTTGACTACATCATTTATGTACTTCTCCCATCAGTCGTCAACTTCTCAGTTTTGTTTTATACGGATTGTAGCTTCATCACATGGAGAACAGAAAATGGCATGACTGTTCCTTGCAAAACTTTTTATCACAAGGTTTGCATCCCCAGGAGTGTGTCCTTGGTCCTACTAAGGACTCCGAATCCCATCTATCCATTCATTGAAAAGGTCAAGCATTCACTTGTGTGGGATCTTTGGTTTCCTTATTGATAGAATGTTATTTTGGTAGCTGGCCTCCATAATGACCCTAGTGATTCCCACCTCCTGGTAGTCACACTCTTGTCCAATGCCTTCCCACACTGATCAGAACTGATCTGTGTAACCAGTAGAATATTGCAAAAGTGATGGTGTATCACTTGTAAGATTAAGGCCGAGCTTCTGACTTAATTGTTGTCACACTCTGTCTCTCTGATCTCTTGTTCTGTGGAAAACAGTGTCCTGAACAGTCCTATGTAGAGGCCGATAGGGGAGGAACTGAAGCCTCCAACCTGCAGCCATATGACTGAGCTTGGAATCCGGTATTCCAACCCCAGCCAAGTTTTCAGCGATTGCAGCCCCAACTTGACTGCAGCCTCCTAAGGGATCTGAGCCAGGACTAGCCAGCTAAGCCACTCACTCTTTCCTGACCAGTACAAACTGTGTGAGACAATACATGCTTGTTTTAAGCTGCTATGTTTGGGGGTATTTGTTAGGCATCAATAGATAACCAACAGTCATCTTCACTTTACTGAACTAGCTTTCTAGAATGTTTCTGCCATGTACTTTTTATGTCCTCTTACAGCTAGAGGTGGACAGATGGGAACACATACTGTTTCCATTTGCAAATGAAAATGCTCACTTCCCAGATCATGTATTTTGTTGGAAAGGGGGCCAGATGGCATTCTTCCTTTCTTTAAACAGTTTTACTGAGATACAGTTTATGCCATAGAACTCATCCATTTAAAGTATACAATTCAGGGGCACCTGGGTGGCTCAGTGGGCTAAAACTATGCCTTCAGCTCAGGTCATGGTATCAGGGTCCTGAGATTTAGCCCCACATCAGGAATCTCTGCTCAAGAGGAGCCTGCTTCCCCCTCTCTCTCTGTCTGCTTCTCTGTCTACTTGTGATCTCTCTCTCTCTGTGTGTCAAATAAATAAATAAAATCTCAAAAAAATATTACAAGTATACAATTCAATTATTTTTAATATATTCACAGAATTGTGCCACTATTCCCACAGTCATCTTCTTTTAAGTATTTCTTTATTTAAGTTGAGAGCCTTGGCACAAAGTGATGGGAGGAGCAGAGGGAGAGGAAGATGGGATCTGAAGCAGACTTCCTGCTGCGCAGGGAGCCTGACAGGACATAGGGCTCTACACCAGGACTGCAAGATCATGACCCGAGCCGAAACCAAGAGTCCAGCGCTTAACTAACTGAAGCCATCCCGGCGCCCCCTATTACCATAGACTTAGAGAGTTATCATCCCTCCTGAGGAAACCCCATAGCCATTAGCTGTCCTTCCGCTTTGTCTCACATGTCCCTTCTTCCCCATGTGCAGTTCTAAGCATCCACTCATCTCTTTTTGGTTCCTATAGCTTCAGCTCTTCTAGACATTTTGTATAAATGCAGTCATGCACGGGTGGTCTTTTTTGACTGGCTTCTTCCAGTTGGTGTAACGTTTTCATGGTTCTTCCGTGTTGTACCTTACATTAGTCCTTCATTACTTTCAATTGTAAAATAAGATTTCATTAGGTGGTAGATACACCACATTTGGTTTATTTGCTGATCGGTTCATGGGCATTTGGATAATTTCCACTTTGTAGCTATTATGAATAATGCTGCTGTGAAAATCCACATACAAGTTTTTGTGTGGACATATGTTTTATTTCTCTTGGGTATAGACCTGTGGTGGAATTGTTGGGCCCTGTGATAATCCTCTGTTTAGCTCATTGAGGAGCTGCCGAACTGTTTTCCGGCACAGCTGTACTGTCATACACTCCCGCCAGCAACATGGAAGAGCTCCGCTTTTACCATGCCCTTAAGCACCCTTGTGATTTTCTGGCTTTTTGACTATATCTGCCTCAGCCAGCATGAAGAGGCGACTCTTTTTGCTTTTCATTTCATTATGACATTGATCATCTTTTCATGTGTTTACCTGCCAGTTGTATCTTTTGGGGGAAAGGTTCTATTTAAAACTTAGAGCATTTTTAATTCGGTTGTCTTTTTATTAATGAGTTTATTAATGAAAGAGTTTTTTATGTGTTGCCAAACAGCATTGTTAGTATTATGTGCATATAAACACAAAGCAAAGAACAGGATTGTGGCACTAATTTGAGGCTTGTGAGGCCCCCCAAAGCACCTGAGCCTGAAACACCTGGATAGCTTCCAAGCTTCAGTTGTCCACTTCATTTTGCAATTGTGTATCTTTGGTTTGGGTTGCTTTTTTCCTCCTTCATTAAAACTAACCCTTCCATTTTGGGGGAAAAATTAATTTCTATAAGCATGATCTTCAGCAGATTTCTGAGATACATTCTCTATAATTGAGAGATTTAATCATCTTAAACTTTTGGATAAACATGGCTTTTCAGAGTATCTATTTTCTTGTTTTTTCATTCAATACATAGTTGTTAGAAAGTTAAATATGTGCATTTTAGAAAATCTAAAAAATACAAGGGGTAAAAAGGAAATTTTGGTCTGTATTCATGGATATCCACCTTGATACCCTTTTCTGTCAGTTGGCTTCAAAGTTTCTGTATGTAATTTTATGATTGAATCACAAACACCATGTATGATGCTGTGCCTGATAGAAATACTCCCTACTTACTGTATTTATAGATCATGTATGCAAATGTATTAAAAATAAATACAATTCTATGGGTTTGCTTTAACTTTTAACAGGAAGAATGGTGTTGAGGAATAAATATGCTCATCTTTTGGTAGTTGTAACAATGTATATGTTTTATTTCTGAGATCTAGCATTTTCCTACAAAATGTCATTTATTTACTCAAAGACTGCCCACCCTGAGGGAAGCACTCTTACTAGATAAGAGTTTTTCTATACTAGCCTTCAGGGAGCTCACAGTCAAGTAGCTAAGGAAATAAGGTCAGAAATAAATTTACTTTAATAGACTATAAGTGCTATCATGCAGGTAGAAATAAAACAACAAAGCGAATGCCTTAGGCCTTGAGGGAAAGTGTCCTAGAGGTGATACTGTCCATGCTGGGGTTTGATGGATAAGTAGGAGACTTTTAGCAGAGGGAACAGGTGACATAGTGTACTATTCAAATGCTCAAAGTTCTTAGGTGAGAATGACAGGTGATGAGGATAGCAAAACAAAGACCAGATTGGGAATCACCTTTGTCAGGTCAGGACTTTGGATTTCTAGATAGTAGAGCTATAATCTAAGAAAATCAGAGTTAATCATGTGATTTAATTTTTGTTTTTAGAAAGACTGCTCTATCAAAGAATTGATGGGAAGAGAGATGGTCCAGACAGGTAGGCTATTTAGGAGACAGCTGAAAAAAATTCAGGCAAGTGTTATTGAGGAGCTAGCATGCTGAAGGGGAAAACTTTAGAGTGTGACAATTAGATGTGGATGTTAGAAAGAAGGAAGTACGAATGAAGATTCTAGCTTTTGAAGACTGGATAAATATGGTGACATTAACCTATTGGCCAATTGAGCAAATTTTCAACACGGTGAATTCTAATGGTATAGGACAAAGTGTTTGTATTAACAACACTAATAAAAGCTACAATTTAAATTGAATGCTTATCATTTACCATGTTCCTAGTTACATATTTATGTCTGTGTGTGTGTGTGTGTATACGTACATATGTATATGTATATGTATATATATTAACGTCTTAAATTAATTTATTTTTTTTCACGTTTCCAAAGTTCATTGTTTATTCATTGTTTATGCACCACACCCAGCGCTCCATGCAATATGTGCCCTCCTTAATACCCACCACCAGTCTCACCCAAGACACCACCCTCCCACTCACCCACCCTCTCTCCTCCAAAACTCTCATTTCTCTATGATCTTTGATTTTGTGACCTTACCAAATGTACTATATACTATCTCAATAAAATCATTTCAAGTTTTAGGATTTCCTATCTCATACAATAAAGAACATTTTTAGAAGCTAGGTTTATGAAATGGCATTATTACTATTACAACCTTTTTGTGGCCATTAGATTCTGTCCAAAGTAGTCGCACACAACAGATGAGAGATCATCACTTAAATGAAATTATAGAATGGCTTTGAAATGATTCAGCTACTTTTATCTCCAACTTACAGAGGCTAAAAATTACATTGTTTAATGGAATTAGTTACTTAGCTCTGGGTATTTTCTAGTATAAAGTAGGGAAGTTGAAATGTTGTATATTGCATTTTATAGTTCTTGGGTTTATTTTCACTTTTTACTGTAATTTGTTAATTTTTTTAAATTTATTTCTTATTTTTTTATAAACATATAATGTATTTTTCCCCCACAGGTACAGGTCTGTGAATCACCAGGCTTACACACTTCACAGCACTCACCATAGCACATACCCTCCCCAACGTTTACTGTAATTTTTAATGTTACCATCTAAGTTTCTGGCCTCTGCCAGAGAATATGATTGTATGTTATATGATCTCTGACTTTTCTTTATGACTTGTTGAAAAATCAGATATTTGGAAGTATGACATGTCTGTTGAAAAGGATGTTACCAGTTATGTGAATCATCAGTCCCTTCCTAATATTGTGTCCTCTTCTTCTGTCACTCAGTAAGAGAGCTGTGTGTTGTTTTCCACTTCAGTTGGGTGCATGTCAATTTCTTCTTCTTAATCGATTAGTTTGAAACCTAGATTGTGAGGTCCATAGAGCTCAGGATAGTTCTATCTTTTATCAAGTGGAAATATTTTTCTTTTGTCCGATTTGTTTTTTGTTTTGTTTTGTTTTTCTTCTCTGTCTCCCTTGACTCAGTAGAATGTATCTGAGATTCTTCCATGTTACATACATCAGAAGTTTGTTCCTTTTTATTTCCAAGCAGTATGCCATTTGTGGATATACCACAGTTAGCTTCTTCATTTGTCTGTCAATAGACATTTGAGTTGTTTGCACTTTAGGGCTATTATGAAGGAAACTGCAGTGAATGTTTGTATGCAAGGCTTTTCTGTTTTCAGTCTTTTGGGTAAATATACACAGAGTTAAATTACTGGATCATATAGTAAGTGTTTCTGTACCATTAGAACCTCCAGTATGTTGTTTAATAGAATTGATGTGAACAGACTTAACATTTTTGGTTCCACAGTTTAGGTAGGAAAAGAGTCTTTCACCATAACATATGATGTTAGCTAGCTATAGTCTTTTTGAAGATGTCCAGTATTAAATTGAGGAATTGTCTTTTTAGTTTTGTAGTGTTTTCTCAGGTATGAGTGTTGAATTTTGTCAAATAGTTCCCTTGCAACTTTGAAATGATCATATGTTGTTGTTGTTGCTTTGTTTTTTTAAGTCTTAATAAAGTAATTACAGTGATCTTTTTATTTTTTTTTATTTGTTTATTTACAGCATAACAGTGTTCATTGTTTTGGCATCACACCCAGTGCTCCATGCAGTACGTGCCCTCCCTATTACCCACCACCTTGTTCCTCAACCTCCCACCCCCCGCCCCCGCCCCTTCAAAACCCTCTGATTGTTTTTCAGAGTACATAGTCCCTCATGGTTCATCTCCCCTTCCAGTTTCCCTCAACTCCCTCTCCTCTCCATCTCCCCATGTCCTCCGTGTTCTTTGTTATGCTCCACAAATAAGTGAGACCATATGATCCTTGACTCTCTCTGCTTGACTTATTTCGCTCAGCATAATCTCTTCCAGTCCTATCCATGTTGCTACAAAAGTTGGGTATTCATCCTTTCTGATGGAGGCATAATACTCCACCGTGTATATGGATCAAATCTTCCTTATCCATTCATCCGTTGAAGGGCATCCTGGTTCTTTCCACAATTTGGCGACTGTGGCCATTGCTGCAATAAACATTGGGGTACAGATGGCCCTTCTTTTCACTACATCTGTATCTTTGGGGCAAATACCCAGCAGTGCAATTGCAGGGTCATAGGAAATCTCTATTCTTAAGTTCTTGAGGAATCTCCACACTGTTCTCCAAAGTGGCTGCACTAACTTGCATTCCCACCAACAGTGTAAGAGGGTTCCCGTTTCTCCACATCCTCTCCAACACATGTTGTTCCCTGTCTTGCTAATTTTGGCCATTCTAACTGGTGTCAGGTGGTATCTCAATGTTGTTTTAATTTGAATCTCCCTGTTGGCTAGTGATGATGAACATTTTTTTTTCTCTCTCTCTCTCATTTTTTTTCCTTTTTTCTTTTCCCTTTCTTTTCTTTCTTCTTCTCTATTACTTTTTCTTTTCTTTTTTCTCTCATTTGGGTGGGGAACCCTAATTGCACAGAAGCGTTCCAGGGTGCCCATTGACTGCACCACAATCGATAAGTCCGAATGCATCTGTTCAGTCATCTCTTACCAAAATGACTAGGAGGAGGAATACCCAACAGAAGGAAAATACAGAGGATGGACCTTCTGCAACAGAGCTAATGGCTATCGACATAGACAATATGTCAGAAAAGGAATTCAGACTAACAATTATCTAGGCAATAGCTAGGTTGGAGAAAGCCATGGATGACCAAATGGAATTGATTAGGGCAGAACTGAAAGCCACCAGGGATGATGTTCAAAATGCTCTCAATGAGTTCCAATCTAATCTAAATTCTCTAAAAGCTAGGGTAACTGAGACAGAAGATAGAGTTTGTGATCTGGATGACAAACAGATAGAGAGAAAGGATCAGGAGGAAGCCTGGAACAAACAGCTCAGAAGCCACGAAAACAGAATCAGGGAAATAAATGATGCCATGAAACATTCCAACGTCAGAATTATTGGAATCCCTGAAGGGGAGGAAAAAGAAAGAAGTCTAGAAGATATAGTGGAAGAAGTTGTCTATGAAAATTTTCCCAATCTCACAAATGGGAACAACATTCATGTACTAGATGCTGAGAGATTTCCTCCCAAGATTTTAGATTCTCCAAAGTCTTCATGACACCTTATAGTTAAAATGAGGAATTATGTTTCACGACAGACCCTCTTAAAAGCAGCTACGACAAAGAAGCTCCTCACATACAGAGGAAAGCCTGTTAGAATAACATCAGACCTTTCCACAGAAACCTGGCAAGCCAGGAAGGGCTGACAAAATATATTCAGAGTACTAAATGAGAAGAACATACAACCAAGAATACTCTATCCAGCAAGACTGACATGTAAAATGGATGGAGAGATAAAGTTTCCAAGACCAGCAAGGCTTAAAAGACGATGCAACCACCAATCCGACACTGAAGGAAATATTAAGAGGGGTTCTATAAAAGAGAAAAATCCTAAAAATATCATTGAACAGTAACAAAGAGACAATCTACAGACAGAAAGACTTCAAAGGTAACACGATGTCAATCAAAACCTATCTCTCAATAATCACTCTCAATATGAATGGCCTAAATGCGCCCATAAAATGACACACGGTTGCAGATTGGATAAAACAACAGGACCCATCCATATGTTGCCTAGAAGTGACCCATTTTGAACCTAAGGTACACCCAGACTGAAAGTGAAGGGATGGAGAAGCATCTTTCATGCCAATGGGCCTCAAAAGAAGGCCGGGTTAGTGATTCTCATAACAGATAAATTAGATTTTAAACTAAAGACTGTAGTCAGAGATACAGAAGGACACTACATAATTCTTAAAGGGACTATCCTCCAAGATGATCTAAAAATTTTGAATATCTACACCCCCAATATGGGAGGAGCCAATTTCATAAGAAAACTATTAATCAAGATAAAGAGTCATATTGATATGAATACAATAATAGTAGGAGATCTTAATATGCCTCTCTCAAAAACAGACAGATCATCAAAAGCAGAAAATTAATAAAGAAATAAGAG
The DNA here is from genome assembly GCF_922984935.1 of Meles meles. Classification (NCBI taxonomy): domain Eukaryota; kingdom Metazoa; phylum Chordata; class Mammalia; order Carnivora; family Mustelidae; genus Meles; species Meles meles. The sequence continues at coordinate 921,360 of NW_025721612.1, forward strand.
CATTGAATGAAACATTGGACCAGATGGACCTCATAGACATATACAGAACATTCCACCCGGAAACAACAGAATACTCATTCTTCTCATGTGCACATGGAACCTTCTCCAGAATAGACCACATACTGGGTCACAAAGCAGGACTCAACTGATACCAAAAGACTGACATTATTCCCTGCATATTCTCCAATCACAATGCTTTGAAACTGGAACTCAATCACAAGGAAAAGTTCAGAAGGAACTCAAACACCTGGAAGCTAAAGACCACCCTGCTTAAGAATGCTTGGATCAACCAGGAGATCAAAGATGAACTTAAACAATTCATGGAAACCAATGAGAATGAAGACACTTTGGTCCAAAACCTATGGATACAGCAAAGGTGGTTCTAAGGGGGAAATACATAGCCATCCAAGCCTCCCTCAAAAAAATTGAAAAATACAGAATACACCAGTTGTCTCTACACCTTAAAGAACTGGAGAATCAACAACAAATCAAACCAACTCCACACGCAAGAAGGGAAATAATCAAGATTAGAGCAGATATCAATGAGGTAGAAACCAGAGATACAGTAGAACGTATCAATGAAACTAGAAGCCAGATTTTTGAAACAATAAGATCGATAAACCATTGACCACACTAATCCAAAAGAAAAGAGAGAAAGCCCAAATTAATGAAATTATGAATGAAAAGGGAGAGATCACAACTAACACCAAGGAAATAGAAACAATCATCAGAAATTATTACCAACAGTTATATGCCAATAAGCTAAGCAACCTAGATGAAATGGATGCATTCCTGGAAAACTACAAACTCCCAAAATTGAACCAGGAAGAAATTGAATAGACAGATATCTAGTAACGAGATTGAAGCAGTGATAAAAACCTCCCAAAAAACAAGAGCCCAGGACCTGACGGATTCCCTGGGGAATTCTACCAAACTTTCAAAGAAGAAATAACACCAATTCTCCTGAAGCTGTTCCAAAAAATTGAAGCAGAAGGAAAACTTCCAGACTCTTTTTAGGAAGCCGGCATTACCCTGATACCCAAACCAGGCAAAGACCCTATCAAAAAGGAGAATTGTAGACCAATAACACTGATGAATATGGATGCAAAGATTCTCAACAAGATCCTAGCAAACAGAATCCAGCAGCACATTAAAAAGATTATCCACCATGACCAGGTGGGATTCATCCCTGGGTTGCAAGGTTGGTTCAACATTCGCAAATCAATCAGTGTGATAGAACAAATCAATAAGAGAAGAGAGAAGAACCACATGGTCCTCTCAATTGATGCAGAAATAGCATTTGACAAAATCCAGCATCTGTTCCTGATGAAAACGCATCAAAGTATAGGAATAGAGGGAACATTCCTGAACTTCATCAAATCTATCTATGAAAGACCCACAGCAAATATCATCCTCAATGGGAAAAAGCTTGCAGCCTTCCTGTTGAGATCAGGAACACGACAAGGATGCCCACTCTCACCACTCTTGTTCAACATAGTATTAGAAGTTCTAGCAATGGCAATCAGACAACAAAGAGAAATAAAAGGTATCCAAATTGGCAAGGAAGAAGTCAAACTCTCTCTCTTCGCAGATGACATGATTCTTTATATGGAAAACCCCAACGACTCCACCCCTAACCTACTAGAACTCATACAGCAATTCAGTAATGTGGCAGGATGCAGTGATCTTTTTAAATAAACATTTATTCTAGAATAGATTCAGATTTATAGGAAAGTTGCAAGACATTTACAGAGTTTCTGAGTGCCATCAGCCAGTGTAGCTTTTATTTACTACTTTTTAAAGATTTTATTTACTTGACAGAGGGAGATCACAAGCAGTCAGAGGGCAGGCAGAGAGAGAGAGAGAGAGAGAGAGAGAGAAAGGGAAGCAGTCTCCCTGATGAGCAAAGAGCCTGATGCTGCGCTGGATCCCAGAGCCCTGGGATCATGACCTTAGCTGAAGGCAGAGACTTTAACCCACCGAGCCATCTAGGGGTCCCAAGTGTACGTTTTAAACATCTTAAAATACCATAATACAATTGTCACAACTAATGAACCAGCATCAATTCATTGTTATTGACTGAAGTATGAACTTACAGATGTTTACCTAATGTCCTTTTTCTATCCCAGATCTCATCCCAAGTACAATATAGATTCAGTCATTATATCTTCCTTAAGCTCCTCTAGAGTATGACAGCTGTTCAGACCTTGCTTATTTTGATGAACTTGAAATTTTGAGGCATTTAGTAGAATGTCCTTCATTTGGGTTTTTCTGATGTTTCCTTATAGTTAGAGCAGTGTTATGTGTGTGTTTATCAAGTATTTTCAGTCCATACACGTTGGGAGATAGGGCTGCAGTTTTTCTCTCCTGTCTTTGTCTGGTCTTGGCACCAGGATAATGGTGGACTCATAAACTGAGCTGGGGGGTGTTCCCTCCTCCTTCGAGAAGGGTATATAAGGGAATGCCACTCTTTCCTCCTAAAATGCTTCATTGAATTGACTAGAAAAGTGATCTAGGGCTTGAGGGGTTTCTTTTATGGAAAGGTTTTAAATTATGATTTTCATTCTTCAACAAAAATAAAACACTCCTTCTTGAGTTAGTGTTGGTAACTAGTTTATTTCAAGGAATATGCACACTTCATTGCAGTTGTCAACTTAATCACTGCAAAGGTATTCATAATATTTTTAAGTGTTTATTATATGTAGGAACTGTCCTTTTATTTGTTTTATTTTTAGTAGTAATTTCTGAATGCTTTTTCTTCCTAGATCAGTCTACAGATGCATCAGTTTCATTTATCTTTTCAAAGAACTAGCTTTTGCTTTTGTTGATTTTCCCTATTGTGTGTTTAGTTTTTATTTCATTAATCTTTTTTTCTTTGTTTTAAGGTTATTCTAGTATAATTATGGACAGTAAAGTGCTCATATTTGAAGTATGCAGTTTGATGAATTTTTATGCATTATGTCCATGAACCTACCACTACAATCAAGATAATGAACATTTTCATAACCTCCAAAAGGTTCCCCGTGTGCCTTTTTGATTCATTCTTTCCTGCTGCCCTACCAACTTGTCCTCAGACCATCAGTGATGGGTTTGGGGTCACTTGAGGTTAGTTTGCATTTCTGAGAATTTCATATAAATATGCCATGTTACTTTTTATCGCTGAGCAGTATTATACAGTATGGGTATACCACAATTGGTTTATCCCTCTTACCTACTGGTAGGGCTTTTGACAATTTCGAGATTAAAAACAAAGCTGCTTTGTACATTCATGCACAGCATTTGTGTGTACTTTTACTTCATATGTTTTTATATTTTGATAAGTACAAAGACTTAGGGTGCCTGGGCTGTATGGTAGATATATTAAGATTCTGCCAAAGTCTTTTCACCATTTCATATTCTTAGTAGCAGCATATGAAAGTCACAGATCCACATCTTCACCAACATGTTGTATGGTCATCTCTGAAAAATTTTAGTCTTTCAGGTATGTGTGTTATACCTCTTTGTGGATTTGATTTGTATTTTCCTGATGACTAATGAAATTGAGCATATTTTCTTGGGTTTATTTGGAATCCATATATCATCTTTAGTAAAGTGTCAATCCACATCACATGTTGATTTTGAGGTTTTGTTGTTGTTTTCCTGTTTTCTTTTTTTTGTCTTACTGCTGCATATTAATTATTCTTTATAAATTCTGGATCTATGCTGCTTATTATGGTAGCCACGAACCACTGGAAACTTACATTTAAATGAATTAATTTTATTATGTTCAGTTAACCAACATATGATACCTCATTATTTTTTGGTATAGTGTTCAACAATTCATTAGTTGTGTATCACACCCAGTGCTCATCACCACACATGCCCTCCTTAATACTCATCACCCCGTCACTCCATCCCCCCACCTCCTCCCTTGTGTAACCCTTGGTTTGTATCCCAGAGTTCACAGTCTTTCATGGTTTTTCTCCCTCTCTGATTTCATCCCCCTTCAGTTTTTCCTAACTCCCCCTATTGCCCTCTGCCCATTCCTTAGGTTCCACATATGAGTGAGAACGTTTGATAAATGTCTTTCTCTGATTGACTTATTTCACTTAGCATAATCCCCTCCAGTTCCATCCATGTCAGTGCAAATGGTGGGTATTCTTCCTTTCTGATTCTGAGTAAAATTCCATTGTATATATGAACCACAACTTCTTTATCCATTCATCTGTTGAAGGACATCTTAGCTCTTTCCACAGTTTGGCTTTCATGGACATTGTGGCTATGAACATTGAGGTGCATGTACCCCTTTTTTTCACTACATCTGTATCTTTGGGGTCAATACTTAGTAGTGCAATTGCTAGGTCCATAGGGTAGCCTTTTTTTAACATCATGAGAAACCTCCAACTGTATTCCAGAGTGGCTGTACCAGCTTACATTCCCACGAACAGTGTAAGAGGGTTCCCCCTCTTATCAGAAAATTAAGTTGGCAGTGTAGTTCTAAATAAAAGTCCCTTATTGAGCCACGTGTTTTGTGAATATTTTTCTCCAGTATGTAGCTTCCTTTTCATTAGGTTCACAATGTCTTTCCAAGAGCCAGGTTTTCAATTATGATGAAATATATCTTTTCTTTGTTTATACTTCTGTGTATTCTATCTACTATTAGGTTTTTTTTTTCCCCTAGACCCAAGGACAACACCTCTTTTTGTGCCTTATGGTACAATTGTTATCATTTCTGATTTTACATGTAGGGCTCTGATCCATTTTGAGTTCATTTTTCTGTCTCATATGAGATCAGTGTTGATACTTACACTGCATATGGATCTACAGTTGCTTTAGTGCTGTTTCTGAAAACATTTTTCTGTCCTTCTTAATTGTCTCTGCGCCATTCTCACATATTCATTTGGCTGTATAAGTGTGTGTTTGGTTCTGGACACTCTGTTCTTCATGCTAGTATAACACTTATCTTTTTTTTTTCTGTATGATTCAATTTTATTTATTTTCAGTGTAACAGTATTCATTGTTTTTGCACGACACCCAGTGCTCCATGCAATATATACCCTCCCTATTACCCAACACCTGGTTCCCCAACCTCCCACCCCCTGCCCCTTCAAAACCCTCTGGTTGTTTTTCAGAGTCCATAGTCTCTCATGGTTCATCTCCCCTTCCAGTTTCCCTCAACTCCCTTCTCCTCTCCATCTCCCCATGTCCTCCATGTTCTTTGTTATGCTCCACAAATAAGTGAAACCATATGATACTTGACTCCCTATGTTTGACTTATTTCGCTCAGCATAATTCTTCCAGTCCCGTCCATGTTGCTACAAAAGTTGGGTATTCATCCTTTCTGATGGAAGCATAATACTCCATCGTGTATATGTACCACATCTTCCTTATCCATTCGTCCATTGAAGGGCATCTTGTTTCTTTCCACAGTTTGGCGACCGTGGCCATTGCTTCAATAAACATTGGGGTACAGATGGCTTTTCTTTTCACTACATCTGTATCTTTGGGGTAAATACCCAGCAATGCAATTGCAGGGTCATAGGGAAGCTCTATTTGTAGTTCCCTGGGGAATCTCCACACTGTTCTCCAAAGAGGCTGCACCAACTTGCATTCTCACCAACAGTGTAAGAGGTTTCCCCTTACTCCACATCCTCTCCAACACACATTGTTTCCTATCTTGCCAATTTTGGCCATTGTAACTGGTGTCAGGCGATATCTCAATATGGTTTTAGTTATTTTTTTATTTTTATTAAATATTTTATTTATTTATTTGACAGACAGAGATCACAAATAGGAAGAGAGGCAGACAGAGAGAGAGGAAGCAGCAGTCTCCCTGCTGAGCAGAGAGCCAGATGTGGGACTCGATCCCAGGACCCTGAGATCATGACCCTAGGCGAAGTCAGAGGCTTTAACCCACTGAGCCACCCAGGGACCCCTCAATATGGTTTTAATTTGAATCTCCCTGATGAAGTAGTGATGATGAACATTTTTTCATGTGTGTGAGAGCCATTTGTATGTCTTCAATGGAGAAGTGTCTGTTCATATCTTCTGCCCATTTTATGAAATGATTATCTGATTTGTGTGTGTTGAGTTTGAGGAGTTCTTATAGATCCTGGATATCGACCTTTTGTCTGTACTGTCATTTGCAAATATCTTCTCCCATTCCGTGGGTTGCCTTTCTGTTTTGTTGACTGTTTCCTTT